>NW_004443953.1:19463976-19473499 GCF_000243295.1 Trichechus manatus latirostris | reverse complement strand
GGGTGTTAGACTTTGTTAAATGTCTTTTCTGCATCAATTGATAAGATCATGTGGTTCTTGTCTTTTGTTTTATTTATGTGATGGATTACATTAATTGTTTTTCTAATGTTGAACCATCCCTGCATACCTGGTATGAATCCCACTTGGTTATGGTGAATTATTTTTTTGATATGTTGTTGAATTCTACTGGCTAAATTTTGTTGAGGATTTTTGCATCTATGCTCATGAGAGAGATTTGTCTGTAATTTTCTTTTTTGTGGTATATTTATCTGGTTTTGGTATCAGGGTTATGTTGGCTTCATAGAATGAGTTTGGGAGTATTCTATCTTTTTCTATGCTCTGAAATACTTTAGTAGTGGTGGTGTTAACTCTTCTCTGAAAATTTGGTAGAATTCTCCAGTGATATTGTCAGGGCCATGGCTTTTTTTTTGGTGGGAATTCTTTAATTACCTTTTCAATCTCTTCTTTCGCTATAGGTTTATTTAGTTGTTCTACCTCTGTTTGTGTTAGTTTAGGTAGGTAGTGTGTTTCTAGAAATTTGTCCATTTCCTCTAGGTTTCCAAATTTGTTGGAGTACAGTTTTTCTTAGTATTCTGTTATGATTCTTTTAATTTCATTTGGTTCTGTTGTGATATCGCCCATCTCATTTCTTATTTGGGTTACTTGCTTCCTCTCCTGTTTTTCTTTTGTCAGTTTGACCAATGGTGTATTGATTTTGTTGATCTTTTCAAACAACCAGCTTTTGGTCTCGTTAACTCTTTCAATTGTTTTTCTATTCTCTACTTCATTTAATTCTGCTCTAATTTTTATTTCCTTTCTTCTGGTGCCTGTGGACTTCTTTTGCTGCTTTCTTTCTACTTGTTTGAGTTGTAGGGTTAATGTTTTGATTCTGGCCCTTTCTTCTTTTTGAATGTGTGCATTTATTGCTATAAACTGACCTCTGAGCACTGCTTTTGCTGTGTCCCAAAGGTTCTGGTAGATGTGTTTTCATTCTCATTTGATTCTGTGATTTTCTTTATTCTATCCTTAATTTCTTCTACAACCCAGTAATTTTCGAGCAAGGTGTTCAGTTTCCATGTATTTGATATTTTTTCCTTGCTTTTCATGTTATTGATTTCTACTTTTATGGCTTTATGGTCAGAAGAGATGCTTTGTAATACTTCAATGTTTTGGATTCTGTTAAGGCTTACTTTGTGGCCTAATATGTGGTCTATTCTGGAAAATGTTCCATGTGCATTGGAAAAGAAAGTATACTCGTCTGCTGTTGGGTGGAGTGTCCTGTATATGAGATTAAGTTGGTTGATTGGGGCATTTAGATCTTCCATGTCTTTACTGAGCTTCTTTCTGGATGTTCTGTCCTTCACCAAAAGTGGTGTGTTGAAGTTTCCTACTATTATTGAGGAGCTGTCTATCTCTCTTTTTAATGTTGTTAGAGTTTGTTTTATGTATTTTGGAGCCCTGTTGCTGGGTGCATAAATATTTATTATGGTTATGTCCTCCTAGTGTATTGACCCTTTAATCGTTATATGGTGTCCTTCTTTTTCCTTTTTTGTAAATTTTGCTTTAAAGTCTATTTTGTCAGAGATTAATATTGCCACTCCTGCTGTTTTTTGAGTGTTGTTGGCTTGATATGTTTTTTTCCATCCTTTCAGTTTTAGTTTGTTTGTGTCTTTAAGTCTAAGGTGTGTCTCTTGTAGGCAGCATATAGATGGATCGTGTTTTTTTATCCATTCTGCAACTCTCTGTCTCTTTATTGGTACATTTAGTCCATTTACATTCAGCGTAATTATTGATAGGTATGTATTTAGTGCTGTCATTTTGATGTCTTTTTTTATGTTGTTGACAGTTTCTTTGTTCCACTTAGTTTTCTGTGCTGAGTCATTTTTATTTACGTATTTTCTTCTCATCTTTTTCCTTGTTGTTGATTTTGTATTTGCTGAGTCTTTATGTTTTTCTTGTTTTTTATTTTGATGTGTAGGATTGTTAGTTTCCTTTGTGGTTACCTTAATATTTACCCTATTTTTCTAAGTTTAAACCAATATTTTATTTCTTTATACCTCCTTGACTTCATCTCCATATGAAAGATCTATGACTACATTATTTAGTCTCTCTTTTTTGTTTTAATGTTGTCATCTTTTATAAATTGCCATCTCTGTTTCCTATTTTCAGTGTTTTAGCTTTGATTTATTTTTGTGACATCCCTATCTGGGTTGATATCTGGTTGTTCTGTCCTGTGTTCTAGTCTTGGGCTGTTAACTGATGTTATTGATTTTCTAACCTTTAGTATTTCTTGTAATTTTGGTTTGTTTCCCTAAACTTCTGTTTGTCTGAAAATGCCCTAATTTCATCATCATATTTGAGAGACAGTTTTGCTGGATATATAATTCTTGGCTAGCAATTTTTTTCCCTCAAGGCTTTATATATGTCATCTCATTGCCTTCTTGCCTGTATGGTTTCTGCTGAGTAGTCAGAGCTTAATCTTATTGACTCTCCTTTGTAGGTGACTTTCGTTTCTCCCTAGCCGCTCTTAAAATTCTCTTTAACTTTGGTTTTGGCAAGTTTCCTTATAATATGTCTTGGTGACTTTCTTTTGGGATCTACCTTGTGTGGGTTTGATGAGCTTCTTGGATAGATATCGTCTCATCTTTCATGATATCAGGTAAGTTTTCTGCCAACAAATCTTCAACAATTTTCTCTATATTTTCTGATATCCCCCCCATGTGGTAGTCCAATCACTCGTAGGTTATTCCTCTTGATAGAGTCCCACATAACTCTTAGAGTTTCTTAATTTTTTTAAATTCTTTTATCTGAGTTTTTCTCAGACAAGTTGGTGTCAAGTGCTTTATCTTCAGTCTCACTAATTGTGACTTACGTTGCCTCAATTCTACTCCTATGACTTTCTATTGAGTTGTCTAATTCTGAAATTTTATTATCTTTTGGATTTCTGATTGCTGTCTTTCTATGGATTCTTGCAGCCTGCTAAATTTGTCATTATGCTCTTGAATAACCTTCTTAAGTTCCTCTATTGCTTTGTCTGTGTGTTCCTTGGATTGTTCTGTGTTTTGCCTGATCTCCTTCCTGATTTCTTGAAGAGTTCTGTATATTAGTCTTTTATATTTTACCTCCGGTAATTCCAAGAAGTTTTCTTCCTCCAGAAGGTTTTTTGATTCTTTTTTCTGGTGGCTTGCTGAAGCCAACATGGTTTGCCTCTTTATGTGATTTGATATTGACTGTTGTTTCTGAGCCATCAATAAGTTATTATATTTATTTACGTTATGTTTGCTTATTGTGTCCTAGCTTCTTTTTTGATGTCCAGATAGACTGGTTGTGTGAGCTAGTTTGATTATTTATGTCTTTGAAGCTCTCACATACTGTCTCTAAGTGACTAGAGCTGTTACTAGGTATGTAAGCCCAACAGTCCGTTTACTTTTCTTGTGTGGATTCAGCTCAGGTGTCTAGGTAGTCAGTCACTGAGTGTGTGGTGCAGGCTCTCATCTACAGTCCTTGATGGGCAGGGGTGATTGGAGTAGGCACAGGTATCTGGCTGCAGTAGGGGGTCATGTGCTGATCAAGGCAGGGGGCTGACTGCTGCCGAGTGTCTGGGTAGAAGGCATATCCCTGTTCCCTAGAGTGCGTAGGTAGGTGGGTTTTGCAGCCGGACTATGGGCAACCAATGCTGTTGGCTGTAAGGACTGGGTGGCACCACTTATTCTTGGAACCCTGTCACAAATGGCTCGGTGGAGTGGGTGAAGCCACCAGTCCTCAGGCTCCTGATGTGAGTAGGTGAGGACCTTGCTTAATGGGCAGGGTGGTGTCAAATGTCACGAATCTGCCACTCCCCCTTATAGCAGATACAGATGAAAACAGTCTTCAGGTAGATACCCTGGTATACTGTGCTAATGAGGGCCTACGCTGTTCAAATGGGTCCAAACAGGTTTACACAGGGGTGAAAGGCATTCAAAGTCTGTGGACCTCTTATACCTGTGCCTAGGCAAAGGGGCTGTGCGTGCCCTGATTTCCTAGCTTAGGGGAGCTGGTGGATTATTTTTTTGCTGTTTGTTAATTTGTTCCCTCTTCAAAGCCAGGAGAATGGCTCAGGGCGAGCAAAAGGTCCTACTTCTGGCGCAGGGAACGCAGCAATCTCTGAAGCCATACCCAGGACCAGAGCAGAGTAGGGAGGGAGCAGGTAAATGGGAAAGAGGTATTTCCCAAAAGGAGGGTTTTTTTTTTTTGGATCCACATGATAGGTTAGACGCTTGTACTTATCGTTTGCCAATCGAGTGCCATTTCTCACTGGTTCTGGAAGTTTGAGCCGACTCTCTGCCACCTGGTCTCTCCTGAAATGGAAAACATTTCCCAAGTGCCACTGCTTGCTTCACTGCTCACGCCAGCTGATCCCGCCTACAGAGTGCCGGTACTGGCCAGGTCAGGTCTGGCAACTCCTTGCTGCTTCTGAATCGTCTCTCCCTCCCCCTGCCGCTCAGTCCGACTCCTCAACTTTGTCTTTGATGTTTAGGGCTCCTAGATTGTCATATATAATCGATTCACTTGTTTTTTGGGGTCTTTGTTGTAAGAGGGACCACAAGAAGCGTCTGACTACTCCACCATCTCGGCCCCGCCTCAATATACATGCTTCTGATAGGGCCTTAGGTCTTGGTGAGCTAGTATCTTAATATTTAACTACATCCTTGGTTGGGGGGGTTGAAAAATACTAATTGGCAGTCCAGCGAACAGAAATCCTATCTGGGACACAGCATGGGATGGACATCTGTGGGGAGTTTAGGAGTGGGTTCAAGTGCAGTGATGGAGGGAGTAGGGGGAACTAAAAATAAACTTTGCTTAGTTCATCCTGTTAGGGACTGCCCCAAGGCTATCCTATGAGATTTCCCACTAATAAAAAAAGGAATATTTAGTGGATTAAAAAAATTAATAATAGCCGTTTACATTGAAAAATCTACAATATTTCCTTAAGTTAGCAATTCTATTCTTAAGAATTTAACATGATGAAATAATTATGAATGCACATAGATTTGATCCATTCTTTATTCTTTAATTCAACAATTATTTATTGATCACATACTATGGGCCAGGTAATGTTTTAGGCACTGGGATTATAGCAATAATCCAAGCAGATAAAGTTCCTGACCTCATGGAGCTTATTTTCTAGTTGGGGGAAACAGTAAACAAGGCTTCAAGGTTGCCAGTGATCTCCATGTTACCAAATCTCATGGACAGTTTTCAGTCCACATCTCATTAGATCTCTCAGTCTCTTCCTCTGGAAACACTTTCTTCACTTGGTTTCTGGGATATCACATTCTCTTGGTTCTCTTCTTACCTTACTGCCCATCTGTCTCCCTATCCTTTGTTGAGCCTCCTAATCCTCCTGACTTTGAATTGGTGGGTCCACAGCTAAGCCTTCCAATATGTTTTCCCTCCTCTTAACATCTATATGCTGATGATACAAATTTCTATTTCCAGCCCCTACCACTCTCATGAATTCCAGTCTTTTCTATCCAACTGCCTACCCAACATCTTCACTTAGATGTCTAATAAAATTCCCAAGCTTAATATGACCACCAAAATAAAACTCTTGATTTTGCATTTTAACCCACTTGTACTTGAGTCTTTCCCTTCTCAATTCATAGCAACTCCATTCATCCAATTAACTCAGGAAAATTCCTGATCATCCTTGACTTCTTTCTTTCTCTCACATTTCACATCTGATCCATCAGATTTTGCTATAAAGACGGCCACCACAGCATTGTTTATATAAATAAAAACGTGGAAATGATCTAATTGTTCAATAGTGGATGATTGGTTAAATTGTGGTACATGCAGTCATTAAAAATGATGTTGTAGGTTAACAGGTGACTAATTAATGACTTTTTTAATTGAAAATTTCCAAATATATCCTTTAATAGGGAACTGTGAATCCATCACCCAGCTACAATAATTACCAACTCATAGCCGTTCTGGTTTCATTTATCTCCCACTTCCTCAATGGACTATTTTTAAGCAAATCCGAGACATATTCTCTAGTATGTAAATTACATAATAACATTATGTTTTAAAAGCACAAAATAAAGAAATACGTATAGTATAATTTCATTTTTATAAATTATATATATATGTGTGCATAGAAAAATGTCTGGCAGGATATACAATAGCTATCTCTGAATCGTAATATTGTGAATGATTGTTGATATCTTCTTTTGTATACTTTTTCACATTGAACATGGAGAAAACGTGACGGGGCGGGTTGGGGGAGGATGTTGATGCCAGACATTCTAGCTTTAATTCTTTTGCAAATTTGATTACTTTAATTCAGGCTGGGTACTTAACATTTTTAGGTAAGAAGCCTTGTCTGTCAGCCTCTTGTTTTTCTCCTTGGACAGTTTGAAATTACAAGTTGCCCATTAGCCCATATGGTTACAGTAAGGTTTCTCAACCTTGGGCATTACTGACATTTTGGGATGATAATTCTTGGTTGTAGAAGGCTGTCTTGTGCATCGTAGGATGTTTAGCAGCATCCCTGGTCTCTCCCACTAGATGCCAGTAGCATCTTTCCCCCCACCTCCACCCATGCCAGTTGTAACAAACCAAAAATGTCTTCAGACATTGCAAAATGTTCCCTGGGAGGCCAAATTTTCCCTGGTTGAGAATCACTGCATTGTAGCATACATGCAAATAGAAATGCATGGTGCCTTGGAGATACACAGTAAAATGTTTTATTTCACTCATTTTGCTGGTTGCAGCCTCAAAAAGGATGTAATCTGTGATCTGATGAAAGTTGCTTTTGTGGTTTGCTGACCTGCACATTTAATTAATCAACCTATGACTTAGCAGTTACTGATTATTTGCATTTTTGGAACATATCCGGAAAAGACCTAGACAAATTCAACTCTGAGAGAAGCAAAGGTCGTGAATGAAAGATTGCTTGTCAGCTACAAGAGTTATAGGTTAGATTTGACCCATTTCACTATTCACTATCACTCATGACACAAGGGAATATTGTGTGGAAGTTGAAAATGGGAGATTACTTCCTAGAAAATTAATGATGCTACATACATATAAACAATTCCTTTTTACTAATAATAAACACATAGAGACAGTGAAGGATAAGGGAAAAGGGTATTTAAATACTGCATTTTATTTGGACATTTTTCCATAATGGAAACATTTATTAGAAAACCACAGAAATGAGATAAGGGAGAATATGAGGTCATCTTGCCCACTCTCTTCAAGAGCTACACTGTTCTGTGTGTGTACCCCCCATCCTCCACTCCTAGTCCAGAGTCTTATTAAATATCCTCATTTTAAAAATATAGGATATTCCTCATTCTCCCCTCCCCCCGAGAGGAACTCAACAGACTAGCAGAGGATATAAGTTAGTGGTATCATGATCTTCAAAAGATTACTTCTTTAGTTAGTGTCTCTGTGTTAGTTGCATAAACAATAAAACTTCTAAAAGAATCTACATCAGATATCACTGACTTAGGTTTATCAAACACAGTACAGATCATGTCTTAAATAGCATTGTACAATTATATAACATAAATAGAATGCATTTGTGGGGTCTTGAGTCCTCATGGTTGTTTCTCGATATTGTGGAGTACTACTAATTCCAGAGAATACTGTATAAAATATTTATAAATCTCTTCATACTTTATGTTCATCAACCTTGGAATCAACGCTTACTTTTTGTTTTTCATGATAACATACAGGATTTCACTTCATGTTAAATAATAAAAATAATAACTATTAAATGAGGACCTTCTGTGAGCCAGGTAATGTTTAGGTACTGAGCATATAATATTTTCTGCAATTTGTGTAATCCTTTGGGACAACTAGACCCATTGACATATGAGAAATCTGAGGTTCAGAGAGGTTAAGTACTTTGCCCAATGTTTCAGAGCTCCTGAATGGCAGCATCTGGATTCAAGCACAGTTCATGTATGGTACAATAGCTCATGTCCTTTAAATAGTCACAGAATGTGCGGCTTTCTCTTGTAGTTTGCATGAGGAAAAATGTACTTGCCTGGATTCTTTAAGCCAGAGCCCATCTGCAATATCCCCAGGGCTGCATCTAAGGAAAAAAAAAAAAAAAAAAGTCACTCATAATCCAAATATTTAGGAGCCTGAGGGCCTGGTGTGCCAAGGGAATGGACTGGAAGATTTGGTTGGGAAATTTTGTTACATGTAGCAAATAGCTCAATTGCTTTGTACAGTAATAAACTGGGGTTTTCTTCAACCAGAAAAGGAAGAGGATTTTAGAGAGGAGGGCTTCCTATGGAAAATACCCGAAATTCAAACGGGGTGCGGGGAGGGAGAGGGGTTCCATATTTGGTCTCTGTTGTCTGTAAAGAGAGGATAGGTCAATAGAGGCCGTTTCACATAGAAGCATAGAAAATGCAGGCATAAAGCATGAAAAAATGCGGCCACAGCTAAAGAAAAACCCAAATCCCAAACAGATTATGGAAAAAAATTCTAATAACAATTGAAAATGGAATTGCCAACACTGGACTTCAGACAGAGCGTTCAGTCTGTTCAATTAAGGTCAAGGTGGTGATGGAAATACCAGCAGGGGAGCATTTTGCCGAAAGATAAGTTTGTCCCCCTGTATCTCTGCAAGACAGGAGGGAGGTGTGTGTTTGGAGTTAATTTGACTTATCTCATGCCATGGTAGCTTCTGTTCTCTCTCCTGCTGTCAGATGTCTTAGCTGGCTTTTTCCTCTCCTTCTTCACCCCCACACATTTCATAACACGGAGAGAACGCACGGATTGGCTTCAGGCAGAATTTAGAAATGGAATAACTCTAATTTGATTTTTCTGCTTTAAGAGCTATTCTCCTCCCTCCCCCACTTCTTTCTTCAGAGAGCGAAGTTGTAAACCTGAGCATAAGCGCGATTTATTTTTACATTGTGCTTAATGCCACAAACTGTTTGACAATCAGAATTTGTTCCTCGTAGCAAAATCTGGCAGCTCACCTCTCCTCCTGTGTTCCTTCAACAATACTAACACCAAAACAATGAAGTTACAGCTCAGGATCCCATTAGGGATGCGCTTTTTCTGGCCTTCTGTCTTTCGACTCTGACAGGCTCTGGAGGCCGGGGTGGAAGGTGCCCCTCAGGGACCCCTGAAGTGGGGCTCGGGTTCTCGCTCAGTGAAGCCGCCTGCAACCCCGGGTTCCCGCCCTGCCTGCCGCCCCTCGCCCCTTCCAGCTCGGCTGGGCAGGATAAGGTTACGCCAAGGTTTTCTTGGACGGGAGGAAGGGAGGCGGGTCTGAGCCCATGACCCGGCCCGCGGGGGAGTTTCCACAGTTTGCAGCTCAGGCCCGCGGGGCCACATCCCAGCTGCTGGCTGGGCGCAGCTGCCGCAGGCCCGGCCCCCGCCATGGCCTGGGAGAGGCCGCCCGGGAGGGGCTGCGGCGACCTGCGCCGGTGCCTGATTGGCGTCGCGCTGTTGCTTGGCCTGCGGCTCTGCGCCGAGCTGACGCGCGCAGGGACCCGGCCCCTCGCCGGCA
>NW_004443953.1:19423666-19463821 GCF_000243295.1 Trichechus manatus latirostris | reverse complement strand
GCGCCGCCGGGGGGCGGTGGGCGCCGGACGCCGGAGTCGGGTTGCTGCCCCCCGCGCGGGCACCCCCGCCAGAAGGTTAGTTATAAACGGTGTGGTCCTGGGCCTTAGATCAGGACCCTTCCCGTCCTTGCTGGAGCCCTGCGCTCAGGGCTGTGCAGTCCGCCGCAATGGCACTTTAAAACAAGTCTTCAGCTTCTTCTGTTAGTCTCTGTGCTCTCATAAGCCGTTCCGCAGGTCGCATCCTTCAGTGCTCAGATACATTGACGTGGGGCTGAGATGAGTTCATTCAGTGTTCATGAAGTATTTGCTGAGCGTCCCTGTGTGCCAGGCGTTCTTCTAGGCTCTAGGCATCTAGCAGCGAAGGATGGAAAAGCCTTGCTCTCAAGACACATTTTAGTAGGGGGAGTGTCAGAGTGATAAGCAGGGAAAATAAACGGGTTATGGTTGCTATTTATGTGCTATGCTTCTCCCAGTTTTCTTGTTGAGGCCTGGACAAAGCTGGGCAGGTATTCACTGCGAATTGTTTTTCCACTATCTTTATCACGGTGATGGAGATCCACCCTCAGGCCTAGTTTCCTTCTAATTCTTTTTCCCGGAAGTTGGCAAGGTGAGAAGTCGAGCCCCCAGCATCGTTTAATGGGAAGTTAATTGGATCCTCGAGGACTGAAGTACTGTGATAACCTAGGTTTGTCTTAAAACATTCGGCTGTGTAGGCTTTCCTACCTCATTAATTTATTGGCTCACACCTCAATGAGTAGTCTGATTTTAACCTCTGAATTTTTAAGCCTATGGCCTCCCCTTCTTTGGAGCTAAGTAATTTACATGGTACTTGGGAGTGAAAAGATTAAGGAACTGCAGATCAGGAGTTTGCCTAGTCCTTATACCCATTAATTCCTGCTTCCAACTCCAACCAAATCGGCTGAGGTAATTTCTTTTTTTTTTTCTGTTTCCTTACTTTTCCTCTTTTCTTTCAAACATGGATAACCCCGTCTCCGCACTTGAGGATGGGAGAAAAACTTGTCCCTTTGATTTTGCTGATTTCTTTAGCTTCCCAGTTCTAACCTACTTTTCAATATCACACCATTTATCTACGGTTTTCCTTCCCTTCATTTCCTCTTTAAGCCTTGTTCTCTGTCTTTCCACCCATGGCTGTTTGTTCCTTTCTAAGTCATCAGTCATATCATCCTGCATAAATTCAAGCATTTTCCTTCACTCTGAAGCCTCACCTCTTATGTGAAGTCTTCATTTGCTCTTCCAGAAGAAAGCAGCCACTTCCTTCTCCACACTCTTAATGCACTTTCCATATACCACGTTATGCACTCAACACACTTTTGCCAAGGGCTTACCAGGTACCAGATGTTGCATTTGATGCTAAGGACACAAAATGAGTTCATGGTCTAGTGGAGGAGACACTCGGCACACACATCTGGTAGTGTGACCAATGCTATAATAGAGGTCATGACTCTGCCTGGGGAGACAAGAAAGACTGGCAGAGGAGGGACATTTGACCTAGGACTCGGGTTATTTTGTCCTTCTGTAGATGTCTTCACATGTCCCATCCCATCTCCCAAATGCCCCCAACCCCACCCTGCACTTTTCTTTTCACATTTACTCTCAACCTCCATAGTTTTGCTGTCACTTGTCCAAGAATCACTCTTAAATCTTTGTCTCTACTTCAGACAACAGTATTGATAACTAGAGCCTACCCCACAAATGGAAAGGGTTAGAATGCATAGACTCAGAAGGTCATTGGAGGGAAAGCTCACATCCACTCCTATTAGGAGGCTGCTGCAGTGATCTAAAGGTCCCTGGGTTATGCAAATGGCTTGTGCTCGACTGACTACTAATCTAAAGGTTGATGGTTTGAGCCCACCTAGTAGAAGAAAGGCCTGGTGGTCTGCTTCCATAAAGATTACAACCAAGAAGACCCTATAGAGGAGTTCTACTCTGTAACGCATGGAGTGCCATGAATCGGAGTTGACTTGATGGCAGTAGGTTTGGTTTGGTAGCGATCTAGGCTAGAAGTGGCGGTGGCTTAGTAAGGGTAGTAAGAAGTGGAAGTGGTAAGAAGTCAGATTCTGGATATATTTTGAAGGTAGATAAGGAAGGAGCAAGTTTCTGTTTTCTTGTTTAGGGGGGAGGGTGGATGGGAATCAGGAGTTTGGTTTTAGACATGTTAAGTTTGAGATACCATTTAGACATCCAGGTAGAAATGTCAAATAGGCAGGTGGATGTATTAGTCTGGAGTTTGGAGGAAAGGTCCAGGCTGAAGGTATAGATTTGGGAGGTATCAGTGTAGCAGTGGCATTAAAGCCATAAGACTGTGTGACATCAACTATGAAGTGAGTGTGGCTAACAAGGGTAAGAGATCTGAGTCTAAGCCCTGGGGCTCAGTTTTATTAAAATTAAACTAGAGAAAAAAGGGGGAGTGGGTGGAAGGAAATACCTAGTTTATTTAGCATAGTGCCTGACTTCTTCTAAGCACTCAATAATGGTGGTTTTAATTTTCACTAGTCTGTCCCAGCCCTTTGGCCTCAGCCGTTCTCCATATGTAATTTGTTAGAGTCTGTTTCCATTCCTTTGGCTCAAGCTGCTTTCTTTACCGGCAGAATCCCCATCCTCCTTTCCTGTGATTTGTGCCCTTTCCATCCTTGAACATTCAGGTCAAGGTCATTGCCTGGAAACTTTCTCAGATCCATCCTACTTCCACGCTTATCTCTCCCCAGTTTGGGGTGCCAACAGAAGTACGTTCTGATTTGTTGTTTTGCACATGTTGTAATTTGATAATTCATTTCAGATTGAATAATGTTTATCTCCATGGCTGTTCTTGATGGGAAGGATTGTGTTTCCCATAGTGACCCTTCGTAAATGCTTTCTCTCAGACATTAATATGTAAAAATATAAGAATTTTACTGTTTCAGCCGATTATGCCATTTTAAATATCTTTGGTTAAAAGTATGTAAGAAAGAAGTGAATGGATTTATTACTATTTTTAGAAATGTTTAAGTTTTTAACCTCCTAAGGAAATTTTCCTTGGATTTCCTTCTACCTATTTACTTATTTTCAGGATATACATTCCAACCTCACCAAAGTCCTAGAAAGTGAGGATCTTCAATTTGTTTCATTTCCTCATTATTTCAAATTATTTAAAATATTCCTCAAAACCGGAAAGACCAGTTAATCTAATCTGCCCTTCCACTTCTGGGAACACAGCTCAAGGCTCCTGATCTCGCTGGGGCAAATCTTGTACATTTTTAGCCACACATCAAGACATGATGAAAGAGAAGCTGAATGCATTGTTAAGTAAATGGAATAATTAAAGTTTGGAAGTTATTTATTAAATTCCTTGAATCGTACTCTATTTAAATTCTGTTTGTTGAGCATAATGATAAACAATGTCATTTAGGTTCTTGGTCACTTTGCCCTAAGTGCCTACCAGATTGGTGAAGAAGAAAAAATTGCATTCTATTTTGAGGACGGCTTTCTGGATGGATGAAACCTGCATTAAATAATTGGGTTGCTGAGTGTTTCTTGTCACCGTGCTTCCTTTGCAGGTGTTAGAGGCACAAAAATTCAACAATTATATTGCCACTTTAATCATAGTTTATGCATCTCTTGAAGAAAATAACCTGTTGTAAAAAAGAGAAGTATAGTCCTCATATGATTCTTTCCTTCTTTCCTCATTGCCTTCTTTCACTGAGCCATGTAAGAACTAGCTCTAGATATTACATCCTCTTTCAAATCAGGGGTTCTAATCTTAAGAGTATTGTGAAATGAGGGCAAATGGTAGATGAATAAATACTGCCCTTTCTGATTATGACCACCCTAGACCCTATACTTTCTTGTATATTACAGAAGTTTTAAGCATTTCCATCAGAGCTCTTAATCTTCAAATCTTGCAGATTATGCATGCATAAATATATCACTGTGATTCTCTACCATTCCCTTCTCTCTGCTTTCTTTCTGTGTATATGTTTCTTTCCATTTTTTTTTCTTTCTTAAACACATTTACTGTGAATTCCATATGTTAAATTCTTTGTTGGGGAATTTATCAGGAACGAAGATATGGTCTTCATGATTTATGCTCCTTTATGCAGCTCTGGAGTGAATGTTTTATCTCTTATAGGTTTGCAATCCACCTAAAAGACAGCAGCAAATATAGGGTTTATTTGCACAGGAGAGGCACTCAGACAGGAACCAAACTTCCTGAAGAAATTTCTTCTCTCTTATCAGAGATATTTTACTTGACATTTATGTTGAATAGAAAAGTGACTTCTAAGCCATGGAGCCACAGAACCCAGCAATATGCTGTCTTTGTTAGTTATAGATCCTTTGCTACCATGTGTCAAAAAAAAAAAAAAAAAGTGGTTCTATACTCCTGAAAAACCATATGGCAAAATTTGGTCTTTCTTCCTTCTCCTCTTCCTCTTGGTTTTCTAATTCTGTGATTGTCTTCAAGAAGAAGAGGAAAAAAAGGCAGAGTATGTCCCTTGATATATCCAACTGCTTTAAAAGTCCTTTACAAAATATTTGCAGTGATTTAGGAAATAATATTGGAGTTATTATTCCCTCTCCTTGAGCATAGAGAATGTGACCCAGCTGGAGCTGGGCTCACAAGGACTCAGAAGGACACATCAACTGGGCCCTGAGGTGTAAAGACAATAGCTAAAATAATCTTGGAAAATATCTTTTAGGGAAACTTCCACATAAAGCCAATCAAACAGAACACAAAAGACTTTCTACTCTTTTTCTGTTAGCATTTAGTGACTAGAAATTTGTTGGACCAATGAAGACTCTCCTGATTCTCTGAAACCTGTACCAATGATTGTTAAGAAAGACAATTCAAAATGTAGGATCACAGTTTTTTTAGCCAATCTGAAAAGGCTAAGCTTTCAATGGTTTTATCCTTTTGTAATGTTAATATATACTGGTAGCTCTGTAACTGTTCTTTGGACTCTGGGCAGACATGGCTGTGGCAGCATGCTTGTCCGTTTTCCCACTCTTGCCTATTCTGTAATATTCTTTGGACTCGAGCAGACATGGCTGTGGCAGCATGCTTGTCCGTTTTACAATTCTTGCCTGTTCTGTAGTATTCTTTGGACTCGGGCAGACATGGCTCTGGTAGCATGGTTGTCCATTTTCCCACTTTTGTCCTTTTGAATATATGCTGAATAAAACTTACTTTTTGCTTTACTAAACTTTGTGATGTTTTTCCCTTACAACAGCAGGTAGGTTTGACTTACTTGTAAAACATGGCCCAGCAGTACTTTCCAGCTCCTTAGGTTTTTGTGTGTGTAGCCACATGTGTCTCCTTCAGGGAATAACATTTTTCAATCCTCTTACACTGTCCTTAGGAGGCAAAACATTTTCATTTTAAACAAAGTCGTTGAGAGCAATTGAATGAGCTCCAGCATATGTGGGTGTGAAATAGCAGTTGCTTAGTTTCATGAAGACCAGCAGGTTTTTATTAAAACTTTGATGTGCCTTACATGGGGAATAGGCGTCAGGCAAGCCTTCCAAATCCTGCAGTTCGTCAGAGAGCGTTCTGTGGGCAAAGGAACTGCTAATGGAGGCTCCATTGTTCCTCAGCAATTGGTGGTAGAGAGTTTAGATGTTTGTATGTAATTTGTCCAGTCCATTTTCTCCAAGGACAACAATGCCTTATCAGTTTTCTGGAATAGAATTGGATTTCCTTTTTAGTCTGTGAAGAGAATCAGAGCCATGTTGTCAGGAGTGGTAGGCATTTGAGTTTTTCCATCTGTGCAATGACATCTTAGGAGTCCTTGTGCTTAGAAGGAGTTTGGCTCTTCTGTGATTCATAGAATGTAACAGGAGCCTGCTGTATTTACCATGAGACGCACATTAAGGCAGGAATTTACCAGCATTGATAAAGCTTCTTTTTCAAAAACAGCCCTTGGGGCTTCTAGATACTTCTCCTTGGTCTCACTAATGCCTTGTGGAGTTTCCTGCTAAAAGAGTGTGGGAAAGTTTACTTTTCAAAAGCAATCTTATCCTGTCCCAATGGTTGAAAGAAAACTTGAGTTTCCTGAGTCTTACAGTCTGGGACCATGTGTACTTTAATAACAAGCTGTGTTGCTAGTTGATGGCTTAGGAGGTGAATTTGGCCCACAAATAATTTTGTTTGGACCACACAGTGTTTTAAGTATTTGGACATAAATACCTTTCGATGGTATATATAGTGTCTAGTGGGCTCTAGCTTGCCACTCTCCCCATTTACGTTACCTGCCTGATCTCTGAAGGCATTTGAGGCTGCAACCCCTGAATCAGATGCTGTCAAAATTAGCAATTGTTTTTCCCAAAAAAGTGACCAGCAAGGTTAATACTGCCAAGCTCAATGGCAGCATGGCATATAAATACCGTCAAGTTGATTCCGACTCAGACTGGAACTGCCCTATTGGGTTTCCAAGGCTGTAATCTTTATGGAAGCAGACTGCCACATCTTTCTCCCGTGGAGCGGCTGGTGGGTTCAAACCACCAACCTTTTTGTTAGCAGACAAGCACTTAACTACTGTGCTACCAGGGCTCATTAGAGAGGCTGAAGGTCCTTTAAAATCATTCCTGTTCAAGAAAAATGAGTTATCTAAGGCTGAAGCTGGATACTGGGGAGGGTAAGATTGTAACTGGAGTCCCTGGGTGGCACAAATGGTTAATGTGCTTGACTACTAACTGAAAGTTTGGCAGATCAGACCTACCCAGAAGTGCCTCAGAAGAAAGGCCTGGCGATCTGTTCCCAAAAGGTCACAGCCTTGAAAACCCTATGGAGTGCAGTTTTACACGTACATGGTGTAACCAGGAGTTGAAATCCACTGTACAGCAACTGGTTGGTCAGTTAAGACTGTAATTTCGTTAATGTAACCTTTTTTTTGTATGTAAACAAAAAAAAAAAAAGGACTCTGGCCTAGCTTAAGCAAAAAAAAAAAAAAAAAGAAAAGAAAAAGAGAGAGAATTAAAGAAATTATTGGGAAAATTTGGGGATGTCTCTTTGAATTAAAAAGAGAGTTAAGTAACCACCGTGTGGAGAAGAGAAGGAATAGGGCTGCCCTGGAAATCTCTGCTTTCTGAGTTCTTTGGTCTTCTCCCTCGAGTCCTACCATTAGTGTGACACACACTTCAACTCCTAGGTGTCCTCTCATTCCAAATTTTAAGTTCCCTGGAGAGAAAATAGTGTAGGACAGATATTCACCCTAGATCAATCAGCTCTAGCTCCTTGCAGCAAATATAGCTCTAGGGTCTCTACTCCCTCTCCTGGAAGCCATTCTTAGATAAAGAGGAAATTAATGAACCTTCCAGTCAGCCCAAGAAGTGTCTCTCCTATGGAGAAAACTTTTAAGTTCTTGGTATTGTCGGAATTGACTTGACAGCAACGGGTTTGGTTTTTTGGTATTCTTTGATTATTCAGCATAATTGTTGCATTGCTCTTTGCCCTTAGGTTTTTGTTTTTCTCATATTTTATTATATTAGTTCAACAAGATCCATTTTAGGGATCTTGTACCTGAACACCTAGAAATAAAGTGGAAGTTTTTTCAATAATCTCAGAACCTAGCATCTAGAAACTAGTTGGAGTTACGTATGGATTCAGATATTTATCTATGCTTGTGTGTATGTGTGTATGTATGAATGTATATTGGTTAACGATTTCTCTATCTAGATGTATTCTTATAGATAACCTCATTTCTAGGTAGCATTTGGCAATAAATTGGCACTTTGCATACTTCTGATTTTTTTAATTCAGTGGGCATAATCATACAAGCTCTATGTGTATGCAGTATTATTCTTTTATTTTTTTAAAAGTTATTTGTGAGACCTTTTCCTAGAGAAAGTAAATAAAATCAGTATCCAGCCCAAGATCCAGGTTAGGGTTCTCAAACCAAGGTTAGTCAAATATTCTTTGTTTTATTTTTATTTTCCTGTCAGTGCAGAGATTTCCTTTGCAAAAAAAAAAAAAAATCTGAAGAATACTTTAGGGTATCTGAATATTTACAGCCCCCATTGCAACTGGCTAGTTGGGAATTCTTCAACATGTGGTTACTTCTGTATTACTTAGGACTCTTTCCATTGCAAGTGACAGAACCCAACTGAAACTGGTTTAAGTAAAAAACAGGGATTAATTGGAAGGGTACTGGGGTAGAAGTGATGGAAGAGCTGCAGAAACCAGGTTGGCCCTGGGAACCTGAAGAGTAGGACTAAATGAGAATAGAAGACCTTACATGTCCGTATTATCCATTACCACAGATGATATTGTTGTTGGTTGCCGTGGAGTTGATTCCAACTCATGGAGACCCCATGTATGGAGAGTAGAATTGCTCCCTAGGGTTTTCAAGGCTGTGACCTTTTGGAAACAGATTGCCAGGCCTGTCTTCCGAGGTGCCTGTGGGTGGGTTCTAACAGCCAGTCTTTTGGCCAGTAGTGGAGCACTTAACCGTTTGCACCAACACTATTTATTATTCTTTTTGGCCACACCTTTGAATATCCTTCCCGTGTTTCAGGTATTCTGCATCTTCCTAAGAAAAAAGCCAAAAAATAATTTCCCCAGTTTTCCTTGTGCCTAGACTAGTGCCGTCGTGTGACCCAGGCTTCACCAATCAGATCCATCTGCATGAGACTTTGTGTGCTAGAGTTTCAAAGTAGCAGGCAGTGCATGGACCACGAGGTGGCTTGTTGCCAGGACCACGGAAGGGCCCAGAGCCGCAGGGGCTCTAGCCAAGCCCAGGGTGGTACAATGCGCCATTATGTCCCTGCTGAGCAGTGGGACAGTGCAACCTACACTGGCGTGTCCAGAGTCACGGGTCCTTCCTGTGCAGCTTCTACTCTTTGTTCTTTGGTCTGCCTTGAGATTCTGTAAGCCAATAAATCCTTTAATGAATTCCTTTTCTGCCTAACTAGCCAGAGTGGTTTCTATTGTTTATAACTAAGAACCTTGACAGATCAATAAATTAGAACTGGCAGTTCAGAAGGTTACAGCTGTAACTTTTTCTCTTTAATTTTGTTTAGGACTGTTTAATTCAGATTTTGGAACACGATAATCAGTAGCCTAGTGAACTATGGGCTGAGGGACCTTTCCCTGACAGGATAATAACATTTAGCTTCAGATACTAAATTGCACAAGTCTGCTAACTAATCGCTGGAGACAACAAGTCCTATCTCATGACTCATTTGTCAGGGGTATCAGGCGGGGGCTGGTTCGGGGGTGGACAGTTTATGCTGTGGTCACAAACAACTCTCATCTCAGGCCTCATAATAAGGAAGGCCTATTTCTTGTTCATGCTGTGTGTCTATTGTGGGTTGGTGGGTGGGTGTGGAGTGCTGCTTTGTGTCATTATTGTCCTCTCTTTGGACCCCAGGCTGGTAGCACAACCACCATTTGGAACATTTCTATCACCTTGGCAGTGGGGATAAGTGGTCTGGAGGGTTTTGCATGGTGTTAAATGCCCTGGCCTAGAAGTGACACACAACAGTTCTGTTCACAATCCAATGGCCAGAGCTGGTTGCACAGCCCCAGGCAATGCAGAAGGCCAGAGTGCAGTCCTGCCCTGTGCCCAGAAGTTAGAGAGCCGGAAAGGTTGGGTGAGCAGCACTCACCACCCACAGTATGGTAACCCTTCAGTTGTCCATGTCTAAATGGGCATGGTCTAGGTCATGTTTCACATTTGCTGTTTTGAATGCCTCACTGAATCTGCACATTCAACAGTATTTAATAAAGCATGGGAGGCTCTTGCCAGGGGACTGGAATCTAAAATGAAGCAGACATCTGAGTTTAGCAGAACTGTGAAACCAAGACTTGATTTACATCTTATGAACAACTCTGGAATTTCCTGGAGATTGTTAAACACAATGATTCTTGTTGACATTGTTTATGCTAGCTTCTTTGCACAGAGCAGTGATGGGATGGTGGTCTGCCAGCCTTTGCTTCAGGGGGAAAAAAAGTGATTTATTTGAATAAATAAAGCCATAAGTGTAAATGAGCTGAAGGCCTCTGATAAGATGAATAAAACTCCATTTCTATATCCATCTTCATGGCAATCACTTAGTCATTTTTAGTTGAAGCTAGTTGAAAGACTTCTAAATACGTTTTCAGAAAAAAAAAACAAAAAAAACCCAAACCCGCTGCCATAGAGTTGATTCTGACTCACAGCAACCCTATAGGACAGAGTAGAACTGCCCCATAGTTTCCAAGGGGCACCTGGTGGATTCAAACTGCTGACCTTTTGGTTAGCAGCCATACCACTTAACCACTATGCCGCCAGGGTTGCCACATTTTCAGAATCTAGTCACAAATCAGAGGCACGATTCGTGTTGTATAGTGTTTGCTATTGTGTACAATATGACAGCGAGTGTTTTTTGTTTATTTTTAATCTATTTGAGTGACACACAACAAATCACTTAAAAATCATAATTAGCAAAAATATTCGCTTATTGAGCTCAGCGTGATTAGGTTGTGGAAGGAGACCTCTTGATTTAGCAGTGTTGGTGTAGAATTTGGCAGAAGTCAGTGGAGGTAGTACATGAGATACTTGGAGACCCATTTACACAGATTTACAAACGTCATGAAATTACTTCATTATGATGCAGCCTCACGTATAAGATGGGGTCATATTTTTACACTTGAGGTCAGAAGTTTAAATTCTTCTCTCCTGCTTAGTTGATCTGGACAAGTGGCATAAGCTCTCTGAACTTGAGTCTCCTCCTTGTAAAAAATTTGTAGTACTTAACTCACAGGGTTGTTGTGAAGATTAAACAAGAGCATATAGGTGAAAGCACGTAGCACCAGTCCTGGCATGTGGAAGTAGTTCAGTAAATAAACATCGTCTCTGTTTAACCCTGTTACCAGAGTGGGACATTGAGTCTGTGAGTGTCAAGAAGGTGTAGGCATGTGTGTCTATGGTATGTGAAACCCAATGTTTATTGGAATTTTTTAATGTTTCTTTTATTCTTTAAATTTAAAGTACATATAATATGCTTGGAGTCCTTGGGTGGTGCAAACAGTTAACACTCTTGGCTGCTAACTAAAAGGTTAGAGATTTGAGGCTACCCAGAGGTGCCTTGGAAGAAAGTCCTGGCGGTCTGAAAAATCAGCCATTGAAAATCCAGTGGAGTACAGTTCAACTCTGACATACATGGGGTTGCCATGGGTTGGAAATGACTTGGCATCTGGTTTGGTTTTTATAGTATGCTTAGGAATCAGTGGAATATTTCTTAAAAAATCATCAACTAACAAAATGACTAATAAAAACGCATTCTTAAATAAAAACTAGTATGGTAATAACTTATAAATTTTTATTAGAATTTTTATTGTAAATTTATTCCCTATATAACTCATTTATTATAAAATTGTTAAGGCTTACCTATTCACATCACTTTGTGATTTTTTTTTCTCAAAGCTGATTACAAATATCTTGTAATCTTTCACAGCCTGCTATTATATAATTTTGGTTTGTGCTTGTATTGATTGTACAATTGTGGTTCTAAACTCTTGAAATATAATTTTCTCTCAAAAGAATGTTTAAACATTCCATATTAACTGTATTACTTACTACAACTCTTTCTGCTATTTCTTTAGCTCAAGAAAGACCAGTTGGGGTCATCTTGGATTAAAGAGCTGATTGATAACTTGTATTTCGGGTCCTGTCTTCCACATTCTAGTTAACTAAGCACATGTTATTATATTTGGTACTTTATATACAGCACATTTTAAAGAAAAACTCTAAAGCAGCACAATAAACACTAAGTACAGATTCTGCATGTGGTATTTTGGGAAATATAAGACCTTTAACCCCCACGCATCTGTCAGTTTGTGGTACTGTCGGGGCTTGTGTGTTGCTGTGATGCTTGAAGCTATGCCACTGGTGTTCAAATACCAGCAGGGTCACCCATTGTGGACAGGTTTCAGCTGCGCTTCCAGACTAAGACAGACTAGGAAGAAGGACCTGGAGGTCTACTTCTGAAAATAATTAGCCAGTGAAAACCCTATGAATAGCAGTGGAACATGGTCTGATATAGTGCTGGAAGATGAGCCCCTCAGGTTGGAAGGCATTCAAAAGATGACTGGGGAAGAGCTGCCTCCTCAAAATAGAGTTGACCTTAATTTATGCACCAACCACTAAGGCCAAAAATGAAGAAATTCAAGATTTTACCCACTTCTGCGGTCTGAAATTGATCCAACATGCAATCAGGATGCACTGATACTTACTGGTGCTTGGAATGCGAAAGTTGGAAACAAAGAAGAAGAATCAGTGGTTGGAAAATATGGCCTTGATGATAGAAACGATGCCGGAGATTGCATAATAGAATTTTGCAAGACCAACGACTTCGTCTTTGCAAATACCTTTTTCCAACAACATAAATGGCGACTATACATGTGGACCTCACCAGATGGAATACACAGGATTCAAATCGACTACATCTGTGGAAAGAGACAATGAAAAAGCTGAATATCATCAGTCAGAACAAGGCCAGGGGTCGACTGCAGAACAGACTGTCGATTGTTCATATGCAAGTTCAAGTTGAAACAGAAGAAAATTAGAACAAGTCCACGAGAACCAAAGTACAGCCTTGAGTATATCCCACCTGAATTTAGAGACTATCTCAAAAATAGATTTGTGGCTTTAAACAATAATGAACGAAGACCAGACGAGCTGTGGAATGACAGCAAGGACATCATACATGAAGAAAGCAAGAGGTCATTAAAAAGACAGGAAAGAAAGAAAAGACCAAAATGGATGTCAGAAGACACTCTGAAACTTGGCCTTGAACGTCAAGTAGCTGAAGCAAAAGGAGGAAATGATGAAGTAAAAGAGGTGAACAGATTTCAAAGGGCAGCTCGAGAAGACTAAAAAAAAAAAAAAGAAAAAAACCTATTGCCATCGAATCGATTCTGACTCATAGCGACCCTACAGAAAGTAAAGTATTGTAATGACATGTGCAAAGACGTGGAGATAGAAAACCAAAAGGAAAGAACACGCTTGGTATTTCTCAAGCTGAAAGAACTGAAAAAAAAAATTCAAGCCTCGAGTTGCAATATTGAAGGATTCTACGGGGAAAGAAACTATGAAAGAAGCATCGAAAGAAGATGGAAGGAATATACAGAGTCACCATGCCAAAAAGAATTGGTCGATGTTCAACAATTTCAGGAGGTAGCGTATGATCAGGAACCGATGGTACTGAAGGATGGGGTCCCAGCTGCACTGAAGGCACTGGCGAAAAACAAGTCTCCAGCCATTGACAATACCAGTTGAGAGGTTTCAACAAACGGATGCAGCACTGCAAGTACTCACTCGTCTATGTCAAGAACTTCCGAAGACAGCTACCTGGCCAACTGTCTTGGTCACCTAGTGCCGCCATAACAAATACCACAAGTGGATGGTTTTAACGAAGAGAAGTTTATTTCCTCACAGTCAAAGTAGGCTAAAAGTCCAAATTCAGGGTGTCAGCTCCAGGGGAAGCCTTTTTCTCTCTCTGTCGGCCTTCTCATCAATGTTCCCCTGGACTAGGAGCTTCTCAGCCCAGGGACCCCAGTCCAAAGGATGTGCTCTGCTCCTGGCACTGCTTTCTTGATTGTATGAGGTACCCCTGTCTCACTGCTCACTTCTGTCTTTTATATCTCAAGAGATTGCCTCAGGACACAATCCAGTCTTGCAGATCAGGTCCTGCCTTACTAACACAACTGCTACCCATCCTCCCTCATTAACATCATAGAGGCAGGTTTACAACATACAGGAAAATCACACAGTACGAGGAATTATGGCCTAGCCAAACTGATAAACACATTTTTTGGGGGACATAATTCAAACCATGATACCAACCACCTGGAAGATACCCATATTTATGCCAATTCCCAAGAAAGGTGATCCAACTCAAGGTGGAAATTACTGAACAATATCATTAATATCACACACAAGTAAAATTTTTCTGAAGATCATTCAAAAGCGGCTGCAGCAGTATATCCGCAGGGAACTGCCGGAAATTCAAGTTGGATTCAGAAGGAGGATGTGGAACCAGGGATATCATTGCTGATGTCAGATGGATCCTGGCTGAAAGTTGAGAATACCAGAAAGATGTTTACCTGTGTTTTATTGACTGTGCAACGGCATTTAACTGTGTGGATCATAATAAATTATGGATCACACTGTGAAGAATGGGAATTCCAGAACACTTAATTGTGCTCATGAGGAAACTGTACATAAATCAAGAGGCAGTCGTTCAAACAGAACAAGGGGATACCGTGTGGTTTAAAGTCAGGAAAGGTATGTGTCAGGGTTGTATCCTTTCACCATACCTATTCAATCTGTATGCTGAGCAAATAAGCCGAGAAGCTGGACTATATGAAGGAGAACAGGGCAGCAGGATTGGAAGAAGACTCGTTAACAACCTGCCTTATGCAGATGACACAACCTTGCTTGCTGAAAGTGAAGAGGACTTGAAACACTTACTGATGAAGATCGAAGACTACGGCCTTCAGTATGAATTACACCTCAATATAAAGAAAACAAAAATGTTCACAACTGGACCAGTAAGCAACATCATGATAAACGGAGAAAAGACTGAAGTTGTCAAGGATTTCATTTTACTTGGATCCACAATCAACACCCACAGGGACAGCAGTCAAGAAATCAAAAGATGCATTGCATTGGGCAAATCTGCTGCAAAAGACTACTTTTTATTTTATTTTTTTATTGTAGTTAAATGAAATTTACATTTCAAGTTAGTCTCCCATACAAAATTTTATACATACATTGGTATGTGACCCTAATTGCTCACCCCATTCTGTGACAGCACACTCCTTCTTTCCGCCCCTGATTCCCCATGACCATTCAGCCAGCTCCTAACTCTCTCTGCCTTCCCATCTCACCTCTGGACAGAAGCTGCCCTTTTGGTCTCTTGTATCTACTTGCCTAAGAGGCACACTCTTCACGAGTATCACTTTATGCCCCACAGTCCAGTCCAATCCCTGTCTGAAGAGTTGGCCTTGGAAATTGTTTTAGTTCTGGGCTGATAGAGAGACCAGGGGCCATGCTTTCTAGGGTACCTCCAGTCTGAGTCAGACCATTAAGTCATTAAGTCTGGTCTTCTTCCTAGAATTTGAGTTCTGCACCCCATCCTTCTGCTGCTCCATCAGGGACTGTCTGTTGTGTTCCCTGTCAGGACGTTCATTGGTGGTAGCCGGGCACCGTCTAGTTCTTCTGGTCGCAGGCTGATGAAGTCTCTGGTTTATGTGGCCCATTCTGTCTCTTGGGCTAATACTTTCCTTGTGTCTTTGGTGTTCTTCATTCTCCCATACTCCAGGTGGCTGGGACCAATTGGCAAAAGACTTCTTTAAAGTGTTGAAAAGCAAAGATGTCACTTTGACTAAGGTGTGCCTGACACAAGCAATGGTGTTTTCAGTCATCTCATATGCATGTGGGAGGTGGACGATGAATAAGGAAGACTGAAGAAGAACTGACACCTTTGAGTTATGGTGTTGGCGAAGAATATTGAATATTCCATGGACTGCCAAAAGAACGAACAAATCTGTCTTGGAAGAAGTGAAACCAGAATGCTCCTTAGAAACAAAGATGGTGAGACTACATCTCACATACTTTGGATATGTTATCAGGAGAGATCAGTCCCTGGAGAAGGACATCATACTTGGTAAAATAGAGGGTCAGTGAAAAGAGGAAGACCCTCAACAAGATGGTTTGACACGGTGGCTGCAACAATGGGCTCAAAGATAACAATGATAGTGAGGATGGCACAGGACCAGGCACTTGTTCGTTCTGTTGTACGTAGGGTCCCTGTGAGTCAGAACAGACTTGATGGCACCTAACAACAACAAGACCTTTAAGAAGTTTACAATTTAAGAGTAGAGTGGAGTGGGAAGGCAAGGAAGGGAGCTAGCATTTGCCTGCCACTGTGCTGGAGGAGTTACATATGCAGGTGCAGTGAGTTACTTAATATGGCCCTTCTAGCCATAGTCTTTATGACTCACACACAGTGATTGAGTGGGACTATGCAAATAAAGTATATGGAATCCTAATGGAGGGATTGGTCAGTTTTGCCATCCCACTAGGCTTAAAATAAGCCATCCCAGAGGTGGGAGGAGAGGATTTCACCTCCACCAAGAAAGAAGAGCCAGGAATGGAGTGTGTCTTTTGGACCCGGGATCCCTGCACTGAGAAGCTCCTGGAACCAGGATACTGAGAGAGAGAGCTGCAACACTGAAGACAGTGAGAAGCAGTGGCAGAGAAATGGTGGCAGCAGAACCAGGAGACTACAGGAGATTGGCAGGAGATGGTGCGGTGGGCTTCCCAGCCCATGGAGTGAGAAAACTGAGTGCCTTCAGGCAGAGGCTTACTGGCGGAGTAGGGTGCCTCTGGGCACTTATCAGCAGAGCTAAAAGAGCTTTGTAACACTTGCCTGAGCAGGGCAGGGGCCAGGCCAAGGGACGAGGGGCTAAGGGCCAGGGAGAGACCTGCCTATGGGCACGGCTGAGAAGAGGCTGTCGTTATTGAAGAACTGTACCATGAGCGTTCCTGAGTGTGAATTGTAACCTGTTACTTCCCTAAGAAATCCTATAATCATGAGTATTGTCTATGAGTTCTGTGTGATCATTGCAACAAACTATTGAACTCAGCAAGATGTAGAGAGTGCCATGGAAAGACAGATGGTGTCAGAACTGGTAAAAGGCCTGTGAGAGGAAGTATGTCTGACCTCTGCCTCATAGGAATCAGCCTTGTGCTATGATCATGATTCTTCTTCTCCCTTGTGAAGTTAGAGGAGGTCAGATGCCTCCACCACACCATTTTTACACATATATTCTTTCATTTAATTCTCAAAACAAACCCATGAGCTAGATTTTGTCTGACTTTACAGATGAAGAAACCAAGGCTCAGAGAGAGTAATAAATTTGGGTAATAGCTGTAAGGGGTGGAATAAGGTTTAAACTCAAAATCCATGCCTTTTCCAATATTCCCACTGAGACAGGTACCCAACAACCAATTCTCACATAAGATGGATTATTTACCAGATAGTTAGCAGATAAAAATTAAAATCCTCTTATAAACAAAAGACATCATAAAGTTAATAGACAAGTCATAGCCTGGGAGAGGATATTTGCAGTACATATCACCAGTAAGAAACCCTGGTGATGCAGTGGTAAAGAACTCAGCTGCTAATCAAAAGGTCAGCAATTAGAATCCACCAGCTGCTCGTTGGAAACCCTATGGGGCAGTTCTACTCTGTCCTATAGGGTTATTATGAGTCGGAATCGACTCAATGGCAATAATGGGCTTTGGGTATCACGAATAAAGGATTAATATCTAAAACTTTAAAACAACACCAACAAAACAATAAGGAAAAGACAAACAGTTGAATAGAAAAATAGACAAAGAATCCATTGGGAATTAACAGAAGAAGAAACCTGAAAGGCAAAAAAATATAGAAAAAAAAAATGATCAACTTTACTCATAAGCAGGGAAAGCAAATTAAAACACAATGGGATTCTATTTTACATCCATCATATTGAAAAAAATACATGACGTTTGATAAAACAAGGATTGATAGGAGTGTGGAGAAAAAGGAACTCATTAAATTGCTTTATCTTAAGTAGCTCCCTACCCCCTAGTCGCTCTTCCTATTACCTTATTTTCTCCATAGCACTGACACTGTTATGTTCTTCTTTCTTTAATTCTCGTTTGCTCTCTCATCCACCATGAAGGCAAAGAGCTCATCCGTCTTGCTCACCATTATATACCCAATGTCTGTGATAGTGCCTGGCATATAGTACCAAAAAAAAACCAAACCCATTACCATCAAGTCGATTCCAACTCATAGTGACCCTATAGGACAGAGTAGAACTGCCCCATAGGGTTTCCAAGGAGCAGCTGGTGGATTCAAACCGCTGAACTTTTGGTTAGCAGCTGAGCACTTAACCACTACGCCATCAGGGCTACAGAAAATACTGGCTGAAATAATGTTTATTTGTATTACTAGGGTACTAGACTGATGGATTCGAGGAACTTATGAATCTTTGAAGTGGTAACCCAAAGTCCCTTCCAGATCTCTAATCTCTGGATCAAGGTATGACACTCTACAGACTCTTGGGTTGGAGCTTTGACTTTCCTTCAGACAATGGTGACTACAGGACAGAAATCATGGTTCACATCTGGCCTGCACCTGCCTTTGTATGGCTCATGAGCTCAGAAAGGTTTTTACAGATGAACTTTTGTAGTCAATTTGATGTTAGGGAACACTAACTTTGAACTCCAGTGAAGCAAAGTGTTAGCCAAAAAATGCAATTCTTCTCATAAGTAGACATATATTACAAAATATTGTGGTAAATTATATTATTATTATTAAATTATTATATTTTTTGAATTTCATCAAAAATTTTGTGGAAACGTGTTTTCTCTCGTTTCATATGTACCTAAATAATATCCTCAGTTTTGTCTCTTGTCTCACAAAGCCCAAGACATTTTCTAGGTGGCTCTTTACATGAAAGGTTTGCTGATCCCTGCTGTAGAAGTAGCTTCAAGGGCCACCTGTGACCATTCCAGGTGGGGCTGACCACTAACCTGCAGTGGACCCGAGTCAAGTCTATGAGACTCTTGTGCTAGAGTTTTCCCATATGCAGCATGAGAAGAACAGTTCTAAACTTCCAACAGGGACACTGAGAAAATATTTTGATACTCTAACCATTCATGGGAATGTCACCATAAAGTCTTCAGGGTCTTTGTCATGAGGCCATTGCCAGGAAGTGAACATTGAAGTGGCTTACAGCTTGCTTTTGCTTTACTGCTGTATGTTAACCCCCTTTTCTAACACAACTATAGGGTTGTTGGGCAGATTATATTATGAAAGCCAGATGACCCCATCTCTTTTAGGTTCTATGGTCACCTATTCCCTTGACACTTAAATTCAAATAGCTCAAGTCCAGTGCTATGTGAAGTCCAGTACCTTCCGTTTCCCTCACTATTCTGATAACGTCTGGGGCTTATATTTTCTGATCCTCTCTCTCTTGAATTCCAGGTCCTAGCTCAGTGTTTTACTTCCAGCCACTGCTTTCTCTTCTCTGCTGTACACTGCCCACTTCTTTCATCCCCCAGAGTGACACCAACCCAAGACCTTCCTGAAGGCCTCAGAATAATGGAGGGATTCAAACAAATCAGCTTAAAGTTGATTACTTAAGGGTTTCTCAGCCATTGGGGATTTCTCACTGGCTCTCTTCTTATCTTAGGCTTCTGCCGTATTGTCTGCCCTCTCTCTTATCCACACATCAGTCCCTTTCTTCCATTTTCAAGCCTTCAAACCTCCTCATTCCCTGACCTACTCTCTTGAGCTTCCAGAAAACAAATCTCAAACATATGTAGTTTTCTTACTCAGGCAATTTATCTTCCTCTATTTTTCCCTGTCCTTTGAATTACACCACACTGGCTGACCTGGCTTAGAGATGAATTATGCCACTCTGGCAGAAAGCAGAATTGGCCTTAATCAGTGTTTTTAATAATCATGTTTCCCCCATCCTCTCTACTATTGTTGTTGTTGTTTTTAGGTGCTGTCAAATCAGTTCTGACTCATAGTAACCCTATAGGACAGAGTAGGAACTACCCCATTGGGTTTCCAAAGAGTGGCTGGTGGATTTGAACTGCTGATCTTTTGGTTAGCAGTCCAGCTCTTAACCACTATGCCACAGGGCTCCTCTCTACTATTAGACAATCTATATAGTGTGCTCAGCACAGTGCCTCAAACGTAGTAAGCACCCATTGCATGTTGATTGTTCATCCTACTAGGAGGATTATGCCACTTTAGGTCCAGTGCTGATCTCTTCATCCAAACCATGGCCGCTACCACATTATGTATCAAAAACCAAACCATTGCCATTGAGTCGATTCTGACTTATGGCGACCCCATGTGTTACAGAACTGCCCCACAGGGTTTTCTTGGTTGTTATCTTTACAGAAGCAGATCACCAGGCCTTTCTTCCATGGCAGCGCTAGGTGGGTACAAATTGCCAACATTTAGGTTAGTAGATGAGCGTAAACCATTGTGCCACTTAGGGACCTAGTGTGTATAGGGGAAATATATTATTAGTGGGATCTTGAGAGTGAGGGCAGTGGTGATTCAGTGGTAGAATTCTTGCTTTCCGTATGGGAGACCGGAGTTCGATTCCTGGTCTTTGTACCTCAAGTGCAGCCACTACTTGTCTGTCAGTGGAGGCTTGCATGTTGCTATGAAGCTAAACAGGTTTCAGCAGAGCTTCCAGGAAGAAAGTCCTGGTGATTTACTTCTGAAAACCCTATGGATCACAGTGGTCCTGTCCCCTGTGCATGGGATCATCATGAGTTTGGGGCTGACTCAATAGCAGCTAACAACAATTTTGAGAATAGCAATATGTTGCTATATGCAGAACCTCTTTTTTTTCCTTCATGCATGTCTTCATTTCCTCCTTTGAATTTTGGAGTCCCTGGTAAACTATTTTTCTTTCTGTCTGCCGTGGAAATGAGCTCACACAGGGGTGCTGACATGACCACAAGGGTTCAGGAGTGCCCAGAAATGACCCAGCAGTTGCACTCGTGGGTGTATACTCAACAGGATTGAAAACAAATGTTCACACAAAAAGTTGTACACAAATGTTCATAGCAGTATTATTCATAATAGCTAAAAAGTGGAAGCAATCCAAATGTCCATTAAATGGTGAATGGATAAACCAAGGATGGTATATCTATACAAGGGAATATTATTTGGTCATAAAAAGGAACGAAGTCCTGGTACATGCTGCAACATGGATGAACCTTGAAAACATTGTGCTAAATGAAAGAAGCCAGTTACAAAAGACCACATGCTATGATTCAATTTATATGAAATGTCCAGACTAGGCAAATCTATAGAGACAGAAAGCAGATTAGTGGTTACCAGGGGCTGGAGGGAGGGGCAAATGGGGAGTGACTGATAATGGGTACAGGGTTTCTTTTTGGGGTGATGAAAATGTTCTGGAATTAGATAGTGGTAATGGTTGCACAACCTTGTGAATATACTAAAAGCCACTGAATTGTACATTTTTAAAATTTATATATCAATTTAGAAAAACAACAAAGAATAAGAATGCCTAGAAGGCCATGGAATGAATGACAAGTGTGAAACTACAAGCCATACTCTGTTCAGATAAAGATAAATGAACTGTGAGAGACCCTGGGACCCAAGACCGGTAGTGCTCACTGATGAGCATGGGAGTGCTCAGCAGAGCCCATATGTTTGCTTCTTTAGGTAACAACTGGCTTGGCCCCTCAGGAGTGGTCGCCTGGCTACTGGTAAACGTCATGGTGCTCACCCTCCCAATGGCTACCAGGTCTGGCAGATGCATAGCACAGTCAGACACGCACAGCCCTGCATTAGGAACCCAGGAGCTTGTTGTTTGCCAAATAGGGGAGAATATTAAGCTGCCTTTGCCCTGTGCTTGCTGGCCTAGAGCATCAATTTTTTGCATAAAACATGAGACAGAACACCAGAAATCTGCCAAAGGATGTGGTCAACCATCTGTCAGCCCATGGCACCTCTTATATTGGTGAATTCTTGTTCTGCTTAGAACGTCAGCTTCCTTGGTACTTCTTTCTTTCATTCTCTTGTCATACGACTCTTGTCACTTCATCAGTAATAACTTGGGTGCAAGAAGCATCCTATATAGTTTGGAGGACATTTGTGTTAGAGAGAACAATGTTACACCAACACCTTGCTTTTATACAGCTCTTCTCAGCAAACAAAAGCTTGCTCTGTTGTCATCCCATGTGGTCCTCATAATAGCTTTATGAGATATTATCTCCATTCCACCAAGAGGGAATCTGGTTAAATTACTTGCTCAAGATAAATCACAATTATAACCCAGGTCATCTGAGGTCAGATTTAGTGCTATTTCTACTCTATGCTGAAATCTGGGTCTCAGACAAGAATATGTTGATTACTGTAGATTTCAGGTTTGATATTAAGGCTTCTTAGATATTTTCCAAACCAACTAGTATATTTTAAAGCTCAATTTTAGCTATTTTGTCAGGTTGGAATTTCAAGTATGCTTTAGCATTGCTTAAGTACAAATTTGAACTGATTATATAATTATGAGAGGGCATGTTCTTTTCAATAGTGAATATTTCATTTTACACAGAAATATTAAAAAAAAAAAAGGGAAGACATATTTAACTAATGTGCACTCAGAGGAACCTCAGTCAGGAGCAGAGAGTGACATCAGTTTTGAAACTGGAGTGTTTGAATTTATTTGGGTGCCCTGGATACAGAGAGTTGTTTTGGAAAATCTAAATGCCTGGGCCTTATTCCTGGAGAGGGAATGTTCTTATTTATAAAACCCAACCATCAGCACAGATTGCAGCCTGTTTAACTCACACAGCATCGTATCCTACCTTGTTATGGCGATGTGTCGAGATAAGTAACAGGAGAAAGAGTACTACCTATGTGTATAATTTATTATTTGAAAAACATAGGCAAGTTAGAATGCTGGTAATTAAAATAGAGACATGTCCCTTTGGTCAAGTCATTAACTTGATAGGAAACACAGACAAAGTGCTCTTGAGGTTTTTTTTTTTTTTTTTTTAAATGTGTTAATAACAAAACCATACAGGAGTGGTGAAAGTGGGATAAAGGGAAATTGGAAATTTAATTTGCTGTTTTCTTTTATCCGATGAGTTCTTAGATTGTGATTATTTTGGAACCAACATTTTTCAACTTAAAAATAGAAGTGATGAAATAGGAACAGATTGGAGTTTGGAGGAAAAAACAATCTAGAGAGAAAAAGAGAAATCCAACAGGAACGCTCTGTACAGGGAATGATTATATTCTTATTCATCTCAGATTTCCTCCAGAGTATGTAAATAACTGGAGTCCCTGGGTGGTGCAAATGGTTAATGTTCTCAGCTGCTAACTGAAGGGTTGGAGGTTCAAGTTCATCCAGAGGTACCTCAGAAGAATGGCCTGGCAGTCTACTTTCGAAAAGTCAGCCACTGGAAAACCTATGGAGCCCAGTTCTACTCTGCCACACATGGGGTTGCCATGAGTTGCCATTAACTTGACAGTAACTGGGTCTGAGTGGGTGTGGATAACCAGGGTGGGTTGAACTTGAATTGAGTTCAGAACAGTGGTTCTTAACATTTTTCTGAGTTACAAAAATTTGATGAAAGCAATTCGATGGAAGCTATGGACAAGTGTCCCAAAATACTGTACGTTTGCATGCACACACAAATGTTTGCAGTTGATTTCAAGGAATTCATGAACTCATGGAGCCCTAAATTCTTTATTCAAGATGGATCAGAATCATTCCTAGGACTTTTCAGAGTACAGATACTTCAGCCTCACCTACTCTAGGCCTCCTGTGAAGGACCGCTGCCTGCAGGGAGGAATGAGCCCCAGGTTAAGACATGAGCAATTATGATCAGGATAGTTGATTCCCAAACTTGGGGTTGTTGTTCTTAGTTGTCCTGGAATCAGTTCTAACTCATGGCAGTCCCATGTGTGAATTGCTCCATAGGGTATTCAAGGCTGTGACATTTCAGAAGCAGATCACCAGGCCTGTCTTCTTAGGTGCCTCTGATGGGTTCTGTCATGGATTGAATTATGTCCCCCCAAAAATGTGTGTATCAGTTTGGCTGGGCCATGATTCCTGGTATTATGTGATTTTCCTGTATGTTGTAAATCCTGCCTCTATGATGTTAATGAGGGAGGATGGGTGGCAGTTGTGTTAGTAAGGCAGGACTCAGTCTACAAGATTGGATTCTGTCCTGAGGCCATCTCTTGAGATATAAAAGAGAGAAGTGAGCAGAGAGACAGGGGGACCTCATACCACCAAGAAAGCAGTGCCAGGAGCAGAGCATGTCCTTTGAACCCGGGGTCCCTGCGCAGAGAAGCTCCTAGTCCAGGGGAACATTGATGAGAAGGCCAACAGAGAGAGAAAGCTTTTCCCTGGAGCTGATGCCCTGAATTTGGACTTTTAGCCTACTTTACTGTGAAGAAATAAATTTATCTTTGTTAAAGCCATACACTTGTGGTATTTCTGTTGTAGCAGCACTGGATGACTAAGACAGGTTCCAACTGACAACTTTTCAGCTAGGAATCGAGTGCGTCACCATTTGTGCCACCCAGAGACACATCAATAACTGGTGTTCACTTTTAACTAAGGGCTGCTTCAGTGTGATGGGTTTTTCTCTCCTGGCTGTCTGGGCTCTCAGGTGGAGCCCAGAGTCCTGGTGCACAGCTGTAGAGTTGAGACACCTCAGGCCTGGCCTAGCTATCTACTCTAGGGTGCTAGGATGTGTGATCCTCCAGATGACCAGTTCTGCTCTCCTTGGTCTTCTTAAGCTACACCTTGAAGAAAAAACCAGTTGCTGTTGAGTTGACTCTGACCCATGGCAACCCCATATGTGTCAGAGTAGAACTGTGATCCATATGGTTTTCAATGGCTGATTTTTCAGACATAGACTGCCAGGCCTTTCTTCCATGGCACCTCTGGGTGGATTGAACCTCCAACCTTTTGGTTAGCCGACGAGCATGTTAACTATTTGTACCACCCAGGGACTCCTACCCCTAGAAAAATGGCCATGTTTTGTTTTCAGATTAGTAACCGATGGCTCCTCCCTGCTGTTGATTTTCCCATTATTTCATTTGTAAACAAATTCCTGCTGTATGCTGTAAAGATGGTGGATGCTAAAAATATTTTTAAAGGCAGAGAAATTCATAGCTTCTTGAGAAAATAAATACAAAAGATGTCATGGGTGTCTCTTCTAGTCTGCTGCCCAGTCCACAGCCCTGCTTTATTTTATATTCCTGCAGATGCACACTGACATTATCTAGGATCCTTCTAAGGTGATCAGTAACATTGTAGTGTCTCTAACCATGCAGTTATGTAATCTTTATAACCATTTAATTAGCAAGCTGAGTAGAAGCCTCATATCCAGAGTCACTGGTTTGCAGTAATTGGTTATTTTAAAACGTGGCTGAAGCAGTGAATCACAAAAATGTGCACATAAACACTCTATTTGACCTTAAAACATATACAGGTACATTCATTTGCCAATCTTTTGTTGTGAGTATGGGCCTTTGTCTGGAGTTCTGGTCTTTCTTGCAAAAGTCCACGTACAGGGCATCTGCCACCATTTCCAGTTTCGGCTTCTTCAAAGTGGAGCAAGAACTTGACAGTTGTGAGGCAGACTGTGTGCAGAACGCCTCTAGATTTTAGTGACTTTGTTATTCTCTTTAACAGTTGCTTAATCCGTACTTAATGCAACAGTGTTTAAAAATAGCACCTACCTTTCTTCTATTTGGTTTGTATAAGAAAGAGAACCCTTTTTCCTTCTGTGTGCAGATATCATCGGTTTACCTAGTTTTCGTTTAAATTGTATAATTTCAATAACGTGTACAACTGACATAAACTGATTTGGGAACAAAACCAACTAAACTGTTGGCTGCCGAAGTGCACAGGTGGAAAAAATGCAGAGCGTCAGTTAATCTGGCAAACTGGTTTTGTAGAAGTAGGTTAAGAGTGCTTCTATTATAATACTTGTAGAAGAAAATCATGATTGTGCACCACTTTCCGAGGTCTAGTGAGGGTGAGGAGTGCCGAGGGGCGATCTCTAAGTTGCGGGCCCCCATTCGAGCGCCCAGGGACAGTCTCTAAATTGCACACCCGCCACACCCCCGCCCCCCTATTTCAAGACGAATAGACATTGATAGCAATGACAAGTTAGCAGAAACGCCTTACCCCTTCTTGCCCGGCTGCCCCAGTCAGGTGCCTTTCACATTTGTGGCGCCTGGAAATGCCATTCTGCGCCGGTCTGGCACCCCCTTGGACTTGTGCCTGGGGGGCAAGTTTCTTTCTCTGACCTCCCCACCCCCACGTCTCTAACCACGTTTTAAAGTATGTTGTTGTTGGGTGCTGTGAAGTTAATCTCAATTCACAGCGACCCCATGTGACAGAGTAGAACTGCCCCAGAGGGTTTTCTTGGCTGTAATCTTTAAGGAAGTGGATAGCCCCGTCTTTCTCCGGTGGAGCCACTGGGTCATTCAGGCCACCAACCTTTCGGTTAGCAGCTGAGCCCTTAACTGTTTTCACCACCAGGGCTCCTTAAAGTATGTGGGGACTACTTTATTTGTAAAATAAATTCCTATTACAGAGAGGAATGCATTTACTTGATTTTAAGGGAATCTGCACAGCATTGTTATGTAGGTTAATGATTAGAACTAAATGGAAGCAGTGATGATCATCAGGTTAATCTCTGCAAGGCTTAGCGGATCGACCTCCCATGACAAACATTTTGACATTTTTCTGAACAATTCTTCCTACATTTAATGAATATAATTTCCAGGAACAAATATTTATTGTTTCAAGGTTACAGATCAGCAGTGTTTGGAATTATGAAAAACTTTGAATATTACAGAAAAGCTCTTTGCTCTTCTTAACAAACAGATTTGGGGGAAAAAACTGTTTAGATCAGATTTCAAGATGAAGACTATGTACAGATTTAGCTTAAATTTTATAACTGGCAGGTAAATAATTATTAACCTTTTTATCTATCAAAACAAAAGCTAATTTTTAATGAAGTGTTTTAAATTCTCAAAAATGCTTTCTTAAAGTTTCTCTCAGTTCCTGTGAGATGCTTTGTCGTCTCTGGTTTTTGTCTTAATTTGAACAAAACTCAATCAAAGACATTAGGGGTTTATAATAATTTATGTCCACCTAAATAAATAAATAGTATTTATATTTAGCTAGGTTAATGCATTAGTATAAAGCCTGGCTAATGAAGCTTCCTTTCTTTCAAAGTAATGAAAGAAATTGTCGTCGATCATAAGAATTAATGTTCTTTCCTCCCTGGCATTTAAGTCAATGTAAAAATGTCCCTTGGAATCATTTCTGTGGGGGACTGTCAGAGAAGGAAAAAATGTGGTGTTCTCACAAGGTTTGTAGTCTAGTTAGAGAAACAAGATTGACACACTTGAAACAGATTATACCAAACGTTTGAACAGGTATAAAATAAGAAGAACAGACAATAATTGCTGAAGCATCTACCTTTCAGAGTCTATTTTGCACATGTTAAGAGCTTGATCAGAGATTGGGTTAGGCTTGAGTGATCAGGAAATTTTAGGAAAGTATGTGTGACTATAGGAGCCTTGGTGGTGCAACGGTTAAGTGCTCTGCTGCTAACCTAAAGGTTGGTGGTTCAGACCCAGGGCCCAGCAGCTCCTTGGGAGAAAAGACCTGGCAATCTGCTCCCATAAAGATTCAAAATCAAAACCAAACCCGTTGCTGCTGCTGAGTTGACTCTGACTCATTGCGACCTTATAGCGACCTTATAGATTACAGCCTAGGAAACCCTATGGGGCAGTCTGTCACATGGGGTCTCTAGGAGTCAAAATTGACTCAACAGCACCCAACAACAGTAACAGTATGTGGAACTAAAACTGGACCCTGGCAGATAAGTCAAAGTGGAACTGACATAGTGAATGAGGGAGACAATTCTGGGTAGGAGGAAAAAGGTTTGACACAGTATGTCAGGGACAGGGTGCAATTAGGAAAACAGGCTAGAGGGTAGGATTTGTTTTATAATCACAATTTCCTTATGGCCTTTATCTGAGCATTTCCTAGCTTCTCTGACTCTTATCTTGGCAGTGAGTTGTCTTTGGTTGCATTTCTTTTCTTTTCCTATCCAAGAATCTCCCCAAAAGACCAATGGTCTGTTCTAGCCTAACATTCAGTTCCTGATGTTGTGGCATTGGGAAGGGATGGGTTTATAATGTTGATAAACCTGTTGCTATCAAGTCAATTCTAACTCATAGTGACCCTATAGGACAGAGTAGAACTGCCCCATAGGGTTTTCAAGGCTGTAATCTTTACGGAAGCAGACTAACAAGTTTTTCTCCCGCCGACCGTTTGGTTTGCAGCCGAGTGCTTAGCCATCGTGCCACCAGGGTTCCTTTATAATAATGATAACCATCTTTTATTGAGTCCTTTTAGGTGCTTTCCCCAGATGGTATAAATGGCTTACACTTGGCTCTAGCTAACGGTTGGTGGTTTGAACCTACCCAGTGGCACCATAGAAGAAAGGCCTGGCGATCTCTGTTTTCATAAAGATTACAGACAAGAACACTCTATGGAGCAGTTCTACTCTGCATCACATGGGGTTGCCATGAGTTGGATTTGATGGCAATCGGTTTAGTTTTTTGGTTTAGGTGCTTGCATGGGTCAGGATGGATTAGATTATGCTGCAGTAACAAACACCCTCCAAATTTCGGTGGATTAAGATAGCACACACTGATTTCTCATTCATGCTACATGTCGAATGTGGGTTGGTGGGGGTGAGAGGCCAGGTCTCTGCTTGTTGCTGTCATTCAGGGATTTAGGCTGACCCTGTCTCTCAGGGACGGATTACACAATAAGCAAGGCATGCACGGGCTTGCTTGTGCTTACTTACTAATCTGTAGTGCACAATTTCACCTGTTTTTCACCACATCCTTGTACTACAGGTTAGTAAGTAAGCAAAATGAAGCCCATGTGTACCTTGCTTCTTGATTAATCTGCTTCTGCTGTCTCTACTTACGTGTACTATTGCCGTTCATCAGAAAGACCTGAATCCCTTACCCTGCCTGACATATTCTAATCCTCCTTTTTTACTCAGTAAGGACTCGTCATCCATGACATTTCCTGGCAAATCTTTTAGTGTGTTATGCATTTTACAGATGAAGGGTTTCACAAATTTGTTACCCATTGCATCTGTGAGTGTGTTTCAGCACGAAATTACCACTGTGGTTTTCACCTGGGAATCAAAGTTGTAATGTCTGCATTGCAAACAGGAAATCTAGATATGTTGTTGTTGGGTGCCATTGAGTCGATTCCAACTCATAGTGACCCCATGTGACTTGAGTAAAATTACTTCATACGGTTTTCTTGGCTGTAAATCTTTCTTTTTTCTTTTTAATTGTTGTAGTTTAAGTGGAAGTTTACTATTCAAGTCAGTCTCTCATGCAAAAATTTATTCATACACTGTTATGTGACCCTAACTGCTCTCCCTATACTATGACAGCACACTCCTCCTTTCCACCCCTGATTTCCTGCATCCATTCAACCAGCTCCTAACCCTCTCCGCCTTCTCATCTCACCTCCAGACAGAAGCTTCCCATTTAGTCTCATGTATCTACTTGAGCTAAGAAGCACACTCTTCACGAGTATCATTTTATGTCCCATAGTCCAGTCCAATCTTTGTCTGAAGAGTTGGCCTCGGGAATTATTATAGTTCTGGGTTGACAGAGAGTCCAGAGGCCATGCTTTCTGGGGTTCATCCAGTCTCAGTCAGACCATTAAGTCTGGTCTTTTTACTGGAATTTGAGTTCTGCACCCCACCTTTCTCCAGCTCCATCAGGGACTCTCTGTTGTGTTCCCTGTCAGGGTGGTCATTGGTGGTAGCCGGGCACCATCTGGTTCTTCTGGTCTCAGGCTGATGAAGTCTCTGGTTTATGTGGCCCTTTCTGTCTCTTGGGCTAATACTTTCCTTGTGTCTTTGGTGTTCTTCATTCTCCTTTACTTCACGTGGTTGGGGCCAATTGATGCATCTTAGATGGCCGCTTGCTAGCTTTTAAGACTCCAGAAGGCACTCACCAAAGTAGGATGCAGAACATTTTCTTAATAAACTTTGTTATGCCAATTGACTTAGATGTCCTCTGAAAGCATGGTCGCCAGACCCTTACCCCTGCTACTCTGTTCCTCAAAGTATTTGATTGTATTCAGGAAACTTCTTAGCTTTTGGTTTAGTCCAGTTGTGCTGACTTCCCCTGTAGTGTGTGCTGTCCTTCCCTTCACCTAAGAAAATTCTTGTCTACTATCTAGTTAGTGAATAACCCTCACCCTCCCTCCCCATCCTCATAACCATCAAATAATGTTTTCTTCTGTGTTTAAACCTTTTCTTGAGTTCTTATAATCGTGGTCTTATACAATATTTGTCCTCTGTGACTGACTAAATTCACTCAGCATAATGCCCTCCAGATTCCTCCATGTTATAAGATGTTCCACGGATTCATCATTGTTCTTTATCATTGCTTAGTATTCCACTGTGTGAATATACCATAATTTGTTTATCCATTCGTCCGTTGATAGGCACCTAGGTTGTTTCCATCCTTTTGCTATTGTGAACAGTGCTGCAGTGAACATCGGTGTGCATATATCTATTCGTGTGACGGCTGTTACTTCTCTAGGATATATTCCAAGGAGTGGAATTGCTGGATCATATGGTACTCCTATTTCTAGCTTTTTAAGGAAGTGCCAAATCGATTTCCAAAGTGGTTCTACCACTTTGCATTCCCACCAACAGTGTATAAGTGTTCCAGTCTCTCCACAACTTCTCTAGCATTTATTATTTTGTGTTTTTTGGGTTAATGCTAGCCTTGTTGGGGTGAGATGGTATGTCATTGTAGTTTTGATTTGCATTTCTCTAATGGCTAATGATCATGAGCATTTCTTCATGTGTCTGCTGCCACCTGAATGTCTTCTTTGGTGAAGTGCCTGTTTATATACTTTGCCCATTTTTTAATTGGGTTGTTTACCTTTTTGTTGTTGAGGTTTTGCAGTATCTTGTAGATTTTAGAGATTAGACGCTGATCGGATTTGTCATAATTTAGCTGTAATCTTTACGTGAGCAGATTGCTAGGTCTTTCTCCCGCGAAGCTGCTGGGTGGATTCAAACCACCAGCCTTTAGGTTAACAGCCGAGTGCTTAACTATTGCACCACCAGGGCTCAGGCAAAACCTCTGAGACCTGGGCTGGAAGCAGCATGGTGTAGCAGAGCAAGCCTGGGACTAGTGGTCTAGATGCCTGAGTCCTAGTCCCATCCCTCCCACCTCCTGCCTATGACTATGGTATGTTAGTTTGCCTCTCTGAGTCTCATTTTCTTCAGTTATATGAAGGGGTAGGTCTAGATCATCCTTAAGGTCTCTTTCAGTACAATGATTCTCTACAAACTTGAAACAAGTAAAATTTAAAGCTAAAAATAGTTTGTGTATTCTGGAACTTTTTTTTTTTTTAAGTTCCCCCCTTGTGGAAGGAAGTTTGTTTTTCTTTAATGCAAGGAATATTCGTTATCCTTTCTCATATAATTAAGAAATATGGTCACATTTTGTCAGCTTAGATCTGTTATGTTTATTTGCACAAGTTTTCCCCTATACTCTTGTTATTTCCAGTCTGAAATGGGGGAAGGGGACTGGGCCCGGGTCAGCTGTTACCCCTGGCAGCCTGACTTCTAACCTTGGAGATTCTTACTCCCTCTCACCAAGAACCCTGAGTCTAGAGAGTCACATAGTGGCAAACCCAAAAATAATTGGCCTCTGAAGAGGCCTGCTTCCTTCAGCAATTCTTCATGCTCCTGAAAAGGGCCACTTGGTGATAAAGACTATCGAGATTTCCTTCCATTTAGGTTTGAGGCTTAAGTGCTTTTGGTTCCAGAGGAGTCCAGCCTACTCTGTCTACCTTGCCTTACACTGCTTGCCGCTTCCCACAGATTAAAAAGAAACACTTACTGGGCTCCTTCTCCTTGTCAGGCACTATAACTTATACTGCATTCAGGCATAAAAATGTTCCATAAATATTGAGTCATGCAAGAAATGTCCTGGAACCAGGATCTTATCTCTAATTGTCAGGTAGGATTCACGCTGGCTACCAAGTACTATATTACTATCAAGAGGTCCAGAGGGGGACAATATGACAGTATGAAACATGGACAATATGAACATGAGAATAGTTAATAATGATTGCACGCATGCTGAAAATACCTACCTACCTACATACATACATAGTTATGTGCAACCAACAATGACCTGTATTCAATGGGATGTGACAGCCTCATCAGGAAACTGGTGATATCCTTTAAGCGTGTGGTAAATGGTGTGTGGCTTGGATGGGGTACTGGATCCCACTCTTCGCTCTTTCCCTGCCACCCACCCTGAACTGCCTTACTCATGAGAGAGTAGCTTATGTCTTGCTTGCTTATGTCCTTTCTCAAAGGAGACTATTGAAGCACCATCCAGTCTCTACAGTTGATTTCCAAGGAAGGCTCTGCTTCCTGGTGATATCCTGCGCTACCTGTGGCTGCTGTTCTGTTTGTTAGCCTCAGGTGACTGTTGGATGCTTCAACTGCATGTCTCAGAGGCTCTGTGTGGCCCTGGGATGCGTTCTTTTCCGCCATGATCTCTCTTCTCTTGCACTTGGTGACTCTGGGTGGGACATTTTATTTATTTATTTATTTTTTATTTTATTTTATTTGTCTTTATCAGTTTCATTTTATTCAATTATAATCATAGAGATGAGGGCTGATTAAATTCTTTTTTTTTTTTTACTTTTTTTTTTTATTGTACTTTAGGTGAAGGCTTACAGAACAAATAGTTTCTCATGAAACAGAAGTACACTTGTTGTTTTATAACCTTGGTTAACAACCCCACAACATATTAACCCTCTAACTTCTCAACCTCTTTTTTTGTTTGGTGAAAATACACATAGCCAAAGATAACACCATTTCAAAAATTTCTACACGCACAGTTCAGTGACATTGACTACGCTCTTCGAATTGTGCTGTTATTCTCACTTAAGATGAAGGCTTACAGAACAAAATAGTTTCTCATTTAACAGTTACTACAAATGTTGCCCTATGACAATGGTTAACAATCTCACAACACATCAACAATATCCTTATTCAACCTTGGGTTCCCTATCACCAGCCTCCTTGTCCCCTTCTGCTTTCTGGCCCTTGTCACTGGACTCCTGTACCTCGTTAGTCTCATTTGGTTTTACGGGGCTGTCCACTTCCAGGCTGAACCGTGAACCTCGGAGGTAACTTCACCACTGAGCTAAAAGGGTGTCTGGGGGCCATACTCTCGAGGTTTCTCCAGTCTCCTTTAGGCCAGTAAATCTGGTCTTTTTTTTTTTGTGAGTTAGTATTATGCTCTACATCCTTCTCCAGCTCTGTCCAGAACCCTCTGTTGTGATCCTGGTCAGAGCAGTCAGTGGTGGTAGCCGGGCACCATCTAGCTGTACTGGACTCAGTCCGGTGGAGGCCTTGGTAGCTGTGGACAATTAGTCCTTTGGACTAACCTTTTCCTTGTATCCTGTTCTCTTCATTCTCCCTTGTTCCCGAAGGGATGAGACCAGTGGACTGGGTGGGACATTTTAATTCTTTTTGGTGGTAAAGTTACTTCTTGTTTAGAGTGCAAAACTGAAACACTCTCCCAGTAAAACCCTCAGCAGTGCTGAGCTTTACCATTGAAAGGCTTTATGCTCCTTATTGTGCTGGGCATATTCCTCTACAGAACCCCAGGCCAGGTAGGTCAAGGGCTCAGCAGCCTGAAACGGTGACTCAGGGGAGATAAGGAAGGAGAGGAAGGGAAGGCAGGGGAGCAAATCCTGATGAGTCCCCTCCTCTCTGATCCTAGCCAAGAAGGCCCTAGTTTAACCTGGGCAGCCTCTGAGATAAGCAGGAGGCTCCCTTTAAAGATGCTACTTCCGGGCACATAGACGTTTTTTCAGTAGGAAGACTGGTATACTAGTTGGTAAACTATCAAGGAAAACAGCTGGTTGTGGTTTTCTTCTATGGATGAGGCTAGAGAAGGCTGAGAGTGGAATCTTTGGGTAGTGCGGCTTCTGCATGGATGTGACCAGACAGTCTCGGGGTCACGGTGAGGGCACCAACAGAGGAGACATGTGGTTTGACATGAGGTTAGAGCACTGACATGGGCTAAGAGCCCTGACAGAGGCCCTAGGAGCCCCTCGTGGACAACCCTGGGTCCCAGGTGAACTTGTAGGAATATGGAGATTTCAGTGCAGACACTGAGGGAGAAAACTCCATCTCTTTCTTCTCCTGCCCCCTTTTTTCCTGCTTCTCTTTCTGCCCCCTCCTCCTCCCTCCAGATGGCTTTTCTGTTCTCCCCACCCTCTGCTAACTCCAGTTTTCCTTTGGCTTTGGAAGCTACTCAGGATTCCCAGCATCCTTGAAATGGGTTTATAGGGTACTGTAGACCTTTCATCCCGAGAGGCTGATATTTTGGGAACTGGTAAATGTTTTAGGGGGATGTTAAGTTTTCTGACTGAACTAAGTCCATGGACTCATAGCAGACTGATGTTGATTCAGGACAACGTTAAGCTACTAGGATTCTGAGTCCCAGAACATCTGAGTACCTTGTATGTTTTGAATAAGGTGTACATGCATGTTGGGTAGGGGGAAAAGGGAGAGGGAGAGGGAGAGAGAGAAATCTCATATGAACTTACTTTTACACAATGAATAAAACTCCTCCTTCTTTTCATCATATGCTGTTGTTGTTTGTCGAGTTAGTTCTGACTCATAGCGGCCCTATAGGACAGAGTAGAACTGCCCCATAGAGTTTCCTAGGCTGTAATCTTTACAGGAGCAAATAGCTTTGTCTTTTCTCTCACAGAGCCACTGGTGGGTTCAAACCTTTGACCTTTTGGTTAGCAGCCAAGAGCTTAACTACTGCGCCACCAAGGCTCCTTGGTTGACGTGTTAACTCAATGAAATCATGCATTTGACATTTGAGTACCTACTATGTACCCCCACATTGTATAGTTTCTACATCATGAAAACAAATAAGAACCTCTGCATTTCACTGGCTCTACTCCAGGAATTTGGCTTCTCTTTCTACTGTCTATGATAAAAACCTTATTATATTTTTTTCTCTCAGCCATCCCTGGTGTGTTTCAGTTTCACCTAGATATGAACTATTTTGACACAGAGAGAAACTGTGGTGAATTTAAAGTTATTGGTTTAAGAACAAAACCAATTCAAATTTGTTTGGCACTTCTTTCCAACTTACCAGGATAACTTAGAAATAAATCTAGAGCTGAGCTTTTATTCTTCCTTGTCCTGTATTTTTTATTTCTCCCTAAAAGCTATCAGGGCCTGCTTGAGTTATGTGCATTTTTTCTTGTCAGTGTTGATTTGATTTCTGGTTCCCTTGCCTCCCAGCCTACATTCCGTGTAATGATGCAGAGGCGGCAGATTGATGGGGGAAGGATTCCAAACGCTGCTCTGGATTTGGATTTCAGCATGCGGCGTGCTGTCTGCTCCCAGAGACATTTAGCAGATGGGCTTGGAGAGGTGGGACTGGCCCGTTACAGGGAGGGGGCCTCAGGGTATGAGGGCTTCTGTGGGATGGGCTGGCTCTGACCTTTCTTACCTAGCCATTTTGACCCTGCCCAGTATCAGGTCTGTTAAGATTAATAGACTCAGCTATTTTTGTTGATGTCTTTAGTTTTCAGGAGTTTGCTTATGATGTGTCTGAGCATGGATTTCTTTGGATTTTTCTGGTTAGGGTTTGCTGAGCTTCTTGAAGTTGTAGGTTTATGTCTTTTGCAAAGTTTGATAATTTTTTAGCCATTGTTTCTTTCAATATATACATTTTTCTGCTCTGCACTCTTTCTTCTCCCCCTTTGGAACTCTAATGGCATAAGTGTTAGACCTTTTGATATTGATGCTCTTTTCATTTCTTTTCCCAATCATTTTTTCTCTCCATTGTTCAGATTGGATACTTTCTACTGATCTATCTTCAAGTTCAATGACTCTTTCCTGTGTCATATCCATTTTGCTATTGAGCCCATTCACTGAGTTTTTTTTTGTTTGCTTGTTTGTTTTATATTTTTTAGTTCTGAAACTTTCATTTAGCTCTTCTTTATGTCTTTTATTTCTTTGCTGAGACTTTTTATCATTCATTAATCTCAAGAGTTTTCCTCCTTACTGCTTGGAGTATTTTTATAATAGAAGCTTTAAATTATCTATCTTTGTCAGGTAATTCCAATGTCTGTGTCATCTCTGCATTAGCATCTCTCAATTGTCTTTTCCCATTCCAATTGAGATTTTCCTGGTTCTTCATATGCCTAAGAGTTCTGGATTGTATCCTGGACATTTTCCATATTATGTATGAGACTCGGAGTTTTATTTAAATACTGTAGAGAATGTTGACATATTTGTTTTAGTAGGCAATTGACCTGGCTGGGTTCAGGCTGCATGTTCCAGCTAGTTATATGAACATCAGTTCCATTTTCAAAGCCTTTGCAGTGCTTTTCAGATTTGTCCTGTATGCATGCCACACAGTTGCCAGTCTGGGACCTGGGTGGACATCTATCTGTTAGCTCAGTTCTCAATGTCTTTGTTACGCCAACTAGGATTAGATCTTCGCATGTGCAGCTCAGGGGTGAGCCCAGGTCTTCGTAAACAACTCTATGGGGTCACTTTCCTGAGTTCCTCCTTCTCCATGCATTCCTCAGTACTTTCCAGTTCCCTGTGGTTTTGACCCTCTAGTCACAAAGCTTGGGCTTTAATTACCCCACTCTGCCACATGCTTTGCCGCACACTTCCCGTGACTGTGCCTGAGTCCAAGGCCAAGCTGAGAGTGGACAGAGACAGAAAAAAATCAGTGGAATTTTTCACCCCATTCTCTTGGGGCAATAGCTTCTGATTGGAGAGAAAATGTCCATTCCCATAGAGTTTTAGGTGCCTGCAGGTCCCACTGTCATTTCTACTGCCGCAATAGGATTGTTTAGGGGTTGGGGTACAAATAACAGAGAAAGAAAACAAAAAGGGAAAATGAAGGATTTCTCCCATTTACTCTGAGCATTAGGAGACCCCCTTCTGCTCCTTTAGCTTGAGCTAGAAGGCTTCTCCTGAAGATTTCTCTCTGTACTATGTCCACTACCAGGTGTCTGGCTACCTTGAGTCCAGGCAGAGGGATACTAGCAGAAAAAAGTCGTAAACTCACTGCCAGTTTCATGGTACTTTGAATTCTGCTCTGCTTCCCCAATCTACCTGCTACTATTTACTTTGCAGATTCCTCAAATAGCTGCTTTGTGCATTCCATTCGGGTTTTATTGCTTCATTCAGTGGAGGGACAAGGTGGGGTGTGCTTACTCCATCTTACCTGGAACTGAAACTGAGTTTTGTTTTTTAAATAAAATTTTTGCTTTAGGTACCTGAATGTTAAATGCCACTATAAAATGTGTAATTGACCCCTGCTGTTTGTGAGGCAGTGCTGACTGTGAGAAAAAGACCAATTTCCTGAGGCTGTTGAGGGGAAAGCATGTGAGCTGCCACCCCAGAGACTTTCAGAGCCCCTGGTCACATTGACTGAAGGCCTAAAAACCACAACCATCCAAGACCATTCCAGCAATGGAGTGGCTGATGTTCATGAACTCTCAGCTGTAGGATTCATGTTCTGTTCAGACTCCATTTTGTGCCCCCAACAACTCCTACAACCCCCCTCCTTCTAAAAAGAAATAGGCAGTTTCCTTCAGTCATTGTTTTCTGCCCACTAACAGATACTCTTAGTAAAAAAATTGCAGCAAAATTACTAAATAAATATATTTTACTTGTTTTGAATTTTTTCTCCCAGAAAGTTTAGGCTTAGCCCACATTGACACACGCTCAGTGGATTGTTTTGTTTCAGTCAAGTACTCACAACCTTCTTCTTTTCCATGGTTACAACCATAACGCACAGAATCAATCGTTAGCCATCTCTCCCAGTGGAAAAACTGGCTCTAAAACCTTTCAGGATCTTCATGGCTGTGGGAATGTGTATTTAGAAGTATTGAAACTTTATTGAACTATCCCAAATTTTCTACTAATTTTCCATCATGATAAAGAAGCTGATTGTTTATACTACTCATCCTACAGTTTCATCCTAAAAAGAACTGTAGCACTGAAACACAGAGGAATGCACCATTAGACACCTTCTTTTAGCTTATATGTATTTTGTTTTTATACAAAAAATAGACATAAAAATGTTTGTATAAATATTACTTATATGGCTGATGGTAGTACCATTCTTAGTTTGATGATTTCTGTGTGGGCTGTGTGTGGTCATTCATGGGTGTGGCCAGCTACCTGTGAAGAAAAAGGCTGTTACTCTAAATTTCAGGACAAAGGAAGCTTTTGCACAAGGCAGAATAGATAGCTCTCTTTTGTAAGTCATGAGTGGGTCTGTTTTTTTTCTTCATTATTATTATTATTTGGAGCCCTAGTGGTGCAGTGGTTAAGAGCTCAGGCTGCTAACCAAAAGGTTGGCAGTTTGAATCCACCAGGCACTCCTTAGAAACCCTATGGGGCAGTTCTACCCTGTCCTATAGGGTCGCTATGAGTCGGGATCAACTCTTGGTTTTCTGGGTTTATTATTATTTTTAACACTACCAGTTTTGCTTGGGCTATAGTTTTGAATTAATCTATTTCTGTTATGTGCATAAGTGTAGACTAGCAGGAAAAAGAATATTTTAAAAGATTTCTTTTGGCTTTAGCTTTTAGTAAAATAAAATTTTTAGTAGAATCTTTTTTTCGGTTTTTAAATTTTTTTTTTATTGTATTTTAGGTGAAGGTTTACGGAACAAATACTTTCTCATTACACAGTCAGTATGCATATTGTTTCATAACGTTGGTTAACAAACCCACAACATGTCAACACTGTCCCTTCTCGACCTTGGAGGACCTTTTTTCTTTTTTGGTGAAAATATACATAGCCAAAGACACACCATTTCAAAAATTTCTACATGTACAATTCAGTGACATCGATTACATTCTTCCAATTGTGCTGCTGTTCTCACTATCCTTTTCCAAATTATTCCATCACCATTATCTTCAACTCACTTCCCCCCTAGGCTTCCCATCAAAACTTTTGAGTTGCTGTTGTCAAATTGATCTCACATAGATAATTCTTTTTTTTTTTTTGTTACTTCAAATGAAGGTTTACAGAATAGAATAGTTTCTCATTAAACAGTATACATATTGCCCTGTGACAATGGCTAACAACCCCACAACATGTCAACACTGTCCTTTCTCAACCTTGGGTTCCCTATCACCAGCTTTCCTGTCCCCTCCTGCCTTCTAGTCCTTGTACCTGGACTGCTGTGCCCATTAGTCCCATTTGGTTTTATGGGGCTGTCCAACCCTGACTGAACAGTGAACCTCGGGAGTGACTTCACCACTGGGCTGAAAGGGTGTCTGGGGGCCATACCCTCGGGGTTTCTCCAGTCTCTGTCAGGCCAGTAAATCTGGTCTTTATTTTTTTGTGTTAGAATTTTGTTCTACATCCTTCTCCAGCTCTGTCCAAGACCCTCTGTTGTGATCCCAGTCAGAGCAGTAAGTGGTGCTAGCCAGGCACCATCTAGCTGTACTGGACTCAGTCTGGTGGAGGCCTTGGTAGCCATGGTCCATTAGTCCTTTGGACTAATCTTTTCCTTGTATCCTGTTCTCTTCATTCTCCCTTGCTCCCGAAGGGGTGAGACCAGTGGAGTATCTTAGACGGCTGCTGACAGGCTTTGAAGACCCCAGACGCTACTCACCAAGGTAGAATGCAGAACATTGTCTTTAAAAACTGTGTTATGCCAATTGAGCTAGATGTTCCCCAAGACCATGGTCCCCCCAGCCCTCTACCCAGCAATTCAGTCCCTCAGGGAGTTTGGATGTGTCTATGTAGCTTCTATGACCTTCCCTTGTACAAGTTGTACTGGCTTCCCCAGTATTGTGTACTGTCTTACCCTTCACCAAAGTTACCACTTACCTATTGTCTATTTAGTATTCCCCCCGACCCATCCCTTGTAACCAACAAAGATTGTTACTTTTTGTGTGTAAACTTTTTCTTGAGTTTTTATAGTAGCGGTCTTATACAATATTTGTCCATTTGTGATTGACTTATTTCACTCAGCATAATGTCCTCCAGTTTGATCCATGTTATGAGATGCTTCACAGATTCATCATTGTTCTTTATTGTTGCATACTGCTCCATCGTGTGTATATACCATAGTTTGTTTATCCATTCATCTGTTGCTGGGCATTTAGGTTGTTTCCATCTTTTTGCTATTGTGAACAATGCTGCAATGAAGATGGGTGTGCATATGTTTATTTGTGGGATGGGTCTTATTTCTCTAGGACATATTCCTAGGAGTGGGATTGCTGGCTTATATGGTATTTCTATTTCTAGCTTTCTAAGGAAGCACCATATCATTTTCCAAAATGGTTGTATCATTATGCATTCCCACCAGCAGTGCATAAGAGTTCCAGTCTCCCCGCAGCCTCTTCAACATTTGTTATTTCCAGTGTTTTTGATTCGTGCCAGTAATGCTGGGGTGTGATGGTATTTCATTGT
>NW_004443953.1:19398452-19418024 GCF_000243295.1 Trichechus manatus latirostris | reverse complement strand
TAGAGATCTGAATTCCCTATCAGGTAGTTCTAGTGCCTTTTCTTCTACTGGAAAGTCATCTGGTGTTTTATTTTGGACACCTACTGGAACCATCCTGTCCTGTTTTTGTAAACGTTTTGATATTGTCTGCTGTCTTCAGGGCATTCGGTAGTTATTTTCCTCGTTTATTGATTGTAGATTTGTTCGTTTCATCCCGCTTTTTTTGTTTTTTTTTGGTTTTTTTTGCTATGCTTGAGCAGGCGGGCTGTGTGTTCTTTGTTGTTTGCTCGTCTTTGGGCACGACACTTTTTGCCTCCTCCAATTGGCGAGGTCAGTCCCTCAGATATGGTACAGCAGGCAGGTCTAGGTGAAGAGGAGTTGCTGGGATGGGTTGTCTGTGGCACTTACTACGGCCACCAGGGTGGGCTGGTAATCAGTGCAGGGCAGGTTCCGGTAGCCATGCCTAGGCTGCTTGGAGGTGTGATGTTTAGCACACGGTGCAGGGAGGCAGGATGGAGGGGGGAGACTGTCATGTGTGGGGCTAAGATGGGCATGGGAAAGAGCAGAGAGGAACAGGAGCCAAAAATGTACAAACAAAAAAGAGTGCTAGGGGAGTTTGCCATTGGAGTGGAGAGATGAGAGACTATGAAATGGAGAAAAACAAAAAGGAGAAGAAGGAAAAAAAAGAAAAGAAAAGAAAAATGTGAGTAAATATAAATTAGAAAGAAAGAAGAAAAGCAAAGCTCCCAGGGATCGTTCTGGTGCATCTGCGAGGTCTGGGGAAGTTGCTTCCAGGCCGTGAAGAACAGCCTGGGTAGAAGGGGTAGAGGTGTCACTCAGCACCAGTTATTCAGGGGACAGGAAGAGAAGGAAAGTAAAGAGAGATGAGAAACTCAGTAATGAAGAAAGACAAAAAGGGAAAAAGAGGGAAAAGAAAACAAAACAAACAAATTAAAAAAAAAAAACCACCAAAAAAACAAGAAAAAAGAAATGCACTCAGGGATCCCTCTGTGTGTCTGTGCATACTGAGGGGGTAGGTCCCAAGCCATGCAGTACTGCCTGGCTAGAACGGGCTCCCAATTCGAGAAAAGAAAAAGAAAACAAACAATTCAAAACAAACAAACAAAAAGCCTTGGGATCCCACCAGTGTGGCAGCACGGGCCGGGAAGCAGTTTCACATTGGAGTGGCATTTCACAGCCTTTCAGGAAGAAGCAAAGATGGCGCACGGAGCCAGGTATTTGAGAGAAAGGAGGGGGAGATGGTGAGAGGTAAGGAAGAAATCTAAAGAAGTGGAACAAAGCAACAGCAGCAGCCAACAAATGGCACTTAGGGAGTCGGCCAGTGCGGGCGGGTGGAATCCAAGCGACACTGGAGTGAAGGTGGTGCTTCCCGGCCAAGAGACTGGCCGCAGGAAGCGGAGCAGGCCGAGTAGGGGTAAAGAAGGGTGGGAGGTGGGAAAGCGTATATCACTGGTTACCGGTTGTTCTATCTCCCACTGGAAGCTCCACGAAGCTGCTTTCTTGTACCCCCTGTTTGCTGATCTCTGATAGGAGTCCAAGATGGCAGATCCGTGCTGCATTAGCTGATAGGGGACCTCTGCATGTATCTCTACTTGCTCTCTGTTCTTAGTCAGTTTCTTATTCCATTCGGTGCTTGGCTGAGTTCTTTATCTCTTCCCTTGATGCTTAGGGTTTCAGGATTGCCGTTTTCTCTGTTTGGCTTAGTTTTTCAGATCCTTGCTGTGGAGGGACGGCGTGGTGCTTCTGCCTATAGTGCCATGTTGCCCGGAAGTCTCTAGTAGTAAAATTTAGAATTCAGTTTTATGGCTTGAGAGAATCATTTCTTTTTTCAGGAAACAAAATTTAATCTTGAATAATAAATTATAAAAACATCCAAAAGCCCCATGGCTGCGCTCGTTGCAGTCTTTTTGAGTCAGATCCATTATCTCTATACAATGGCTTGGAATAATACAGTTACCCCCTTTGGAAAGTAGAATCTCACATGTCTGCAAAATAGCCCCAGCAACATTAGTTAGTGTATACCATCTTCTGCTGTCCTTAACCTTAATTTTTGGATTTTTTTCCCTATGTAATCAAAACATTTGCCTTTCATTAGAAGCTGGTACAATTTTCTTTTTTATTGTACTTTAGATGAAGGTTTACAGAACAAATAGTTTCTCATTAAATAGTTAGTACACATATTGTTTTATGACATTGGTTAACAACCCCACGACATGTCAACACTCTCCCTTCTTGACCTTGGGTTCCCTATTACCAGCTTTTCTGTCCCCTCCTGCCTTCTAGTCCTTGTCCTGGGTTGTTATGCCCCATTAGTCTCGTTTTGTTTCATGGGTCTGTCTAATCTTTGGCTGAAGAGTGAACTCGGTAGTGACTTCATTACTGAGCTAAAAGGCTATCCGGGGGCTGTACTCTCAGGGTTTCTCCAGTCTCTGTCAGGCCAGTTAAGTCTGGTGTTTTTTTGTGAGTTAGAATTTTGTTCTACATTTTTCTCCAGCTCTGTCCAGGACCCTCTGTTGTGATCCCTGTCAGAACAGTCAGTGGTGGTAACCAGGCACCATCTAGCTGTACTGGACTCAGTCTGGTGAAGGCTGTGGTAGTTGTGGTCCATTAATCCTTTGGACTAATCTTTCCCTTGTATCTTTTTTTTATTTTTATTTTTTCCCATACAAAAATTTATACATACATTGTTATGTGACTAATTGCTCTCCCCACACTGTGACAGCACACTCCTCCCTTCCACCCCTGATGCCTCATGTATATTCAACTAGCTCCTAACCCTCTCTGCCTTCCCATCTCACCTCCGGACAGAAGGTGCCTGTTTAGTCTCTTTTATCTACTCGAGCTAAGAGGCACACTCCTTACGAGTACCACTTAGAAGCTGGTACACTTTTCAATGCACATTTCCTAGACCAAGTGTCACCCCCGCCCCCCAAAAAAATGTATTTTGCTATCAAGTTGATTCTGACTCATAGAGACCCTATAGGACAGAGTAGAGCTGCCCCACAGGGTTTCCAAAGCTGTAATCTTTATGGAAGCAGACTGTCACATCTTTCTCCCACAGAGTGGCTGGTGGGTTTGAACTGCTGACCTTTTGGTTAGCAGCCCAGTGCTTTAACCACTGCGCCACAGGGGCTCCTTTCAAGCAAAAAGGTCCTTGGAAATGTGCTTGTCATTGGTAGGGGAGAGGCTCCTTTAGATGAGTGGGCTGGTGCTTTAGGGAGCAGCAGGACCACAGATTTCAAGGAAGTAGAGGAGTCCCAGGGTGGTGCAAATGGTTAATGCGCTCGGCTGCTAAACAAAAGGTTAGGGGTTTGAGCCCATTCAGAGGCACCTTGGAAGAAAGTCCTGGTGATCTACTTCCAAAAAATCAGCCACTGAAAACCCTATGGAGGACAGTTCTACTCTGACACACATGGGGTCGCCATGAGTCGGAATCGACTTGATGGCAACTAGTTAACTGATAGAGGAGGCCCCATTCCTGTGGGGGCTCGAGAGCATGGCTGCTTCTATGTGGTGATGCATTGTAATGTTCCATTTGACATTCTGGCTCATGCCTGTTGGGGACAGACAGACTGACCCTAACTGACTATAACTCTGAGCCCCTTCAGCTTAAGTTACTGCTTTAAGTCTGAAGCGGAGGTGTGGGTGGCAGACAGGACTGAGAATCCACATTCCCATCTTCTGGGAGTGATGGGGGAAGCACTGTTGTGGCCATTTGATATTTGGAGTACATGGGTACTAGGCATATAGGGTACCCTGGCATTTAGGGAATTGTTTGGAGGTGAAATCATAATGATAGAAAAATTTTAACAAGAATAATAAAGATGTTTTTGTCCTTCTGTAAAACCTGCCTTTGGTGTTTTAAGGTACACAGAGAATTTTTTTGTTAGAATTTTAGAAGGAAAAATGTTGATGTGTTCAGTAGAGAATTAAGTCAAATGATAATTGAATGAGATGATAAAAGCTAGTGGTTTCCATGGGGAAATAATCATGAACTGCTGTCAGGCTGCTTCCAATAAGAACATTGCTTTATGTGAAATGTTTTTTAAACAGCTAAACTGGAGCATTAAGCCAGCGCGCTTCTGAGGCCAGCTACTTGCTGTATGTTTCTATTATACCCCTATCTGAGATTCCTCAACTTGTATTATCCACTGTTCAGCTGCCGTGTTCAGCTTCCTCTTGGTCAGCACTCAGAAATGAGCAATATCAGATTGCAAGAAAGCTACTGTTCGTGGATCCTTAAGATAATCCTATGGTTTCACCTATTTATTGATCTGTGAAGCTAGTTTTATGTGTTAGCCCAGGTTAAATGCTTCAGGGTGTCACTTTAATAGTGCTGGGAATATCCTTGATCTGTCTTTGGGCTTCCAGCAGTGGAGGCTGCTTCCCACAATCTGCATTTGTATTTTCTGGATTTATTTTGGAATAATACTCAGATCCTCCATCTTTTTGTGCCCCTGTTTAGCCCATGAAGATTTTTGTCAGAGCCCCTATAGTACTTCGTTGCATTTATTTGTTTGGACAGGTGCATCCTTTATTAAGCCGTATAATAGAGCCTGGCCCAAGGCAGAAACGTCCATTGAGTGAATGAATGAATGACTCTGGTCACGTCTCACTGCCTCTTCTCAAAAAATGCTGTGCAGATCTTCAGTTTGCCCCTCCAGACCCACCCTCCACCCTGCTCCGTATCCCTGGAGGCCAACTGGTGTAGACTAACAGTGACTTACCTGCCCTCTGGATTTGGTTTGGCCAGTGGGAGCAGGAGATTGGTTGGTAGGAGAAAAGTTAGACTGGGAAGTGTAATAGGCTTGGCTGTGTTCCTCTAGCAGAGGCCACAGCTTCTGTCAGGAGGCCTCTCCATATAGTTACCTTCTCCATACAGTTACCCTCTCTTGCTGCTAGAAATCTCTCCCCCTCCTTGCTCTTTCAGACCCAGGGTTTGTATGGGGTCTCTGGTGTTACCAGCCCTGGGCACTGCATTATTTGTTACTGATTTTCTTATGCCTTCACCTTTGTAAATAATCTTGTCTTAGTTATCTAGTGCTGCTATAACAGAAATACCGCAAATGTGTGGCTTTAACAAACACTAATTTATTTTCTCACTGTTTAGGAGGCTAGATGTCCAAATTCAGGGCACTGGCTCTGAGGGAAGGCTTTCTCTTTCTGTCGGCTCTGGAAGAAGGTCCTTGTCTCTTCTGAGCCTCTGCTTCCTGGTTCCTTGGAGATCTCCATGTGGCTTGGCATCTATCTTACCCATCTCTGCTTCTTTCACTTGCTTGTTTAATCTCTTAAAACACATCCTACACTAATCCTTCCTAATTAACATAACAAAGATAACCCATTCCTAAATGAGATTATAACCACAGGCATAGATGTTAGGATTTACAACACATATTTTTGGGGGGACACAGTTCAGTCCATAACAAGTCTCTTTATTGAATTCTTCTCAAATTAACAAGTTTGAAGGAGCCCTCTGTATCCTGCTGGGACCCTGATATTTGCCCGCATCACTCAGCACACCCTGATGACAAAGTTGGCTATAATCTAGATAGCTTAATCTGTCTTTCTTGCATTATTTCATGTATGTACTCTCTTCTAGGCCTGTCTACCTCCAAGTTAGAATCACATGTAAATCTCTAGTAGCTTTATCTAGAGCAGTGGTCAGCGAACTACAGCCCATGGGCCGCATCCAGCCAGTTCCTTCTTTTTGTAGATGCAGTTCTATAGGAACACAGATATGCCCATTTGGTTAAGTATTGTCTATGGCTGTGTTTGCACTACAGTGGTAGGCAAGTAGTTAGCCTAAACTATTTGCTGTTTGGTCCAGTACAGAAAGAGTTTGCTGACCCCTGATAGAGAGGAAAACCATGACATGTGAGCTTTATCATCTTCATTAAGAAGCTCCTGGGCCCGATGCTGGGGGCACTTGTGAGGGACCCTGTGACAATTGTGTGTGAAATTTTAAACCCCAGGCCCAGAAGCTTTCATGAAGCATTGCTATTGCTGTACTGACTGCCAGGGCAGCCTGGAAAGGCACTCTTTGTTGATTTGATGCAAAGAACGTGACCAAGCAAAACTAGGAGGTGTTTGTGTTTACATGTGTTTGTAATTTATGATTTCAAAATTAAATTGTTTCCTGAAAAAAGAATAATTCTCCCGAGTGTTTTAGTGTTTCTCTATCGAAGTGATTTTGCACATACCTGTCTCTCCCATCAGACTGTGAGCACCTCTTGGAAGAGCCTGGGCTTTCCCCCCCCCCCATGTCTGTTTTTACCAGTGCCTGGCACAAAGTAGGAAACCCTGGTGGTGTAGTGGTTAAGAGTTCGTCTGCTAACCAAAAGGTTGGCAGTTCAAATCTACCAGGTGCTCCTTGGAAACTCTATGGGACAGTTCTACCCTATCCTATAGGGTCGCTATGAGTTGGAATTGACTTGACAGCAACGGGTTTGGTTTTTTTTTTTTGGCACAAAGTAGCAAATGCTCAATAAATATTGTTTGACCAAATGATAACATCTGATTCAGAGAAGGACAAAAGAAATAAGGAGTAAAAGGCATTAACTGGGGAGATATTTTATTTAATGTAGTCAGATTCTCTAACTAGGGTCTCTGCCTGCTCAACCTTCACAAAACAAGATCAGCTGTAAGAAAAAGTTGTTCTCCTGGAAAGGGTGCCCCTGAGGGTAGGCCCTGATACATAGTTTGTGGTGCCCAGTGCAACAAGAAAATGCAGGGCCCCTTGTTCAAAAAGTATCCAGGAATTTAAGAATTTTAAGACAGAACAGGAGAGCCTTAAGCCAAGCTCAGGGCTCTTCTACGTGTGGAGACTGTGTGACTGTGTGGAGCCCCATATGACTGTGTGGGTTGCAGGCCCATGAAGCTGGGCCCTGCCTTAGGGAGTCCTGAGAAAAAGGCAGCCTATGCGAAATCAGAGGGTTCTTTAAATGTGGAAGGACTGCGTGGTTCTCCATCACTACAAGGGTGGTACAGACCTGTCAAGATGCTCCAGGGACTCTGCAGTGATATGAGTCTAATAACACCTAACACTGGAATGACTTTCCCAGTTACAATGTGTTTGCATTTATCCCAGATCCTCCCACCGGAGTGTGTGCCTCCTCCCCAAGCCCAGATACCTGGCTCCACACTGACTGACCTGATGCTCCTGAACTCCCTCTTGTTTTGGGTTTAGCCCAGAGTTACCTAGGCTATCTCATCTAGAGCAACAAACTATGTTTTTACTAAGTCATTTTAGGACTAGCCTGTTTTGATGTTTCTGTTTTGGGTGACAGTTCCTGGCATCATACCTGACTGAAGAACAATGTATATACATGAATGGTCCATTTATCTTGTCCTCAGAACCCTCGCCTGCCACCCTTTCTCACCATAAGAGGGTGCTTAGGGGCCTATCCTAACCCCTCTGCTGGAACCCCTGTGCCATGATGCCCAAAATCTTCCCTGACGCTACACAGTCAGCTGCTGGAGCTTCTCCCTGCCCCCCAGCCCTTCCCCACCCCGTACCCTGAGACATACCTTCCCCTCAGAATCACAGTGAACCTTCCGGAGGTTTCTGGGTGATGACAACTGGTCCGTCTGAGAAGTACAGGTGGGGAACTTTGAGCTCTAGCAAGGACTTCATTCATTGCTTCCTTTTGACTGAAGGGTTTCCCGTTTTTGTTTTTTTCAGAACAGTGCCTTCTCCCAACTCTTCATCCATCCCACACTTGCTACAAAGGGGGTTTCGGGTTCAACCTAACCACTGTGCTTGCGGATGCTCCTCACGTCATCTGCTGAGAGGTGGTCACTGACTCACGGTGCTAAGAAAGCCACCCTTCCAGCCCTGGTCTTAACAGCTATGGCGTCCTTGCCCCACAGGTGCATGGTCTGAGCTGCTGGGTGCTCTGTGAGGTTTTGAACGCCAGGTGGCGCTGCCCCATCTCCGTGAGCTGAGGAAATGGCCCACCATGTCCCATGACTATTTCTTCCCCACAAATCTGAGACTCAGGCTTTATGGTACCACAAACAACAACACTGGCCCTTAGGGAAGCACATATTTCTAAAGCTCTAAGCTTTGGCAACCATAGTAGATAAGGGAGTTTTTCTTGAGAATGGGAGGAGCATCATGTAATATAAAGCTGCAGTTAAGAGCCACTTGGATGGGGTCACGTGGAGTTTACCTTTCATCAGAAGTGCAGAGTCGCACGGTCCCTTGAGCCTTTGCGATCTCATGCCTAATCTGGTAGCTGGGCTTTCATTTGTCTCTCTGTGCTGATGTGGCCTTAACGACAGTAACTCCAAACCTGCTCCCTGCTGCCTGTGTGTAGATGTGTTTGTTTTGCTGACAGTTAAAGCAGCCCTGCAGCCTCTGATATTCTCTGTCCTTCCAATTACCCCCTGGAAGCTCCTCATTTACTCACACACCAACATATGCTTTCTGTCTCTCACAGGGTCCCCGGTGGCATATAGATCTCCAGCCTTGGGCAGGTCCCACTCAGTCCCTGGATGAAGAAGCCATGAGGTTCCTGAGATATATCAGCACCACCCAGGTTGTGTTTCAGGCTCAAGTGGGTCTTGAGAGATTGTAAAAGATGCCAATTGCTTCTTTTAAAGAAGGATTTTGTCAGGGAGTGGGTGGTGAGGTTCTCAGTGACTCCTGATAGGGACTTGGTTTCTGAGGTCTTGCTCCTTAAATGTATCCATTCACTTAGAGGCAGATAAGATGCCTTCCATTTGTTTCAGCATCTGCTTCCTTCCAGGGGTATACTGCCATCCTGAAATGTTTTAATGATTCATCCAAAAGTGTTTTAATGACCCACTTTAGGAAAAAATGCTTTGGAAAATCATTTGAAGCAACAGATTCATCCCTGTGAGTAGGCAGTCAAGTGTGGAACAAAACAAAAACCATCATCTGGAGGCTCAAGCTCCATTCTATGTTTGAACGAATCTGCCTTTTCCCTTTTCTGCTGCAGATGCTTGGCAGACAGAGACATGCTAGGCAAGAGAGCAGAGGAGACTTTGCAGGCGGTGTGATGAGAAGTTAATGAATCCAAAGGCCCTCTATCCTTAGAGCATTTTAAATCATTACTGAACACCAGCATTTATTAGTGACTTAACACATAGTGGCAGCTCCTGCCCTGCTCCACCAGCTGAGTCATTGCCCAGAACAGGCAGAGAAGCCATCCATTAAGGAGGGTCTGTGGCTCTTGACAAGGAGTCCTAGTGATGCAGTGGTTAAAGCACTCGGCTGCCAACTAAAAGGTCTGTGGTTCAAGCTCACCAGCAGCTCCGTTGGAGAAAGATGTGGCAGTCTGCTTCTTGCAAGATTTACAGCCTTGGAAACCCAATGCGGCAGTTCTACTCTGTCCTATAGGGTCACTATGAGTTGGAATTGACTCGAGGGTAGTGGGTTTGGTTTGGTTATGACTCTTAACATGTTATTCAGGGGGTCCCATTTTCCAGTTGCCTGATCTTGGGAGGAGAGGAAGAGAGACAGAGGAAATGAGGGCCCAAAGAAAACTTAACCTTGAGCTGAGAGGTGCTAGTACATTAGGAACGTAGACTGTGAGCTGAGCACAGCCTTTCTGGGAAAATACACTTGTGAATCTGGTATGGCACTGGTGATCCTGGATTCTTTTTACCCTCCCTTAGCCCCCTGGTTCTTTTTCTCCCAAACCTCCCTGTTAGCAAAGCCCATTTTTCATCCATGGGAAAGAATATATTTCTAGATCTGTAGGAGGCTAGTTTAGGGGAAAAAGAAAGTAAAAGCCTGTTGAATTAGTCATGAGTAATGGGATGACAAATTGGGCCCTGTGCTTTACATAATTTCATCTTATTTTGTTGCTACAAATTAATTTGGTGGACGTATACAGACTTAATTAAAATGCTGAAATTTTAATCTCAGTAGATTATTTTATAGTTTGATCTTACATGAAAGATAAAAAGCTGGACCTCTTAACTATGACTTTACAACAGGGCTTCGAACCAGTTCATTCTGGTTCGTACCCCTGCTGAGAATTTGCATTTCCACCCCAGATACACTGAATCAGAATCAACACCTGGGGATCTTGTTAAAATAAATAGATTCTGATTCAGTATATCTGGGGTGGAAATACAAATTCTCAGCAGGGGTTTAAATCAGAATGAACTGGTTCAAAGCCCTGCTTTAAAAAGCTCTGAAAGGCGCCAGAAAAAAATGAGAGGTGTTAAATTGATTAATTTGAGAACTATGAACACCATCCTCCAAAATAAATTTACCATGTGCAATCCCCCAAATTCTATTTTATATGTATTTCAGGTTAATGTTCTCTAAATTATAAAAGGCATATTTACCAAGAAGAAGCTCTGGAGGGTCATTTTCAAGCCCCTGTTGGATCTTTCCTGTGAGTTATGGGCTGAGAGGAGAAAAATTCTAAAAAAAATAAAGCATCCCTTGATGTAGCCTGATGTTGTAATCCTGGGCAGTTTATTTTGTTTCTCTGGCTCTCACTGTGCTGATCTTGAAAAGGAAGAGATTGTTTTGAATTATTTCTAAGGTCTTTCCTAGTTATGCGTGCTTGCATTGTGCTGAGAATAGTGTTGGATTGTTATTAACCAAGTAGTTTTGAACACCTACGAAGTGCCAGGAACTGTGCTAGGCCCTGGGGATGCAGTCTCTGTCCTCAAACTAGCTGGGAAGGCAGAGAAATGGTCATATAATTATTATTCAGCTTGATTAATGCAGTACTAAAGATTTGGTTGTTGAAGCTCACTAGAAGGATTTTTGTCCTCGGGAAAGAATGAGATAAATTCCCAAGACCCCAAGTTTTCTAATCGGGTCATTTTATCCAGGTAAAGTACTGTGCTTTTATGTATTGCCAGGCGCATAGGAGGCCAGCAGGTGGGAGCCCATCAGAGATGACACGAACTGGTTCTTAGTGAATCAGAAGCTTCTCCTAACCAGTGCCCCCGTCTTTCTCCCTATGGAATGCAGAGCTTTTTAGCTGCTTTTGTGGCTTATGCCTCATTTAGAACTCATCTTGACAGTGAAAGCCTGCAAAACTGGCAGAATATTAGAATCACTGTTACCTAAAATTCTCTGTTAGCAGGAGTGAGTCATAATGGGCAAGGGAGGGAAAAAAAAAAAACAAAAAACCTCTGAAGGCATTAAAGCGAATTCCACCCCATCTTCTTATGCTGCTTTAAAAAGAAAATATTGATATTCTTCAAACCTGTGTTCAGGCTTGCACAGCAAGGCCCAGCATTTGATATATTCATCATTGATGTATTCATTCCCGAATTCATCAAACATTTGTTGAGCACCCAGTCTGTGGCTGACACTGTGCTAGGCACTGGGCTGTCAAGCCTGAATACCAACCCCCACGCCCTCATAAACACCTAGGTTGCAAGAGTTCTGTGCTGTCTGACAGACAGAGGTCAGATGGGTGGGGAAAGGCTCTCGAGGCTGGGGGAGCTGGGGAACAGAGCTACAGAGCATGGGGTGGTATGGCATCAGACTGCAATGGGAATGGCGCCCCAATGGTGTGACTGGGGACCTGCATTTCTTAATGAAACACCAGAGGATGCATAGAGGTATCTGGGTAGTGTGTGCAGAATATCAGTGCCAGTTTAACTAGGTACTATTTTCTAGTATGAAAGACCATGATTACAATCTTAGAGTTCTGGAGTTGATGATACACTGCTGCCAACAAGAAACAGTTAAATCATAAACACAGTGCTCTGTTCTAAGGGAAGGCTCCAGATACAGCTTTTTATGGCAACCCCCGAACCATATGCCTCCAAGAAGCTTGCCTTGGAGTACAAAATTAATCTAAGCAACATTTGCCATTTTAAAAAAGAAAAAATAAAATTTCTTAAAATCTATGTCTTTATCTACCGATCTATCTGCCTGCCACACACACACACTCACACACATACACACACACGAAATTGGGAGAAAAGCAACGAAAATACAGCTCTGCCCTTGAGCCTTTCAAAATAATGATACTGTATAAACATACAGTTGATAGCTGAAGGAATTCTTGCCAAAAGCCCCCAAATTTTAAGGGCTCCCAGTTCCCTCTGCCATATTCTACTTATGGGTTGGCAGAAATGCCATTCAAGCTTTTGGAGTACAAAATGAAATGAAAATAAATTAGATCCCTTTAAATTAAATTACTAAAAAAAATTTCAGAAAACATTGTTTTTCCTGGTCTATTTGCCTTTGTCCAGGCCTAATTCGCTTTATATGGCTGAAATTACAAGGGAAGTTAGAGACACAAAACATAATTACTTCAGTTAGAGCTTAGCTAGGAGTTACTACCCTCACTTATTTTGCTTGCAAGAGAGTTTATTGACATCCTGGTCATAAATCTTAACAAGGAAGTTTAAAAAAATCAATAGTTAATTAACTTTTAGGGGCAGAATTTTATTGAGTACTTAGTTGTTTTCAAAAGCTAATGTATCAGTGAGGTGGTTAATAAATGGTTAAAGACGGAAAAACTCCTGTGTTTTGTTTTTGAGCTAGGAGAGGAAGGGCAACATTAGCAGAGAGATTGAATGGAAAAGAACGTCTTTCCCATATCTGTGCAAGATGAAATCTGTGGAATAAGAAGACATGCTTAAAGGAAGTGCCATCTTTAATAGAATAAAACCCTAGTTCCCAATGTCGGCAAAGGAAGAGCAGCTGGACCTGAAAGTCCTGGTCCTTGGCCCTTAATACTCACCTGTCCCTTGGAGTTGTTAGCTGCCATCAAGTTGGCCCTGACTCAGGGTGGGGACTGGACAGTTGTGATCCATAGGGTTTTCATAAGCTCTGCTGAAACCTGTTCAGCATCATAACACTCAAGCCTCCACTGAGGGACAGGTGATGACCTTGCATGAGGTTCATTGGCTGGGAATTGAGCCTCAGTCTCCCACATGGAAAGCAAAAACTCTACCATCCAGCCAGAGGCTTCTGGCTAATTGTTTGTGCCCACCCCTCCGGCCCTTTGTTAGCAGTGGGTGGGAAGGGCTGCTGTTTTCAGTTGAAAGTTCTGGCCCAAGTATAGCCTCTTGCCTTACTTTGCTAAGGCACAGGTGAGACCAGGCTGGAACATTTTGCTGGGACTTTACAAAAGGCTTCCAGTTAACTCACAGGACCACCTGGGTAAGAATCACCTGGGGGAGCTTATTAAAATGCGTGTTCCCAGGTGTCAGCCTCAAAGATTCTGATTTTACAGATTTAGAATGGGACTTGGAGCCCTGGTGGCACAGTGGTTAAGAACTCAGGCTGCTAACTGAAAGGTTGACATTTCGAATCCACCAGGCTCTCCTTAGAAACCCTATGGGGCAGTTCTACCCTGTCCTGTAGGGTAACTACGAGTTGGAATTGACGCGGTGGCTACGGCTTTAGCTTTTGGTTGGAGTGGGGTTAAGTGCCTTCCAGGTGATTCTGATGTAGGTGGGTCACACTCTGAGAAACACTGCAAGAGAGGCTAGAGTTAGATTTTGATGATGTTAGGACAGAATTCTATAGAGGGACCTGTGTGTGTCCGTATTCTCACCTACTAGTATGGAGATACTTAGGGACACGTACACATAAAGAACAATAGCAAACAGGGATCGTCATACCACTTTAATAAAAATACCCTAGGAAGCTGCCCTGGAGCAAATGGCTCAGGCTTCAAGGCCCAAGCATGCTTTGCGGGCCCTCAGAACAGCCCTGGCCTAATGAAGTGCCTGCTGGAGGCAGGGCATGGAACAGAATGCCAAAGAGGATGCTGGTGTCTAAGGCACAGTAGAGGCATTGGTGGTTCAGTGTAGAATTCTCACCTTCCAAGCAGAGACCTGCATTCAATTCCCAGCCAATGCGCCTCATGTGCAGCCACCACCCATCTGTCCGTGGATGCTGAACAGGTTTCAGCAGAGCTTTAAGCCTAAGACAGACTAGGAAGAAAGGCCTGGTGAGCTACTTCAGCAGATCAGGCAATGAAAACCCTAGGGATTACAACAGTCTGATCTGCAACTTATCATGGGGATGGCACAGAACAGGGAAACATTTCATTCCCTTGTGTATGGGTTTGCCATGAATTGGGGGTATACTCAACAACAACACAAGACTTAACAACAACAAGGCACAATAACCAACCCACCAGTAAAACATGGCCCAATGAAGTGAACACAATGAGCTCTGACTAATTAGATTAGCATCTTCTCCTCCCTTGGGTGGGTGGTGGATTGGTGGGAACTAGGAGGTAGGCAGGCAGAAGTATAATTTCCATTTATCTGTGGGAGAAGAGTAGGAGATGAATTGTACAAATTAACATGTTGAGGCACCCAGTTAATAAATGCATTCTGTACTAGTTGCTTGAAAGAAGATTTAATTTCATCTTGTATTATAATTGTTTCTTCTTTTCAGCAGCAGTTGAGGATAGAGAAGTAGAAAGACACTGGGTTGCAAGGAAAAGAATAAACATAGAATTTTCAGTTTTTAAGCTTTTCTCTAAAAATATCCAAGCTTTAGTAAAAGATGTTCTCACAATTACTGGTAGATAGTGCTAGGATGATTTTGCCAAGTGTCTTGGTTATCTAGCACTGCTATGACAGAAATACCACAAGTGGATGGCTTTAACAAACAGAAGTTTATAGTCTGATGGTCTAGTAAGCTAGAAGTCCAAATTCAGGGTGCTAGCTCCAGGGTAAGGCTTTCTTTCTCTGTCAGCTCTGGTCTAGGAGCTTCTCAGCACAGGGACCCTGGGTCCAAAGGACACTGTCTGTTCCAGGCACTACTTCCTGGTTGTATGAGGTCTTCCTCTTTCTCTGTTCACTTCTCTCTTTTATATCTCAAAAAAGACTCACTCAAGATATGACCTAATCTTGTAGATTGAGTCCTGCTTCATTAACATAACTGCCTCTAATCCTGCCTCCTTAACATCATAGAGATAGGATTTACAACACATAGGAAAATCACATCAGATGACAAAATGGTGGACAATCACACAATACTGGGAATCGTGTCCTAGCCAAGTTGACACATTTTTGGGTTACACAATTCTATCCATGACACCAAGCCAGCCCTAGATGATAGCTAGCGTAATGCAGCTGCCATATTAGTTGAATAACCACACACACACACACACACACACACACACACAAAGCCAGTTGTCATCGAGTCAGTTCTGGCTCATGGTGACCCTATGTGTTTCAGGTTAGAGCTGTGCTCCATAGGGTTTTCAGTGACTGATTTTTCAGGAGTAGATAACCAGGTCTTTCTTCTGAGGCACCTCTGGGTGCATTCAAATCTTCAGTCTTTCAGTTAGTAGCGAAGTGCTTAACAGTTTGTGCCATCTAGGGACTCCAGTTAGTTGAATAAGCTCCATATAATATGCTATTTTCTGATTAAATTTTTTTTTCCAGTTTTAAACCATACTTTAATATAGCTAGAAGTATCCAATAACCATGTATTTTTAAGCAGGGGGAAAAAAATCTTTTCTTTTCCTTTATATTAGCATTATTAGCAAAAGAAAAAAACATTTCTGGTTTAGAAGTGATTCTGAGTTTCTATGAAAATGAATAACATATTCTGTATCTGCAGAACTTCAAAGTCTAAAAGCACAGGGCGGATTTTCAGAAGACCAGTTTTACTTTTACCCATTTATTGTAACATCTGCAGTGTTAGAATGTTGTAGGTAATATATAGTTAAGTAAATCAAATAAGGAATTCCAAACCTACTGGTCTGAGTTATTCACAGAACACACTAGGAGTTTGATAAAATAGAACATACATTAACAAAAAGAACACTGGTAAGCTCAAAAGCAAGTTTATACGCTGAGTACTTTTAAAGGGTTTAAAAGGCATTCTCAATCAGTACACAGTTTTTTCTCTTATATATAACAGATGTATTTCTATCTGCTAGTGCACAGCAAAAGGGTTAGAAGCTGAATCAACTTCCTTATGATTTCAGAAATGTACTCCGTGGAGCTTATGTCACTACTCCTACCATTCTGACTTTTCAAAACAAGCAGAGTACAGAGGGTATCATCCCTTGAAATTGCTTTTGAACACTAGCATTTTAAATGGAAAGATATGTAGAAACCTCGTAAAATTCTAGGTACCCAGTGCCTATACTTTGTCTTATTTAAAAATAAGAATGTGCAACAGAAAACAATGTATTCTTTTCTTTTTTGTTGGCAAAAACGAACAGAGTCAAAGCAGAAGTGGGGCTATGATTACAGTCTTTAAGGGAGAGCCAAACAGGAGAAAAATAAATCTTCCATAGTTATCTCTACAGTGAAGAATAACCATAGCTCTCATCTGTCTAGTAATACATGCTGAATTAGGAAGTTAGGGTCCCCTCTATGTGGATCAATTCAAGCCTCATACTATCCAAAATACAAAGATGAATTTTACAAGACTAATTAAACTCTAACTGCATACAGTTATTTTCTAAGGAGAAGCCCAAAACATCAAAGGGAATCCCTCTTTCCATCATCTTTTGGTATGACAGCATTTCACTAAAGTGTAAGTCCAACACATAACTATGAAATCTCTTGGCCAAGTAAGAAACTCTTGCTGTTATGGGTTCACTCAACATAATCACTGTATGTGTTACATATTAAACTAAATCCAGCATTAAATATGCTTGCACAATCATGCTGTGAATAATGGCAGCAATGATGATGCTAGTGAGGGAGGAAAAAAAAAACAAAACCCTATCTTTAGCCTAAGAGTAAGGGAAAAAAATGCAAAAACAAGCAGAAAGCAGAGTTGGGTATCTTCTAACCAGGAAAGGTTAATTTTGAACACAGGAATACAAGAAGAACAGTACTCCCTTTTTTCCCCTATGTGGAAATAATTTGAAATATTTATTTTATACTTTGGACAAAAACAGAGCTAAGTAATCCAGTTCTACAGCATAACAAAAATCTTTCATTCACCAGTGTTAGATTTAAATGCAACCCACCCAAGGGCTCACGTTGTATAAAATGCAGTAAGATTGCTGCTGCCCTGCCAAGCATGTCCAGTCCCCTATAGAGATCCTACTGCAATACTGGTGGTCCCAAGTTTTATTATCGAAATAAATCATTTTTTAAAAAATAAAGCATTTAAAAAGACAAATCAAAATGCCTCAGTAACCATCTTTCCAATTTTATCTATTTAAATGAATTATATTTGTTTCTGCCTGATAAACCTTTATTTTCCTCAAGCTAGAGTGAAAAATCTTCCATACTTAAGTTTATCTTCCTTACCCAACCAATTCAAATAAAAAACCAAAATGATTAGTAAAGAAAAATGTAGGAATTAACACACCCTTTTATAATTTTAGATATTTTTAAGGTTTAAAAAGCATTTAAAGCTTGTAATTCCTAACAGGAAAACATTATCTGAATCAATACCCTAATGGCAAACCACTGTAAAATATCTCAGCGCATTTGGGGCAGCCGGGTAAGGATGATCTTCAAAGCCCTCCCCGCCCCGCTTTCTTGATGAGAAGGTTGGAGGTACACTGGTTTGTATTACTGCGACCGCCATTGAGCGATTTAGGTTGCTATGCCTTCAGCAAGGGCTTTGTCAAAACAGCGTTACGCTTGACCTCCAAATTTGGCTGACAATTTACTGATGAGATTCATAACTTTTGGGTTACTCTGATATTTTGACATATTTGCTGGGTTCTGAGCCACATCCTGGAAGGCCACCATAACTTCTAGATCCTGCATAGCTGCAAGAACCTCTGGATCACTAAGAATCTCATTAAGCCCAGGCATTCCTGCCATTCCAGGCATGCCCCCTGCCATTCCAGGTATTCCTCCAGGAAAATTACCAGACATTCCCCCAGGAAAGCCACCTGGAAAAGAGCCATACTGAGCTCCTGATTGTCGTCTGGCTTCTTCCTCCCTCTGGGCTCTTTCATGTTCTTCTCGAGCCTTCTTAACCCTTTCTATTCTTTCTTTCACCTCTCTCTCTTCACGTTTTCGCTCATACTTTCTCCAATGTTCTGCAATTTTCTGGGCCCTCGGTTGAACTTCTTTCAGCATGGCACTAGCATCTTCATCATAGTCCAGTTTACAAGCAAGGGCAAGATCATGTGCTGCTTCTTCCCAATGGTCCAGAAGTCTGTGTGCTTTCCCTCGCCACTTGTAAGGCTGAGCTGAATCAGGATTAATTTCAACGGCTCTGTCACAATCTCAGATGGCAGCATTTGGCTTCTGTAATTTGATGAAGACAGTGGCTCTCTTGGCGTATAGAATGGCCAAGCAAGGATTCAGTTTGATGGCATCTGTGAACAACTTGATAGCTTTCTGTAGCTCATCATCATTTAGGGCATCAATGGCAGCCACTTTGTTATCATTTGCCTGATCCATCATCTCTTCAGTTATCTCTACACTTTCATCTCCCATTTCTTGAGGGGCATCAGTGTCTGGTTCAATCACACCTTCACTGTCAATTTCTAGATCACTTTCCTCACTTGATGGTTCATCTGTCTTTACGTTTTCTTCCGGCTTCTTACTATCTGTTTTTTCTTCCTTGATATTTTCTTCTTATTTAGTTTTATAAGTAGCAGGTGGTATTTTACCACCCATGCTCTCCACCCACTCCCTCAGGAAGCGTATTTCCTCCATGTGCAGAACGCTCGGGTCCTGCTTACACATTTTCACGAAGGCCCGAAGCTCGCTCACTTGGCGGGGATGCATGGTCCTTACACGGCGGGAGGTTGAGGGCATGGCAGAGAAGACTGCAGCCCGATTCCAGGCCTGGGAGCTAGCTCAGCGTGACCCTGTAGAAAGGGGCAGCTGCCACAAGGCAGAATTCTGATTAAAATTTTTGAAAGATCAATTAAAAGATTGGGCAAGTTTAGAGTATTTTCTTAAGAAGAAAATTAATTGATGCTATGTTTCTCAAAGAACATTAAGGCAATGAACCTCAAAACATCCTTGATATCTGGAATGTGTTACATCACAGACATTTGTGAAGGATTCTAATGACTATGAGAGTTTTGAGGAATTGTGAGGGAAGCACTCAGCTGCTAAATGGAAGGTCGAACAGCTTGACCTACCAGCCACTCCATGGAAGAAAGATATATCAGTCTGCTTCCATAAAGATTACAGCCTTGGAAACTCTATGGAGCAGTTCTATTCTGTCTTACAAGGTTGCTATGAGTTAGAGTCAACTTGACGGCAATAGGTTTGTTTTTTGTGGCTTACTGTTGCTTGGTAAGGTAATATCTTGGCCACCGCACTTGTTTTCTTTGGATTCAGCAGCCTTGGCTGTTCAAACTGTTGTTATTGTTGTTAGGTGCCGGCAAGTCGGTTCCGACTCATAGCAACCCTATGTACAACAGAATGAAATGCTGCCCAGTCCTGCACCATCCTCATGATCATTGTTATGCTTGAGCTCATTGTTGCAGCCACTGTGTCAGTCCATCTCGTTGAGGGTCTTCCTCTTTTTTGCTGACCCCCTATTTTACCAAGCATGATGTCTGTCTCAGTCATCTAGTGCTGCTCCAACAGAAATACCACAAGTGGATGGCTTTAACAAAGAGAAGTTTATTTCTTCACAGTCCAGTAGGCTACAAGTCCAAATTCAGGGTGTCAGCTCCAGGGGAACACTTTCTCTGTTGGCTC
>NW_004443953.1:19361320-19398352 GCF_000243295.1 Trichechus manatus latirostris | reverse complement strand
CAGGTCCAAAGGACGTGCTCTGCTCCCAGCACTGCTTTCTTGGTGGTATGAGGTTCCCGTGTGTCTCTGCTCACTTCTCTCTTTTATATCTCAAAAGTGATTGCATTAAGACACTGATCTTGTCAACCTCATCAGTATAACCTCATCACAGTGATAGAATTTACAACACATGAGGAGATCACATATAATATCATAATGGTAGAGTTCACAACACATAAGGACATCACATCAGATAACACAATCATACAATACTAGGAATCATGAACTAGCCAAGTTGCTACCCACGTTTTTTGGGGGACACAATTCAATCCACGACAATGTCCTTCTCCAGGGACTGGTCCTTCCTGATAATGTGTCCAAAGTACGTGACATAAATTCTCGCCATCCTAGCTTCTAAGGAACATTCTGGCTGTACTTCTTCCAAGACAGATTAGTTCATTCTTCTGGCAGTCTATGGTATATTCAATATTCTGTGCCAACACTGTGATTCAAGGGCATCAAATTTTCTTCAGTCTTCCTTATTCATTGTCCAGCTTTTGCAGGCATATGAGGCTATTGAAAATACCACGACTTGAGTCGGGTGCACCTTAGTCCTCAAAGTGACATCTTCGGTTTTTAATACTTTAAAGAGGTCTGTTGCAGCAGATTTGCCCAATGCAGTACGTCATTTGATTTTGTGACTTCTGCTTCCATGGGCGTTGATTGTGGATCCAAGTAAAATGAAATCCTTGACAACTTCGGTATTTTCTTCATTTATCATGATGTTGCCTATTGGTCTAGTTGTGAGCCTTTTTGTTTTCTTTAAGTTACAGTGTAATACATACTGAAGGCTGTGGTCTTTGATCTTCATCAGTAAGTGCTTTCAGGTCCTCTTCATTTTCAGCAAACAAGGTTGTGTCAATTGCCTATCATAGGTTGTTAGTCTTCCTCCAGGCCTGATGCCCCGTTCTTCTTCATATAGTCCCACTTCTTGAATTATTTGTTCACAATACTGATTGAATAAGTATGGTGAAAGGATACAACCCTGATGCACACCTTTCCTGATTTTAAACCACGCAATATTGCCTAGCTCTGTTCGAATGCCTACTTCTTGGTCTATGTATAGGTTTCTCATGAGCACAATGAAGTGTTCTGGAATTCCCATTCTTCACAATGTTATCCATAATTTGTTATGATCCACACAGTCGAATGGCTTTGCATAGTCAGTAAAACACAGGTAAACATCCTTCTGGTATTCTCTGCTTTCAGCCAAGATCTATCTGACATCAGCAGTGGTATCCCTCATTCCACGTCCTCTTCTGAATCCGCCCTGAATTTCTGGCAGTTCCCTGTCAATGTACTGCTGTAACCACTTTTGAATGATCTTCAGCAGAATTTTACTTGCGTGTGATATTAATGATATTGTTTGATAATTTCCACGTTCTGTTGGATCACCTTTCTTTGGAATGGGCATAAATACGGATCTCTTCCAGTCAGTTGGCCAAGTAGCTGTCTTTCAAATTTCTTGGCATAGACGAGTGAGCACTGTCAGCATTGCATCCGTTTGTCAAAATATCTCACTTGGTATTCCATCAGTTCCTGGAGACTTGTTTTTTGCCAGTGCCTTTAGTGTAGCTTGGATTTCTTTCTTCAGCACCATCAATTCTTGATCATATGCTACCTCCTGAAATGGTTGAGAGTCAACCAATTCTTTTCGATACAGTGACTCTGTGTATTCCTTCCGTCTTTTGATGCTTCCTGTGTCATTCAGTATTTTGCCCATAAAACCAGAAAACCACACCCGTTGCCACTGAGTCGATTCTGACAGGACAGAGTTAGAACTGCCTCATAGGGTTTCCAAGGAACATCTGGTGGATTCGAACTGCCAACCTTTTGGTTAGCAGCTGTAGCACTTAACAAGTGGACCACTAGGACCCCACAGAATCCTTCAATATTGCAACTTGAGGATTGAATTTTTTCTTCAGTTCTCTCAGCTTAAGAAGTGCAGAGTATGCAAACTGTGCCTGCTTTCCAACACAGGTCAGAATCCCTTACTAAGTATTTTTGCTTAATGTGCAGTTGAAATTAGAGACTTGCTTCTGCTTGACTTAGATACACATTCCCTTTGGTTTTCTTATCTAATGTTGATGAATGAGTTAAGAGAAGTGCTTTGGGTAGCTGAGGAAGAGCCTCCTGCCTGGTGCTTTTGGCCTTCTTCCCAAGGAGGAAATGGGTTAGAGCCATTTAGAAGACAGGAGGAATACTGTCTTCTTGGCAGGGACTGCACATTCATTTCATTTGACCACTCATCATCTGTTTACCTTGGGTAATACATCCCACCTTTCTGGACCTTAGTGGCCTCATCTTATTTGCCTGAGATAAGGTATAGACAATCTGGTGAGTGTCCTAAGCTCTGTGCCCATGGTTGTATCTAACATTTTGTTGTATCTAACATTTTGTTGTAGAGACATTGTGGGTTACCAAGGCCTCTATGCCTTGCCAGCACTGTTCTCTATGCTTGGAATGCCCTTCCTGGTCTGAGCCTCTTGATCAACTTCTGTTCATCCTACAACACTAACATACCTCAGTGAAGCCTTTCCTGGCCCCTCTCCCCTCCCATCTTTGTTCCTGATTTGTTCTCCTTTCCACACCCTGTGCATATGGCTACAGAGACAAAACAAAACAAAAAACACCCAGTTGCCATCAAGTTGATTCTGACTCATGGTGACACCATGTGTGAGAGTAGAACTGGGCTCCATGGGGTTTTCAATGGCTGATTTTTCAGAAGTAGATCACCAGGACTTTCTTTTGAGGTGCCTCTGAGTGGACTTGGACTGCCAGCCTTTTGGTTAGCAGCTGAGTGCATTAACCGTGTGTACCACCTAGGCACCACTAAATCAGCAGGTCTTAATTTCCTTCCACTCCTGCTTCTAGTCTCTACTAGGTCACTGACAATCTGTCTCTTAAATTCCTCGAGACATTTTATAGCAATCTTACGTGTCCCTGGGGAGGAGAGTAGTTAGCAGTGGAGAAGGACATAACTGTTCTATTATGGTTTTCAGGGACTGGGGAAACAGTAAGTCTCTACCTGCCATTTATCATGAAACAGTTCACGTTATTCACATTGATTTCCAATCCTTACAGATTGCATGTGATCACATGAGTACAGGTAGCCTGGCTACTGACTACAGCCCTGCAAAGAAGCCCTGGTCGGTCTGTCTCGATGACAGGTTTGGCTTAGCTCATCAAATGCAGAACAAGCAGTGCCGCCTCTACTCTTTGGGGTAAGTACATTTTACAGCAGAGGAAAACAAAAACTCTTGCAAGCAGTCTAGGCTTTTTCAGCAACACAAGGTTATGAAGCGTTGCAGTGCGTAACAGGTGCTGTGCTTTGTCTCCTGCCACCATTACAGACTGATCTGTTAGGTAACTGCAGGCAACTGCAGATTCACTGAGGTCTCCTTGGCCAGGGCCACTTTTCCCCCCATTCTGCTGGTAGTAAACTGGTGCTTCAGTTTTCAGCATGAGGATGATACTTTTGGTGATGCCAATGATTTCCAGCTAGAATAGAGTATTCTTATTATAAAGGGAGCCCTGGTGATGCAGTGGGAGCCCTGTTCGTGCAGTGGTTAAGAGCTCAACTACTAACCAAAAGGTCAGCAGTTCGTTTGAATCCACCAGCTGCTCCTTGGAAACCCTATGGGGCAGTTCTACTCTGTCCTATCGGGTTGCTATGAGTTGGAATTGACTCAACAGCATTGGGTTGTTTTTTTTATTTTTTTGGTTTTATTATAAAGAGAGGAAAGAATATTAATGAATGCAGCTAGAAAAAAATAAACAGCGAGTATGTAAGACATTTTATACACAGTAATGATGAGTGAGAGGCAGTGGTGGTTCAGTCACAGAATTCTTGCCATCTATGTGGGAGACCTGTGTTTGATTCCCAACAAGTGTACCTCATGTGCAGCCACCACCCATCTGTCAGTGGAGGCTTGTGTGTTGTGTGATGCTGAACAGGTTTCAGCAGCACTTTGAGACTAAGATAGACTAGGAAGAAAGGCCTGGCAATGTACTTCTGAAAGTCAGTCAATGAAAACCCTATAAATCACAATGGTCCAGTCTGCAACCGATCATGGGGATGACACAGGACCAGGCAGCATTTGTTCCATTGTGCACGGGGTCATCATGAGCTGGAGGCTAACTTGACGGCAGCTAACAACAACATGATACTTGATCCAAGACAAATGGCCAGGGTCAGATTTTTATGTTTTGTGCCGATGGTAAATCTGTATAGTTTTACATTTTAAAAAAAGGAAAAAGGAAGCTCTTATGAAAACCATGTGATTTTGTCAAATTTGGGAAAAATTGATATTTAGTTATTCAGGCTGAAAATGCTCTAGATATACAAGTGGATTTAGAGAACTTTTTGCAAAAGTGTGAATATAAAGTAATAAGAACAGTATGTCACCAAATACATTAATACTCATATATAAACAGTTACAAATGAGGTATGCATCAAGAAAAAGACAGGAGGGAATTATTTTTGTTTGGAACACCCATAGACTCCTTATAGAATTTATGGAATAGGTACTTAGGCTAGACCTCTGAGGCCTTTACAAACAGTAATGGGGACCCCGACTAACATCACATAGTTGCTCTTCACCTACACTTCTATGGTTCACATTTAGGCCCAACCAAAATCCTAGGTGGTAGCTCTAGGGGCAGACACCTGGCCTACCCAAAGGTGTCAATGAGTAGAGGATCACTATCCCCGTCAAAGTACAGCAAACATGAATTATTAGTCATTGTGGAATTTTAAAAAAAGGTTCCAATAAGAGTTTGGAGATAACGGAATTATTCTTGTGTGGGTTCAATGAAGAATGACAGGGTCTATCAGTGGAGCTTGGTGCACGGTAGACCCTCAATACATATTTGCTACAGAAACAACTACTTGGTAGGAGAGGAGGGCGGGAAGCTGGCTATGCTGTGGGTTCAACCTGGAGGCTGTGAAGTAGAAAATTAGTTGCTCAGCTAGTTGATTAGAGCAGACCTATTTTTCTGGAAGTCCACCAGTTATGCTTTCAGATTGTAGGAAGAATGGGAATTTATGACAATAGAGTTAATTTCATATCATGTTAAAAATATATGAAAGTAGGTCATAAAAATATTCACATCGGCAAAAAAAACCCCAAAAAACCCTGTTGCCATTGAGTCGATTCCAACTCATAGCAACCCTATAGGACAGAGTAGAACTGCCCCATAGAGTTTCCAAGGAGCGCCTGGTGGATTCAAACTGCCGACCTTTTGGTTAGCGGCCATAGCTCTTAACCACTATGCCACCAGGGTTTCCAACTGCATAGTACCACATGCAAATTGGAGATCTCAGCTTGGTCCTGTTTTCTTGCTCCAAACCGTCTTTTATATTTTATTTAATATTTTACACTCCAGAATAATTTTGTTTAAAGCGTATTACTGAGTAAAATGAAATAGGGAAAGCTGTTTCGGGGGGAAAAGTTTTCAGTTCCTTTTTGCTGTCCTTATGCTTCAGAGCCATTAGATAAGATAGTTCTGCTGTGAGATTCAGATCATTACATGTGAAAAGATGGTTTCTTGTTTGCATTTAAATGTTCTCCATTCAAAATCAGCTTCGTAAAGGGCAGATAAGAACAGCTGAATTCCATCAGGAAAAGAGATGAACAGATTATAAGGGCCAACGTTTGATTCAAAACATGAAAATGCTTAATTGAAAACTGGAGACTGAAGAAAATATTTCTGATGGCTAAAAAAGGATGCTGTGGGTGGATATATATGTCGATTGGACTGTTACTTAAGATTGAGAATCCTGGCAAGTATCCCTCCTTAGGTGAATTACTTGCCTGGGGGGCAAGTAGATAGCTGGAGGTAATCGCAGCTGGGGGAGGAGGGAGACTCAGACCAGAAGTGTTGGTCCTGATACGAGGAACAAGAGCAGGGAACATAGGCCCTGGATTCCCAGCATCTGGGATTGTTGGGACACTTGCGAGATAAATGGGAAGGGCAGATGGCAGGTGAGTTGTGTGCCCCCTACATTCAGGCAATATGTGCTCCAAGCCCGAAAGCTATGGCAGCAACAAGACAATGCCACCACTGTACCCAGTAAATCCCATGCAAACCGAGGATAATGATGCAGCTGCAGCTGGAGGTAGCTTTGGAGTGAGGTGGGAGAGAGGGGTCTGAGACATATGGAGTCAGAAGAAAAAGGCTGAGTGCCCTACCTTCTGATCTGTCTCACTTCCTTCCCTCCACCCCCAATAACTAAAACAGGCATCGCCTCCACCCTCTCTCTGATGTCTGACATTCCTTTAATAGGAGTCAAAGCTTTTATTCCACAGTTAATGTAAAAGACATTTGTCTGGGAGAGTGCACTCCGTGGGAAGTTCAGCTGAAAATTAAAATCTGTCACATCCTTTTCAGTGGAATAGATTAAGATAGGGGAAGGCACTGAAAAGGAAGGTATATATTACGGACAAGAGGGATGAGAAGAGAAATAAGGACAGGCTGTGGGTTCAGATGATAATATTGCCAGCTTGGGATAAGACAAGGAGCCCTGGTGGCACAGTGGTTAAGTGCTCGGCTGCCAACCGATAGGTCGGTGGTTTGAATCCACCAGCCACTCAGCGGGAGAAAGATGTGGCAGTCTGCTTCCATAAAGATTTACAGCCTTGGAAACCTTATGGGGCAATTCTACTCTATCCTACAGGATTGCTGTGAGTTGGAATCGACTCGACGGCAATGGGTTTGGTTTTTTGGTTTTATGGTAAGACAAGAGTCTCTGAGCGATGCGAATGGTTAACGTGCTTGGCTGCTAACTGAAAGGTTGGAGGTTCAAGTTCACCCAGAGATGCTGCAGAAGAAAGTCCTGGTGATATACCTCCAAAAACTCAGCCATTGAAAACCCTATGGAGCACAGTTCTACTCTGACACACATGGGGTCACTATGAGTTGATTCTGACTCGACAGCAACTGTTGTTTTTTTTTTTTTTTGGATAAGGTACATCTTAACTCACTGACTGTGGAGTGGAAGCACTAAGTGTAGCACCTTTCAGGATTTTTCTGGACTCTGTTATCCTTTCTTAAAGAGAATAGAGGACACCGGACACAGTGTTCCCATAGTTTTTTATTTCCTTTTTCTTCCTTGTGTCTCATAAGAGCTTTAGAAGCAGGAATAACTTTAGAGCTTAGGTAAAGCAATGCTACTTATTTAATTAAAATTTTACTTTAATAAATAATTGGTTTTGCAGCACCTACTTTATTACCTTTGCTCTTCTTCTTGCTTTTTACACCTACCACAAACTTGACTCATTTAAACTAAGCTTGAAGAAGCACCATTTTGAATAAGTAAAAGTAAGAGTTATACACATCGATTAAATGAATGCAGTTTGTTAATTTCCAGTATTGTTGCTGTCATTGTTAGTTGCTGTCTTAGGCTGGGTTCTCTAGAGAAACAAAACCAGTAAAGCTTATAGATGTATATACAGAGAGATTTATATCAAGGAAATGGCTCATGTGATTGTAGAGGCTGGAAAGTCCCAAGTCCATGGGTCAGACTGGAGACTTCTACTGGCTCACAGGCTGCGGAGATTAATCCTAAGATTGGCAGGCAAGACGACTGGTAAGCTGCTAGCTCAAGTCCCAAGAACCAGAGGTCAGACAAACAGGAGCCAGCTGCAGGATCCAGAGTGAGCAAAAGCACACGAGCCTTGCCAGGAAGTTCACCTATATTGGTTGCAGGCCACACCCCCAAGGAAACTCCCTTTCAACTGATTGGATGCTCACAGCAGATCCCATCATTGAGGTGATTATGTCATATCCATGGAGGTGATCACATCATTATACAACTGCCAAACTACATCATAACTGCCAAACCACTGAAAATCATGTCTCAGCCAAGTTGACACACAACCTTAACGATCATAGTTGCTGTCGAGTTGATTCCAACTCATGGGGACCCCATGTGTGCAGAGTAGAACTTCTCCATAGGGTTTTCAGGGCTGTGACTTTTTGGAAGCAGATCTCCAGGCCTGTCTTCTGAAGTGCCTCTTGGTGAGTTCGAACCACCAACTTTCGGCTACGAATCAAGCGCTTAGCTGTTTGCACCAGTACATATATATTAAGAGTAAATGGATTCTACTTAGTAAAAATAAAATAAGTTAACCAAAATATTTACAGTTTACAATAGTTTCATGTTATTTAATGTATAATATACAATAGTTCTTCACTATTGAAAAATTAATTTATACGGGTATGTGTGTGCTTACAATATTTATAATAAAGAACACTTGTATATATGTAGACATTTCTGGAACGACACATAAAAAATCTACTACCTATGACTATCTCTGGAATTTAGTCGCTAAAGATTACAGTAGAAAACTTTTAGTCGTCATTTTATATACTTCTTAAACGATTTGAATTTTTCCTATGTATTATGTTTTTAATGATAAGAAACTAGTTTAAATTAAAAACATTAATATATAATAAAGTCCCTGACCAATTAAATTAGTTGCAGAACTGTTGTGGCTAATTTAACTCTTAAAATTTTTTTGAGGTCATGATTAAAACAAATATAGATTTTAGCATGAAGAATGTTTTTCTGAAAACAATATTCTGAAAATTCACAGAGGAATAACTTACTCACATTTTTTTACTCTATAAGGTTCATATGCAAATTACATTTAGTGAGTACTTTTTTGACAGAGTGTTTTCTTAGGAAAGCTATAAAACTGCCATTTTCCAATGGGTGACCCATGATCACTGCTTTACTATCTAGTGTCAACAAATTCAATCAAGTGAAAAATCCCTTTGGGCAGGTGATTTCTACCTGTTGATCTATATAAATACAAATATATCTACTGAAAAATGCTTTGTAGTTTCTACTACAACTCTTGAGTTCATATTTAATGACAGATCTATCAGTTAGCTATTGCTGCATAACAAATCACACTGAAACTCAGGGGCTTAGAACCACCATTGTTTATTATTGCTCCCATGTGTGCAGGACAGCTGGGCTCAGCTGGGAGGCTGTTCTTCAGGCTGAGGTGGCTAAGGAAAGCTCTGCTTTTCATAGAAAGTCTCTGGATTGGCTGGGGTGGCTCTGCTCCTCATGTCTCTGATTTTTCTGAGGCTAGCCAGGGCATGTTCGTCACATGATGATGGCAGAGGTGCAAAAGAGTAAACAGAACTGCTCAAGGCCTAGAATCAGAACTGGCATGCTGCCACTTCCTCCTACAAAGCAAGTCATATAACCAAGCATAAAAATCAAGGCGGAGGCAAAGATATTCCACCCATGATGAGCATGGCAGTAGTGTGGATGCAGGAAGGGATGAAAAATTAAGGCTAACTAGTCAATCTGCCACAGCATGTTAAAAAAATAACAACCAGTTGCTGTTGAGTCAGTTCCAATTGATGACAACCCCATGTGTTTCAGAGTAGAACAGCATTCCATAGGGTTTTCAATGGCTGTGACCTTTTGGAAGTAGATCACCAGGACTTTCTTCTGAGGTGCCTCTGGGTAGATCTGAACTGCCAACCTTTCAGTTAGTAGCTGAGTGCTTAACGGTTTGCGCTACTCAGTGACTACCACAGCATGTTAGAGAATGGACAATTTGGGGGGAAATTGGAGTAGAAATTACAATGGTCTGAGCTGTGTGGGTTCAGTAGGAGGTAGAAAACAGAGAACAGGATCTCTTATGTAGCAGAAATGGGAGTGTTTGTGAGGGGAGCGCTGAATATCTTTCGAAGCAAAAAGAGTTGAGAAAGCTATAATTGAGGATCATCAGAGGGTTGATGTGACATGGGATCCCATAAGGAAAAGAGGGCAGCATAGTGGGAGTAGAGCGAGAGGATGAGGCAAATGAGAGTATGGCATCGAGAATATACCAAAGGCTATTTAGTTTATGAAAACCAGGGAAATAATTGTTATCCATTGGACTTATATATTTCCAACTCATGAAATAGTCTGAAATAGTAGAGTCTAAGAGAATGAAGAGTTTCTGCACTGGATTCAGACTTGTGCACTGAATTCAGGCTTGACCAATGTATTGTAGATATTCTGTGGGATTTTGGTACCCTAAATCACATCTAGTTATAGTATTTGGGCAGAGAAGCCATAATCACCATTTTTTAAGATCACTCTCTCAGTTAATTTCATATTCTTATTTTTCATTCAAGTTGCTACTTTAATCAAAGTGATACTACTGACACCATTAAATATGGAATATTTCTGAGTAAAATTGAAATTTGTAAGCGTATGAGTTTTCTACATGATGTCCTACCTACTGGATACTTAAGCCAAAAACAAACCCATTGCCATCAAGTCGATTCCAACTCATAGTGACCCTATAGGACAGAGGATAACTGCTTCATAAGGTTTCCAAGGCTGTAAATCTTTATGGAAGCAGACTGCTATATCTTTCTCTGGGTACTTAGGTACAAATTAATTCATAATTTCTTCCCTTTGTTCATGTGAATGTTGGTGTGAATTTAGGTGAATCAATTCTATTTTTTGAGTACTAGGTCCAATAGTACTACATACATTTGTTTTTTTTAAAAAAACTGTACTATTTTTACATACACTCCATTTCTAAGATAACATCTATTTTTTAAAAAAAGACCAGACCTACTTGTCTGAGAGACTGGAGAAACTCCAAGAGTATGGCCCTGAACATCCATTTAACTCAGTACTGAAGTCACTCCTGAGGTTCATCCTTCAGCCAGAGATTAGACAAGCCTATAAAACAAACAATAATTCATGTAGCTCAACCATGTATATGAGACTAAATGGGCATACCAGCCTAGGGGCAAAGACGAGAAGGCAGGAGGGGACAGGAAACCTGGAAGAATGGAAATGAGGAACTCAAGATTGAGAAGGCGAGAGTGTTTACATATCACAGGGTTGGCAACCAATGTCACAAAACAGTATGTGTATTAATTGTTTAATGAGAAACTAATTTGTTCTGTAAACCTTCATCTAAAGCACAATATAGAAAAAAAAAGAAAAAGAATTCACTGTTCCCAGACTTTAAAAAAAACCAAAAAAATCTATCATGTTTAAGTCAAGCAGCATGCACAGCACTGTAGCTTGTAAGAATGAAGACAAACGACCTCATCTGTAGAACATCTCTCTCCTAAAGGGAACTAATCCTGGGGTGTATACTTTTGACATATTCTGAGAAAGTCTCTTTGAACTACTGAATTCTTCTTTGTTGCATTGCTATTATGGTTTACATCTTTAAAAAAATCAATCTGGTATGCTTCTACATGTTTAAACATGTGCCTCTCTAGTCTGTGTTTAGCAGGTAATTTATTTTATCTGAGAAGCTTTTAGCTGTAATGATTTTTTTTTTTTTTTGCAAACGAAAGTCTGTTGAGTATTTACAATTAGCAATGTGTTAAAACAGGAGAAGGCTTGATATGACAAAGAAAATTGGCCTTGGCCTTGGAACTATCATTGTGTCAGTCTAACATTTTGCCTCATTACTTTTTTTTTTTTCCATTGATTTTCATCCTCTTTCTTTACAGGCTGGGAAGTGAGGATACTCATTTTGAGGTTAGCATGGCCAACAATGGGTGTGAAGTGCATCGTTTTGATCCTAGTGTTAAATCAGCTCACATTCTGGAGAGTCAGCACCTTTGGTATCACCGCCTATCCATCGACTGGCGGGACCCCCATCCGGCCGTTGCCGCCCAAAAACCTCATAGCAACACCAGAAAGCTGGGAACCATCTTGAATGAATTTGGGCATCACAAGGTGAGATTTTTCATTTAGTTTTATAATTAAATGAAGTAACAAACCCATAAGCTGCGTTTTTTTTCACTCAAACCAAAGATAACAACATGGGATAGTTAAAGGCCTAGTTTTAACCTAAATGATCACCATCATTATTTATAGAGTCAACGCTGTAGACACAGAGTTCTGGTGAGGATAGAGATAATGTTTAAACTGATTTTGAGATTTTAGTTGCTGTTGAGTGGTTCTAAGGTCTTGGTCAAGACCAGACAAAAAGACTAAGACACGTAGTTCTGGCATGGGCTCAGGAGTACTATTTCCACTGGGCAATTGATTTAAAATTCCCAGACAGTGCAAACAACATATGTTGACCTCAAATATAAAAAATAATCAGAGCCAGGTTTACATTTGTTAAGAGATTGGTTTGTTTCGTGTTTCTCACTGTTGTGACAATTATTTTGAGCCTTCTGGCTCTTAAAGGTCAGAAAATATGTGTAACTTTGATTAAGTGTACTTTATAAAATTGAATGGACATTATGTGTGCTGCAATTTATATAATTATGTTAAAGAATGTCAAATCCCTGCAAATATTTTATTGTGAATGGACAGCAAGAAAGAAAGACAGTGCTTGAACTGTGTTCCTTGAAAGCAATTTTAGTGCAGTAAGTAGACGTGAGCTAATTGCATTCTGTAGGCAGAGAGAGAAAAATTCTGAGTGCCGTTGACTTATGTTTGATCTCCAATCTTTACTTGGACTTGGCCTATCGTTTCTAGCCAGAGATGTCATGCAATTCGGAACATGTCAGAATATGTGTTTCTATCCAAAACAGTGCGCATGGGACTCTATTTTTAACTTGAGTTGGCTCTTGCTCTCTGATAAAAGGGCTTTTCCCGTGCATTGTTCTTTCTCCTATTTTTTAAACTCCTGTTATTAAACAGCAGGAGCTTCTTCAAGAACAGCTTCAAAGAATTTGCTGTTCTTTTAACATATGATTAATTATTGGTTAGTATTTTGTTTGGCCACTAGGAGTAAATAGCCTTTGATAGTTTGTAGCCTTGTTGAAAGGAGCCCTGGTGGTGCAATGGTTAAGTGCATGGCTGCAACCAAAGGTTGGCTTTTCGAACCTACTCAGAGGTTCTGTGGGAGAAAGACCTTGCAATCTGCTTCTGTAAGATTGCAGCCAAAAAAAAAAAACCATATGAGGCAGTTCTGCTCTGTCACGTGGAGTCACTATGGGCCGGAATCAACTTGATAGCACATGGCAACAGCCCTAATGAAACATATATAGGATTTTTGGGGGGAGGGAGAGTAAAATCTATGAGCTGAACCCTTTTTAATGTGCTATTAATTTTTTTAAGTATGTGTGGGAAGAAGTGGGGAGCATTTTTCAGACTTCATTTTTATCTGCCACTTGTTACTGTCGTAGACCTGGTTTTTATAGCTGAAAATTACAGGCTTGATTTTCTAATACGTCAACTCTAGATTAGTCAAAGAGCTAAATACTGATTCTTTGTGTTCACTTAGGAGTCTTGCTGCTCTTCTTTATTGCTTTTCACATCCTGTTTCCTTCCATTCCCCACCCTTCAAAGAAAAGACTGAGTAGAGGGAAGAGGTGAAACTCAAAGCCATTTTGCTTTGTTTCGATACTATTTTAACAAAAAATTTGGTGAAGGTGAGGATAAAATAAAACTTAAAAAAATGATCTGTGGATATAATTTTATCTAAACCACATTTCCTGTGGGAAATGTTTTCAAATAACCAGGTACGTGCCTGAACTGTATTTGTTTAGCTCCATGAGAGCTGCACTGGCCGAACGTTTATGTTGAGCATGAAGGACAAAGCTTTATTACAGTACTGCTCCTGAGAAACAGGAATATTTACAGTGATCCCTGAAAAAGAGAGATGCTTTAAAGGATTGCTTATATTCCTAAGGCCACTTATTTTTATTACAAATATTAGTAATGAAAGAACCCTGGTTCAGAATTGTCAGGCACGTAATTGCCACTTAAAAACAAACATATCCCTTGTTGAAGAATTTAAAAGGTGCTGACATTTATCTATAGAAATTTTTTTGGTGACTGGTTTAAAACCAAAACAAAATCTAAGCCCATCGGTGAGTGATTGCTTCCATTAGGAACATGCTTCTGGGAGCTATGTGGTGCCAGATAAAAGGAAGCCTTGTTTGTAGCCTGTAGCAAGCACTGTCTGTTTTCATTTTTCTGCGTGTGTACAGATGCTGGTAAATAGGACGTGGTTCTGGCAGCAAGAGCAAATAAAAAAAAAAAAACATGAAAAAGTGTCAGTGCTTTTGTCTTGCCTTCTTCACTCATTTATTTTGAAAGTGACTATAGAAACCAAAGAATTTTTAGTTGCTGCTTTGTTTTGGTTTGTTTCCTTCATGACTTTAAAATAGCTCATATTGTTTTGTAATGCTTTCCATGTTAGGCTATTTTTCTTCTTTTCTTAATCCATACCCAAATTCCAGCCACTCAGGCAATGTAGGCAAAACGGAAGGGCAGTATTGTGAGACCGTGACAGAAAGATGCATATGGCTCTCCTACTGCTTCTAAAACTCTTTGATAATTTTCACTTCAAACTATAAATCAAAAAAAAACCTTTCTAAAGCATCAAGCGAGAGCAGCTGCATCAGCAAAAACATGTGAACCAGAAACCCATGCTGTCAAGGAATAATAATCACCTGGGTCCAGCATTACTTGAAATGATTAACTGTCTGCTATTTGCTGAAGTGGTTGTTGCTGTAACAAAGCATAGGAATTTTTCCAGAATGTGACTAGAAATATGGAAATCTGAAGTTTCTGCTCATACAAGTCACAATGTATGCTTTTTTTCTATAGTCTTTATTACACAGTCAGAGTATCATAAATGATCCAGGCTGGTTAATGAGAACTTTTTTTTTTTCAGTCTTAACTATGCTGATAATAATCAGAATAACAGAGCTGCAGTAGTGCTTATCTCTGCAAACTCTTTAATCTAGTTTAAGTCGTGGGTCCCCTTGTGAGCAAGTCATTTAACCTCTCTGGCACTCAGTTTGATTATCAGTAGAATGGGGACAAAATATCTACCTTAAAGGGTTGTCTTGAGAGTAAGATCAGAGAACACCTCCAGCAACGTGCCTGGCACAGATTAGTCACTCAATTGTTTTTACTAAATTCAAAGAATCTTTATTAAAAGTGTTAGTAAATACTAAGTTTTATAGAAAACATTCCTTTTTTTATTTCTTTGTAGGGAAAATATTTCAGAGATTTCACTGGAAATTATCTGCACCTAATTCCAGTCAAGAGTTTTTAATGAAAGCTTTGGCTGAAACTGAAGGGCAATTGGTCCTTCAGATGTGGTTCTAGAGAAGTATTATTGTTTGCTTCTTCAGGTACTGAACAGCTTTGATGGCGATTGTATAGAAAGTAAATACTGTGCTGTACAGAAATAAATAAACTGCTGAGAATTAATTGGAATTCGCTACACACAGGGCAGATGTGGACCACGGTGGCTGGGGATCGCTGGTCAGGCACCCAGGGTAGAGCTAGACTTCCAGCCTGTTCAGACTCAGAACAGCAAGTCCTCTCTTGCCGACTGACCCAGCCCCTGTGCCTCAAGTGTCCACTTGGACCCTTACAAGAGTACTAATCTTTGCCTCCCAGAACTGGGAGCACCCCATTGGTTATAAAACATCAGTTCTGTCATGCGGTTAGTCCCTGCTGCATTTGAGAGAATATGGACTTTAAAATTAAACTACAGATGGTTCCTGTTTTCTTTTTTTAATTTGCTTGTGAGATTGGCAAATATAAACAAGATATTGATGCTGCCCTGTATTGGAATGCTTTTTGGGAATAATACTCACACATTGCTGCTGGGAATGGAACATAATATGCTCCTTCAGAAAGAAAGTTTGACAATATGTATATATTATGTCACTTTTTATCTCTGAAAATATTTTTTGCCTTAAATTCTATTTTATCTGATGTTAGTTCTGCCACACCAGCTTTCTTTTGTAAATATTTATATGAAATATCACTCTAGATTCCTTTATTTTTATTCTTTTGATATAATTTGAATTTATCTGAATCTTATAAGACATGTACCCAGTATATGGTTGGATTGTGTTTTTAAATCCAGTCTGATAATCTTTGTCTTTAAATAAATAAGTTTAATTCATGTATATTTATTGTGATTACTGGTATATTTGAACTAATTTATATTCTCTTAAGTTGGGCTTTTGGTTTTCTGTTCTTTTTGTTTTTATTAATAGACTTTATTTTTTAGAGTAGTTTTACGTTTACAGAAAAATTGAGCAGATAATACAGAGAATTCCCATGTAGCTTTCCCGCACAGTTTCTCTCCTATTACTAATATCTTGCATTAGTGTGATACATTTGTCACTATTAATGAACCAATATCAATACATAATTACTAACTAAAGTCCGTAGTTTACATTGAAGTTCACTCTTTGTGTTGTACAGTTCTGTGGGTTTTGACAAATGCATAATGTCACATGTCCATTACAGTATCATACAGAATAATTTCACTGCCCTAAAAATCCCCTGTGCTGCATGTATTCATCCCTTTCCCCCAATCCCACGAAGCCCTGGCAACCACTGATCTTTTTACTGTGTGTTTAGTTTTGCCTTTTTCAGAATGTCATATAGTTGGAATCATACAGTATAGAGTCTTTTCAGACTGGTTCTTTCACTTAACAATAGGTGTGTAAAGTTCCTCCAATGTCTTTTCATGGCTTGAATTAGTGCTGTATTCTGGCATCTATTATCACTGATGAGAAATCTTCTGTCCAGTTCCAAGGCTTTGGTATATAATTTGCCTCTTCCCTCCGCTACCTATTAAATTTTCTCTTTATACTTGGTGTTCTACAGTTACACTGAAATGTCTACATGTGGGTTTATTTGTATTCATTCTGCTTAACACTTGAAGTACACTCTTAATCTTAGGACTCATGTCTTTCCTCTCTTCTGAAAAATTTTCAACTATTATCTCTGTAAATAATAATAATAATAAACTCAGGAAAGGAATGGATGGATACTTCCATAACATGCCTATATATCTATATATGTAAGTTGAATCCATTCACATTTATTGCAGCTGCTGATATATTTGGACTAATTTCTTCCTTCTTACTTTGGTATATCTCAGCCCAAGTGCTGGCATCATGATTAATGTGGAAACAGTAGAAATACCACATTATCCTTATTAAAGTTAGGATAAAACAAAGATTCTATCATCATCTTTTTCTTTTTTTTACTGGATTAGAGCTCTTTTTTATTAAATACTTCATTTTAAAATAATTATAGAGTCACATGCAGTTGTAAGAAATACAGAGAGATTCTTTACCCAGTTTCCTTCAATGGCAAACCTATAATATGATTATCATAACCAGGATATTGACATTGATACAGTAGAGATACAGAACATTTCCATCACCACAAGGATCCCTTGTGTTTCCCTTTTATAACCACACTCACCTCTCTCTCCTGGCCCTCATCCCTGGCTCCTGGTAACCACTAATCTGCTCTCCATTTCTATAATTTTTTAATTTCAAAAATGTTATATAAATGGACTCATACAGTGTGTAGTTGCCATTGTTAACTAACATAGTTCTTAAGATAATAGCTAACACAATTAGATAAGATAAAGAAATTTAGGTGTAAAAATGAGAAAGAATGGGGTAAAATTATTTTATTTGCAGATAATATGATTGTATATCTGGAAAACTCAAGAGAATGTAATGGGAAAGTATCAAACAATAAAATAATGAATCGTCTGAGTGTAACCCACAAAAATTTAAAAACTACACCTTTATAATAACCAGTTAGAATATAAAAGGAAGAAAAAACATTATTTATAAAAACAACAAGAAATATAAAAATAAACTTAAGAAATTTGCAACATCTTTAAGAAGACTATAGCCACTCGAGGATTTAAAAGAACACTTGAACAAATTCAAAGACACAGTATGTTCTTGGATAGGCAGATTCACTATCATAATGATTTACTCTTTCTTAGGTTAATCTGTTCATTGAGTATCATCTCAATATAATTACCAATAGGATTCTTATTTATTTATTTATTTTGTAGAACTAGATAAACTGATTGTAGAATTCATATCAAAGTTAACCAGCAAAGGTAGCCAATCAAATTATGACAAAGCAGAGTAATAAAGGAGGTCAACTAGCCCTATGGTATATTAAAACTTATTATAAAGCTAAAATAATTAAAGCAAAATGATACTATTATATGAATAGACAACCAGATCAATACGCAGAATAAAACATCCAGAAAAAGAGCCAGATACATGCAGATTTAATAAATAGTAAAGGCTGCGTCTCAAATCAGTGGGAAAAGATGGATATTTCAGTAAAAAGTATGAGAACAACTAGGTGGGCATTTGTAAAAAAAAAATTAATTTTGATACATGCTTGATGCTTTCTACCTAAAACAAAACAACAAAAAACAACCAATTCCAAACTGATCAAATAATAAATTATTTCTTTTTTAAATGATACTATAAAAGTAGTAGAAAAAACTATGGAGTAATTTCTTTTATAATCCTGGAATGAGGAACTCATAAAAGATAAGAAACTTAGGGGGCAAAGAGTTTATGTTAATGGGAAAGGAACAACTTGGAAAAAGAGGATGAGAATGGTTGCACAACTCGAAGAATGTAATCAATGTCACTGAAATGTACAAGTAGAAATTGTTGAATTTGTGTATGTTCTGCTGTATATATCTCAACAACAACAAAAAAAGATAAATTATATTTTTAAAAAAGAACAGTTAATTTGATTACATACAAAATTTCTACATAGTAAACTACCAAAAACAAAATTAAAAGACAAGTAAGAAACTGGGAAAAATATTTACAATTCATTTCATAAACAGAGGGCTGATTTCACTGATATATAATGGATTCAACAAATCAGTTCAGCAGCTTAACAGAAAATTAGATAAAGATTGAGAAGTAGTTCACAGAAAAGGCAATACAGATGGCTCATATGAAAAGTACTCAAAGTTGTTCATAGTAACAGAAATTCAAATAAAACTACGCTTAAAGACAATGTTTTCACCCATCAGATTATCAAAGACAAAAAGTAGCAAGAATATAAACTGATAAATCTGTACTCAGGGCAGTTTGGCAATATTTATCACAAGTGCAAATGCAAATACTCTTTGACCCAGAAATTCTGCTTCCACAAATTTGCTATACAGTTATACTCCATATGTGTGAGCTGATGTATGAATAAGGTTTTTTTTTTTTAAATTTTTTTACAGCATTGTTTGTAAGAGCAAAAGATAGGAAATAATCTACATATCCACCATTGTGGACGGAAGTGGTTAAATAAATCATTGCACATCTTTTCATGGACTATTTATTATGCTGATGAAAAAAGAAAAAGCAAATCTTCATGTATTGATATGAAGCAATTTTTTAGGTATATTTTTAAGAAAAGTAAGTTACAATGCCAAGCAATTGCTGAACAATTTTTAAAAAAAACAAAATTAGATGACTTACGCTACTTGATCTCAAGACTGACTATAAAGCTATAGCAATCAAGATAGTATGGTAGTGATATAGAGGTAGACATACAGATCAATAGAACACCAAGATAATTTGGAAATGGACACATACAATTAATTGATTTTTGACAAAGGTCCCAATGTAATCCAGTGGGAGAAATTATAGTGTTTTGAACAAATCGTGCTGAAACAACTAGATATCTATATGAAAAAAAGAAGAATCTTGACCTCTACCTCACATCTTCACAAAAATTAATTTGAAATGGAACGTAGACCTAAGCATAAAAGCTAAAACTATAAAACTTCTAGGAAAAAAATACAGGAGGAAATCTTCAGGACCTTGAGGAGGGCAGATTTCTTATGATACAACATAAACCATAAAAAAATGATAAATTGGACCTCATCAAAATTGAAACTTTCTGTTCATCAAAAGACATTGTTAAGAACATACAAGCTGGGAGAGAATATTCACCGCATATGTATCTGACAAATGACTTGTATCTGGAATACATAAAGAACTCTTGTAAATAAAAAATAAGACAACTTAAAAAATAGTCAAAAGATTTGAACAACACTTCACTAAAGAAGATAAACAGATGGCAAATACACACATGAAAAGAAGCTCAATATCATTCATTAGTCATTAGAAAAATAAAACCACAATGAGATACTACTTCACAACCATTGAAATGGCTAAAATTAAAAAGACTGAGGATACCAAGCAATGATGAGGATGTGGAGTAACTGGAACTCCCACACATTTCTGGGATGTGGGGTGGGGGTGGGGTGGAATGCAATCACTTTGGAAAAGAGTGTGGCAATTGCTTATTAAGTTAAATGTACATTTACCAATTGACTCAAAAAACCCACTCCTAGGCATTTACCCAAGAAAGCTGAAAATGTATGTCCACACACAGACTTGTGCTTAAATGTTCATAACAGCTTTATTCATAATAGCCCCAAATGGGAAGCAACCCAAATGTTCATCAACTGGTGAATGGGTAAAGAAGTTATGGTATATTCATATGATAGAATACCACTTGGCAATAAAAAGGAACAAACTTAGTGATACATATAACAAGGAAGAATCTATACTGAGTGAAGGAATCCAGACATGAGAGATTATGTACTGTATGATTCCATTTATATGAATAGAAGAGGCAAAACTATTCTATCGTGATAGGAATCAGAGCAGTGGTTACCTGGAGAATAGGGTAGTGGAGTAGGGATTTACTTAAAAGGTCCACAAGGAAACATTTGGGGTAATGGAAATGTTCTATACTTTGAGTGTGGTGTTGGCTACAAGGGTATATACAGATGTCAAAAGTCACACTTAAAATGTAAGAATTTTACTGTATATAAATTGTACCTCAATAAAGGCAAATTGTGCAGCTTGCTACCATCCTACTATTCACATAATTTATATGTACATAATCTCTCTAAAAGTATACACAAGAAACTGGTTACACTGGTTGCCTCCAAGGAGAAGAACTGGATAGCTGAGGAAGGGACTCTGTACTCTCTTTGTACTTTTTGAATTTTGTACCCTGTGAATATGCAAAAAATTAAAATAAAATGTCATACATTGCTTCTCTCCCATTTCCTTTATTCTCTACTTCTGGAGTCTCTTTTAGGTTTATTTTGGAGACTCTCAGTCTATACTCCTTGTTTCTTAATTGCTTTTTCATGTTTTAAAATGTTGATCTCTGTGTCTAACTTTCTGGGTAAATTCCTAGCTAGTATGCTTCCAATTCTTAAATTTTCTTTTTAACTGTGTCCAGTCTAGAGTTTATCCAATTTATTGATATTTTAAAAAATTATAATGACTATATTTTTCACTTCCAGTGTTTTTAATGGATATTTTTCCTGTCCATCTGGTTTTTTTTTAGTTATTCATGTTTTTGTTTCAGTGTGTTGTCACTGCTTGTATGTTCGTGGTTAAAAAAAACCTTATTGCCGTCGAGTCAATTCTGACTCATAGTGACCCTAACGGACAGAGTAGAACTGCCCCATAGGGTTTCCAAGAAGTACCTGGTGGATTCAAACTGCAGACCTTTTGGTTAGCTGCTGTAGCTCTTAACCAGTATGCCACCAGGGTTTCCATGTTTGTGACAGTAGATATTATTCTTATTGATTTCTCTGAGCATCCTAAACATACTTATTTCAAACTTTTGTCAGACTGTTTAACAATCTTAATTTAATCTTGGAATGAAATAATGTTCTAATTATTGCTTTGATTGGCTGTTTCTCTTATTTGATTTCTGTGTGTATTTTGGAATTTGGTTTGCTAGCTCATTTTCCATGGGAGGCTTTTGGTTTTGTTTTGTTTTTCTCTATCCTTTTTTGTTTGTCCTTCCTTGCCTAATAATTTTGCAATAGCCTTCAGTACCTGGTCATATATGAGCATTTCAGGGCTTCGGCTCCCCCAATAATATTGGAAATACTCAGTTACTGAACCACCTGGGGTCTGGTTCATTTGTTATTTGTTATTTGTTAGGGTGAATCTTTCTCCTCCCATCTCCCTAGGCCAGTGGCTGGCTTTAAGCCAGAGCCCCAGCCACTGATAGTCAGCAATTTATTTCTGTTTTCTTTCTGGAGCCAGGGATCTCTACCCCAGCGCTTGGATTTTATCAACGAATGTGGCTCTGCCTGCTCCCTCAGGAGAGCACTTTTAGTTCCTGTTCCCTGTAGGAGCTGAACCCCACACCACTGCTGCCTCTTTAGGACAGCAACCCAGCAGATCCTGGCTCCAGTCCTGCTGCAAACTGCTCTGTGTTCTGGTCCATAAAGATGTTTATCTTGTTTTCAAGCCCTGCTTTTGTTTTTGTATATATATATATACACATATATGGAGCCCTGGTGGCAAAGTGGTTAAGAGCTCAGGCTGCTAACCAAAAGGTTGGCAGTTCGAATCCACCAGCTGCTCCTTGGAAACCCTATGGAGCAGTTCTAGTCCTATAGGGCTGCTATGGTCAGAATTGACTCGACGGCACACAACAACAACAACAAATATATATAAATATATGTATTTCTGTTTTTGCTTTGTATTTGTCATAGAGGGGGTGCATCTTGCCTTCATAATTTTCTTTAAATCAAGTTGATTCACGTATTTTACTGAGAATTATCTGGACAACTAATATCCATGGACTCATGAGTTAGCTATCCTAGTTATTTTTTCTAGTACATATTAAAACTACCTGACAAATTAAAGATTTTGAAATATTTATTTATATTACCCTAAATCAGATTCTGGGAGCCCTAGTAGTGCTCGACTGCTAACCTTCGATAGGTCGGTGGCTTGAACCCACCCAGCGACTCTAGGGGAGAAAGACCTGGTGATCGGCTTCCCTAAACGCTACAGCCAAGAAAACCCTATGGGACAGCTCTACTCTGTCACACGAGGTTGCCATGAGTTGGAACCGACTTGATGACACCTAACAATAACAACAACAAATCGGAATCTGTATCAATATTTCTCAAATTTAATGTGTATGTGAACCACATACCCTTGAGCTGGACATTGATTCTCAAATGTGTGTTCTTAACTAAGCTGTGTGTACCTCAAGGGCGGGGACTGTTTATTGTAGAAATCTCATCGGAAATACCTAGCAGTGTCCTCAGGAAACCAGGGTTTTGAACCAGTTAGTTCTGGTTTGTACCCCTGCTGAGAATTTGCATTTCTAATAAGTTCCCAGGCAATGGTGTGTGAACCAGAACAAACTGGTTCAAAGCCCACGGAAATATATACTTGTCAACTTGATTTTCTCCTAATACCTTCCTGAATAAAATGTGCTGGGCATCAAAATTTGAATACCACATCATTTGACACAAGCTACCCTGAAATTAGAGTCCCTGGGTGATGCAAATGGTTAACTTGCTTACTGCTAACTGAAAGGCTGGAGGTTCAAGTTCACCCAGAGATGCCTCGGAAGAAGGGCCTGGCAATGTACTTCTGAAAAATCAGCCATTGAAAACCCTATGGAGCACAGTTCTACTCTGACACACCTGGGGTTGTCATAAGTCAGAGTCGACTTGATAGCAACCAATTTGTTTTTTGTTTGTTTTATTTTTTAACCTGGAACTAATAAGCAGCAACTTTGAGCATCCAGAGGCCTTAGTGTTGATGCTTTGGAAGAAAGTTTGGGTGGAAAACCATACCAAAATAAGATATGTTGTGGTAAAGGTAGAAGTCCGGCTGATTCTTTTAGATCCCAGTGCAATCTTCTACCTAAATTTATTTATATTCCTTTTTCAAAGAGAAGTGTGTATCCTTCTGTGTGTTTGAAGGCAACTTCATCTTGTAGAATTGCTATTTAATCATGATGGTGCTGTGTTTCTGTGAAATAAGCCAGTGGCAATTCAGCAGTAATAAGTCATTCACGGTACTGAATTGCAATTTGAAATGCAGAGACATCTTTCTATCTCCATCAATCTGCAGTGGACCCTCAGGACAAGTCATTCTGGGAAAATGAGTACAGGACTTCCACATTCAACATTTAAGAAATGAGCTTTGGCATTTTATTCTTTTTACTCATCTATAGTGGTCATATTTGCTGTGTAGAAAAGTCTTGGCTCTTCTCAATGATTTTTAAATTATTCAGTATTTTGCTAGCATGTAGATAAAACAGGTTTTAGTGATCAAAGCCCATTTTATGAAAGAACTAGGTGCATCTGGATTTAGCTGCAGTTTGTGTTTTCTTCAATGTGTTCTCCACTAAGTTTCCCTTGGGCAGAAGACATGACTGGCAGGGTTGTGTGTGAACCTGTGTGGAATCCAGAGACCCACTCCCAACTGTACAACAGAGTGATTCTCAAAATTTAGGGTTAAAACTGGGGACACCAAAAACACACCAAATCAACAGCAACACAACCACAAGGAAGAATTCCAATCACCCAGGGAGCTTGATTAAAATGTCAATCCCAGGCTCAATTTCCCCAAACCCCATTGCTGTCAATTCAATTCCGACTCATAGTAACCCTCTAGGACAGAGTAGAACTGCCCCATAAGGTTTCTAAGGAGCAGCTGGTGGATTCAAACTGCTGACCTTTTGGTTAGCAGCCGAATGCTTAACCATTATGCCACCGGAGTTCTAGGCCCAACCCCAGAGATTCTTATTTGGTTGGTCTTGCATGGAGCCCAGGAACCACCTAGCTCTCCCTGAGGTGATTGTGATCAGGTGATACGAACATGACCCTCTGAGGAGCCTCCTTGTATAGAAAGGACCTTGGTGACTCAGCCTTTCATTCTCAAATCTTCCCACACCTGCGTGTGCATAAACCAGCCTGCCGTTGAGTTGAAATGATTCCCACTCATGGCGACCCCATGTGTGTCAGAGTAGAACTGTACTCCGTAGGGTTTTGAATGGCTGATTTTTCAGAAGTAGATCGCCAGGCCTGTCTTCTGAGCCACCTCTGGGTGAACTCAAATCTCCAGTCTTTTGTTTACATTACAACTGTTTGCACCAATCAGGGACTCCCTTTTGTGCAAAAAGCCGTTTAACCAAGAACGGTAGTAACTCGGTTGTCAGCTTCTGCTGCACACCTCCCTGTCTCCTCACCAAGTCTTTGTGTCCACTGTTCCTCAGTTTCCCCTATTGTAAGGTGGATGATATGAACTCTTTCCATTCAAGGATGTTGTGTAGGCAAATAAACTTACATTAGTGAGAGAAGTGAATGAGGAGTTTTCATGAGATCAGATTGTGTTTTATTTTGGGGAGAGTTAGGACTGACCGTTGCTTCTTTGAGATCTTCAGACAAGCCCAATATTATTACAAAAGAGGAAGATTTTACATATGGAGGAAATTAGTGTCCAGGGAGCTGGCATTTGTTTTTCTTCGTAGCTGTGCACCAGGGGTGGACGTGTTTGTCTGAGAATCTTGCCATTTTGACAAAGTCCTGGGAATGAGAGTCAAGTGAATCCTGAGGGTGCCGAGGAGCTGTAAGTTCCATGAAGCTCCCTTGATACCCTTTGTGTGTTTTCCTTTCCTGAAGGAGATTGTAGGTGACAGAGGGATGTTTTATTCAGTGCAGCGGGGTTATGCAGCCGTGCAAGTTCCTTTACATGTGTTAAAAAAGCTTAATGCTGTTTGACAGGAAAAGCACTGAGAACTGACTATCCTATTAGTGAATGCTCTAAGGGAGTGTGTTCTGGAGCAAACCCTGCGAGGTCACACCCTGCCGTCCATTTCTGCCTTGGGAGCCCAGCCGTGCCAGTTTTTGGAGGTGCCCAAGCATGACAGACCAACACCCATGAAACAGGCTCCAGGTGCTGGGGAAAGGTGGTCATAGTTTCAGTCGGAGGTAAAAAAACAAAAAAACTGATTTATTTTCAAGCCAGTGAAAAATATCAGGAAAGGAAAGTTTCATTTGCCACTTTTGAGTTAAAAACACAGGGACCTTTTTAAAAAACACAAATTTCCTGGCACGGAGGGGCATTCAACAGTTCTGCAATTAAAATAATAATGAAACATTTCTTACGAGAACTTTTTAAAGTCAGCGCGAGGGGTTCTCAGCACACCGTTAGAAGGAATTATGTAAAGCAGCCTCTCTGTTCCCAGTTTTATTTTAAGGTTTAATTTATTCCAGATTCTGCAGGAAAAAACAGTCCATGTGACAAGCCTGCTAACAGATGTCAATTTAATTTTGTAGCACATGCCTGCACTTCAGAGTCAGAAAATGAAGATTATTCTTTTTGCCTGCTGTTTATTACATGACACAGCTTCATAACACCACGCCCCAGGGGACAGCTGATTAATAAACTGTGGGCAAGCAACTCATCACCTGCTTTCATCTTCTGTAGAGTTGAGCGTAAGCTTTATTTTACATTACCCTTTTGGATTACGAGAGGTGCTAGAAAGTGCAAAGGTGACAGAAAATGGATTTTGCTCACTGTTTTAATTTCAGCTAGGTCGGAAGACAGATGATACTGTAGCGAAGAGAAATAAGATAAAAAGTAAGAATTATTCAATTAGATTCAACTAAATCTATATTAATTTTTTTTGTGGTGGTGGGTGAAAGAAAGTAACTATATATGATAGATATTATGTCAAATTCACCCATAATAAGCAGTCTTCATTCCTTCATTTGCGCAGGGCCCGTTTTCCTCTGCTCATGCCTCTGTTCACATGGCATAGTGTCTTCGTTTCCTAGGGCCGCTCTAACAGAAATATCACAAGTGGGTGGCTTTAAAGAACAGAAATTTATTTTCTCACTGTTCAGAAGGCTAGAAATTTGAATTCAGGGCACTGGCTCCAGGGGAAGGCTCTTTCTCTGCAGACTCTGGGGGGAGATTTTTGTCTCTTTCAGTTTCCATAGTCCTGGCATGCCTCAGTTCCTTGGCGATCTTCACATGGCATCTGTCTTACCCTGCTTGGGCTTGCTTGCTTCTCTCTGTGTCTAATCTGCTCTTTTTGTAATTTAGAAATGATTAGGTTTAGGACACACCTTATGCTGATATGGCTTCATTAACATAACAAAGAAAATCTTATTCCCAAATGGGATTGTATCACAGGTATGGGGTTAGGATTGCAGCACATATTTGAAGGGACACAATTCAATCCATAACACATAGTAATTACAGTTTATATATTGCAGCTCTGTTCACATCCCCACCCTCTCACCCCTCCACCCATCCATCTATCCAATAAATACTTACCAAGCATCTTCTAGGAGCCCTGGTGCAGTGGTTAAGAGCTTGGCTGCTAACCAAAAGGTTGGCAGTTCAAATCCACCAGCTGCTGCATGGAAACCCTATGGGCGGTTCTGCTCTCTTCTGTAGGGTTGCTATGAGTCGAAATCGACCTGACGGCAATGGGTTTGGTTTTTTTTAAGCATTGTCTATATGCAAGGTCTTGTGCTTAAATAATAAAGATACAGGAATAAACAAGTCTGTTAAGATTTAATATATAACTCAAAAGACAGAAATGTGACCCTTTAATGAGTTCTACTAAGGAGAAGTACAGTGTGCTATGAGTGTGCTTAATAGAGAAATTCAATCCAATATATCTTACTTATTTTTATATCCCGATGCCTTCCCCATAGTTGGGACGTGTTAAATGTTTGCTGGGTAGGTGAGCCACCCAGACCCTTGGTGATTCAGCCTCTCCCCTGTCTTACCTTCCATCTATCCAGCTGCCCTCCATTCTTTGGGAATGGCGCTGGAGAGAAATGAGAGCCTTTGCTAATAGAGTACCAGTTTTTCCTTGGTTGCCTTTATTGAGGCAATTGGGTGAGATTATGGAAAACATTTTCCCAGTAATGTTCTTTTTCTCATTCTGTATATGATCAAATATTCATAGATGTTGAGATATTTCCGCCAGATATGCCTCTGCCTTTTCTTTTGGGGCACAGGGGAAAGGAAACTGCTTGTGGATGTGTGATGAAAGTGTAGTGCTGTTAGAACTGTAGGGCATTCAGGGAAAAAATGTTCTTTCTATTCTTAGAACATTGCCTTTCTTCCCTAAGGAATTTTGTTCTATAAAAATAGCAAAAGGGCCTTGTTATGGATTCAGTTGTGTCCCCCAAAAATATGTGTTGTAAATCCTAACCTCTATGCCTGTGGTTATAATCCCATTGGGAATGAGTTGTCTTTGTTATGCTAATGAGGAAGGATTAGTGTAGGGTGTATTTTGAGTCACTTTCTCTGGAGATACAAAAGAGATTAAACAAGCCAGCAGAGGAGAGATGGAGTAAGATAGATGGCAAGATACATGGAAATCTCTTAGGAACCAGGAAGCAGAAGCTGAAGAGACAAGGACCTTCCTCTAGAGCAACAGAGAGAGAAAGCCTTCCCTTAGAGCCGGAGCTCTGAATTTGGACTTCTAGCCCCCTAAAATGTGAGAAAATAAATTTCTGTTTGTTAAAGCCATCCACCTGTGGTATTTCTGTTATAGCAGCACTAAATAACTAAGACAGACCTCTTGCTCATTTTCTCTCTTGGCTTAAATCGCGACATTTTGCTCAATTTGATGCTATTTATAGCTATTTTAAATTGCAAGTTAATTCTTGAGATTTTTTTTATTGTTGTGCTTTAAGTGAAAGTTTACAATTCAAATTAGTCTCTTATACAAAAATTTATACATACATCGTTATGTGACGCTAATTGCTCTCCCTGTACTGTGACAGCACACTCCTCCTTTCCACCCTTGATTTCCCATGTCCGTTCAACTGACTCCTGACCCTCTCTGCCTTCTCATCTCGCCTCCAGATAGGAGCTACCCATTTAGTCTCATGTATCTACTTGAGCTAAGAAGCACACTCTTCGTGAGTATCATTTTATGTCCTATAGTCCAGTCTAATCTTTGTCTAAAGAGTTGGCTAATTCTTGAGATTTTTAAAAGAGCATTTCAGATATTTAAAATATGTAGGTATTATATTTGAAGACTTAAATTGCTTGTTCCTGGTGTTATAAAAAGGAATCTTTTTGATTCTAAATCAATTAAAGACATGGTTATTATTCTGTTACTGTTCTGTCCAGTTTTTACCTTGCTAGCAAATTCAGACAAAGAAAGAGGGTTGCCACAAAAATACTTGGCACAATTCTTTCCTTAGAAATTTTTATCGTTTTTGCTGTTTGTCGCGGTGCTATGTATTCTGATCAGCTTGAGAGATTTAGTTCCATGTCTGAAATGAGTCCTGAGGGTTTCTCACAGTTTCTCTAATATTGATGTTGCCACAGGAGAAAAATGTTGATGACATTTTCAGGATACTGTTTTTTGGGTAGGACTCGATGGCAACAGGTTTGGTTTGGTTGGCAAAGTGTGGTCAGTACTCCCAGTGGAAGGGTCACTGGTTCTCAATCAAAGACTCCTGTTAGTTGTATGAGCTAGCAAAGGTGAATTAAGCCCTCTGAGACACACTTTATTTTTCTGCAAAATGAGTACGATGATATCTTCCATGCAAGACTGTCGAGGTCATTACAGACAAAAAGGTATGTAAAGTACCTAGTATAGTGCCTAACCAGTTGCTCCACGGATAGGATCTGTTTTTTAGATAGCTATTGGGTTGGATTAATTTGAATTGTTTTAAATCAATACTTACATTCTTCTGATGGGGTATTATGGGACTGTGTGAAGTGTTTTTTTGCTTTTTTGGTTTCTTAATGATAGTGGGAACTTCCATTAGGTCATTCATTTAGTCCACAAAGCATTAAAAAGAGTCAGTATTCTGGATTGGATTTTGTAAGTGTTTAGAATAGCAGTAGTGTGAATCTGATACCCAGAGACCCCTTCAGTGTCCTTGGAAACTAGCTTTCTGCAGTGACAACCATGAACATAATTAGTGTGTGTTTCAAATAGTCTACCTGATTCATGTGATTGGTAGAACTCTTGTAATTTTGTGATCTTTCCCCTGTGCATCTTTTGGCATAAGTACTTAATTTTTGAGTATCTTATTGTGAAATTATTTGGATGGTGAGTATTGTTGATTTTGAGGATATTTTATATAGTTGGTGTTGTTATTCTTGACTGCTGTCAAATAGACCTGACTCATGGTGACAGATCCCATGCACAAATGAATTGGACTGTTGTGATACAGAGGGTATTCAATGGCTGATTTTTGGAAGTAGATTGCTAGGTCCTTCTTTCTAGTCTGTCTTAGTGTGGAAGCTCTGCTGAAAACTGTTCAGCATCACAGCAACATGCAAGCTTCCACTAACAGACAAGTGTTGGCTACACTTCAGGTACATTGGCCAGGAATTGAACCCAGGTCTCCTGCATAGAAGGCAAGAATTCTACCACTGAATCACCACTGCCCTCATTTTATATAGTATTATTATTTCTTTAATACTTTTCACTATATTTGCCTTATTACATTTTATTTCCTTCTAGGTTGACCTGCCTCTCTGAAAACCTTCCTTACATAATTTTGACTTCCTTATGGGGACATATCAAGCATAGTACCAACTGTTGGCTGAACTAAGTGCTCAAGAATATTCTGGATAATTAAAATTTCTGACTAAATGATAGAAGTGCTCTTGCCCACCTCTGTCTTATTGTTCTCTTTTGCTACCTACTGTGTTAATATAAACACATCATCTCACATGCAAGGCCTCAACTGAATTTTCCAATCTCTTTATTTTCCACGACTTTCTTACACATATTCTATGCTCTAACCTAACTAGATAGCTTTACCTCCAACTTGCCTCAACTTCCTCACCCCATGTAGCTTCATTCACAAGTCCTTTTATCTCTAGTATTTTCTGTGTATCTGAACAAGTCAGAATTCTGTCTTTCAAGTCCTATCCCAAATGCTACCTCTTCCACACAGCTTTTCTTAAAACCTTTTATTTAAATGTTTTTAATGACATAAATGACATATGTTCACTGTAGAAAATTTAGATAATAGAGAACACAGACAAGTAAAAGGATGAAAATTAAAATTACCTGTAATTCTACACTGAGGTAAATGCTATTAATACATATAGTCTCTCCGTCCAGACTTCCTGCTAAATTAAAATGGGATTGTGTATACTGTAATCTACTTTTTCTACTTAACAAAATGTCTTGAATATTTCAACATATTAAACATTTCATCTAGATTTATTGCAGGATTGTTTGTAATAGCAAAATTCTAGAAAAAATGTAGTTGAGGCTTTAATAGTAAACTAAGTAATGAAATATGATAAAACTCATAGAGTCAAATACTGTGTGACTTGTAGAACATGCTATAGATCTATATTTTGCTGATATGGAAAGATCTCCAAGGTAAGTTGTTAAGGACCCAAACACTTAAGTGCCAATCAGTGGGTATAATATTATTCTTATCATTTGAATAAAAATAAAAAGGTGTGCATACAAATAAATATTTCTTGTATATGCACAGAAAAACAGTGGTTTCTTTGGGGAAAAGTTATTGGGGGTTCTAGAGTGACGTTTCATTGGATGTCCTTTGAAGGATTTGACTTTTTTTTTTTAACCACATGCATTTTATACTTTTTCATAAAATTTAATGCCATACTTATCTACAGTGTAATTTTTAAGACTGCATATATTCTAGTGCATGGATATACCATAGTTTATTTAACCACTCCCCAAATGTTGAATGTATAGATGGTTTCCAGTTTTTGATATGACATCCAGCCATTTTAGGAGGTAGCATATGATCAAGAACCTATGGTATTAAAGGAAGAAATCCAAGCTTCACTAAAGACATTGGCGAAAAACAAGACTCCAGGAATTGACAGAATACCAACTGAGATGTTTCAACAAATGGATGCAACACTGGAAGCGCTTGCTCATCTATGCTAAGAAATTTTCAAGACAGCTACCTGGCCAACCGACAGGAAGAGATCCATATTCATGCCCATTCCAAAGAAAGGTGATCCAACAGAATGTGGAAATTATTGAACAATATAATTAATATCACATACAAGTAAAATTTTGCTGGAGATAATTCAAAAATGGTTGCAGCAGTACATCAACAGGGAACTGCCAGAAATTCAGCCAGATTCAGAAGAAGATATGGAACAAGGGATATCATTGCTGATGTCAGATGGACCTTGGCTGAAAGAGAATACCAAAAAAAATGTTTACCTGTGTTTTGTTGACTATGCAAAGCCATTCAACTGTGTGGATCATAACAAATTGTGAAGAATGGGAATTCCAGAACACTTAATTATGCTCATGCAGAACCTGTACATAGACCAAGAGGCAGTTGTTCGAACAGAACAAGGAGATACTTTGTGGTTTAAAATCAGGAAAGGTATGCGTCAGGGTTGTATTCTTTCACCATACTTATTTCAATCTGCATGCTAAGTGAATATTCTGAGAAGCCAGACTGTATGAAGAAGACTGCAGCATCAGGATTGGAGGAAGACTCATTAACAACCTGCAATATGCGGATAACACAACCTTGCTTGCTGAAAGTGAAGAGGACTTGAAGCACTTACTGATAAAGATCAAAGACTACATACAGCCTTCAGTATGGACTACACCTCAACATAAAGAAAACAAAAATCCTCACAATTGGAACAATAAGCAATAGCATGATAAATGGAGAAAATATTGAAGTTGTAAAGGATTTCATTTTACTTTGATCCACAATCAATGCCCATGGAAGCAGCACTCAAGAAATCAATCGGCGTGTTGTATTGGGCAAATCTGCTACAAAAGACCTCTTTAAAGTGTTAAAAAGCAAAGATGTCATTTTGAGGATTAAGGTGTGCCTGACCCAGGCTATAGTATTTTCAGTTGCCTCATATGTGTGTGGAAGCAATGAATAAGGAAGATGGAAGAAGAATTGATGCCTTGGAATTATGGTGTTGGTGAAGAATATTGAATATACCATGGACTGCTGGAAGAACAAAAAAATCTGTCTTGGAAGAAGTGCAGCCTTAGAATCGAAAATGGTGAGACTTTGTCTCATGTACTGTGGACGTATTATCAGGAGAGACCAGTCCTTAGAGAAGGATGTCATGCTTGGTAAAGTAGAGAGTCAGTGAGAAAGAGGAAGACCAACAAGATGGATTGACACAGAGGCTGCAATGATGGGCTCAAGCATAGCAATGTTTGCGAGGATGGTGCGGGAGCAGGCAGTGTTTTGTTCTGTTGTTCATGGGGTTGCTGTGGGTTGGAACTGTCTCAGTGGCACCTAACAACAACATAAACTGTATTCTGACAAACTTCCTTGTAGCTAATCAGATACATGATTATTTCCTTAGGACAAATTCCTAAACATGGATTTCCTGGGCATACAGTGTTAAGTCTTTTCATATGCATTGCTAAATTGCCCTCAAGAGAGTTTATACCATTTTCCTGCACTAAGATTCTTCCAGTGGATGTGATTGTTTACATCTTTGAATTCCCATGAAACTTTGTTTGCAGTCTTTTATGGGATTTAGCTAGCTGCTTGTATCATAATTCACTGGGTCCCTAGTGTATCTCCACAGTATAATATGCACCTCTGTGATACGCTATGAAATCCCCAAAACAGTGACTCTCACATTTTGCCTTTTCTCCACTGCAGCACACAGCACAGTGCTTGGCCTATGTGAAATGCGCAGTATAGAAATACTGGGGTAATTGAGTGAGTGAGTTTCACACTGTTGGTGAGCATCTTTCCAAAATGGTGGTAATGAAACTTGTTCAGCTAGCTGAACATCCTCTCTATAGACCACTATAGTCCTCTCTATAGACCACTAGGCTCTTTGTGGAACATCATGAAATACCAATGTCTGTAATTTAATAATTTGAATTGGGAATAATTTTACCAGCAGAAAACACAACTATTTACATGTATGTAATATAAAATCACAACACAGACCATGAGTGAAATCTAGCTGTAGATGTAAAAGGACTGATTACTTCAGGTTTTCCCATTAATAATTGGTTGCCACTTCTTTGGCCCTTGGTGGCAGACAATTAGCAGTCATTATGAAGTTTAAGAAATACTGATGAGTTTTGTCATGTGGAAAATTACCTTGATAAAAGGTAGCCTCCAGATATACTAACTACCAGGTAAGCTATCCCAGAGGTTATGGATCACAAATCAAGATGCTTCAATTACATGGTTTAGTCAATCCATTTAAAATGCACAGTGAGAAGCAGAAAGGAAAATGGAGTAGGTTAACATACTTAGGATAAGGTACAAGAGGGGTGGTTCTTCCTGCCTCTTTCTGTCTGTCTCTCTTTCTTTCCATTAGCCTTCCCTACTTATGGTGTGGTTACAAGGACCAGAGTTGAGGGTTGAGCAAAGAAGGCAACTGGAAAGACACAAGGACAAATGTGTCTGGCCACAACTGTAAGCTGACCTATTAGCCTTTGAGCAGCTGTCTGTTTTATCTGGTAGAGTATACTTGGGGCCAGAATGGGTGCCATCAATGGGTGGCCAGTTGAAGACTTCATGAATATTGAGTGACTAATATGAGTTGTAATTGACTTGATGACAATGGGAATATGCCTCATGTATATTTAATATTTAGTGAAAAATCTAATGTCTACTTAGCATTTCCATCCCTTTCTGTTGTAAGCACACATACGTTTTACTTGTTTATGCCTAATATATTGTGTGAGTTACTTACTTATCTATACTTATCAAAACTTATAAGTTTTAGTCATCCTGTTTGTTTTCTCATCTTCTGCAGCAGAAGTGAATAGTCTCAAACAGAACAAAAACTGCACATTACAAGTTTAAAACTTAAAATTGATAAGATTATGTTTATTAACCTTGTTTTCAAAGTGGGAAATAACCACCACCATTAATTGACTTCAGTGTTCAAACACCTTGATTCATCCTTCCACAGAAGCCTAAAACAATCATTAGTAAACCATACTAAGTAGAGGAGATTGAGCAAACCAAGTATTTGACAATCTTGTAAAGTCATTCTGAACCTCACTTTTATGGTGCAGTAATTAGTTGTAGAAGATAGAACTGTGTATGGACTCATCTTAGAACTTTCCTTGGAAGCTGTTTTTATTAAAAAGAAAAAAAAAAAGATTTCTTATATAAATCTGTGCTCTTATAACTGTAGAAAAAAGTTGTTTTGGAATAATTTTTAAGCTCCACGGTGCCCAGGACGGTACTTTATGACACGTATGAATTTTCCTCTTACGGTTAAATTCTGGTTGAGAAATTTAGTCAGTTTGAGATTTTGCTATTCAGCTAATGGCTGTTATTTCGGAGGTGGTTAGAGGATACGCATTTGCGATGCAGAGATTCTGGTCTCAGGCACAGTATAGCCAGGCTCTTAAAATTTCATAGAAAATTGAACTCACTAAACCACCTATTACCTCTTCTTTAGCCGTCAGTCTCAGTTTCTTCTCCTAATCTAGATTTTAACAGGAGCTATTTCAAAGAGGAAAGTACAGAGATAAAGTTTAACTTCGTCTATCTTCCTTGTGAAAAGTGATAATACGTGGAGAAATAGCCAAAAGCATTCGCAAGGAGCATAAACAGAAGGAATATTCCACCTGTTGGAGAGTCAGCCCTCAGAATCTACTTCATTCTATCAAACAAGGGAAAAGAAATGAAAGATTCAGACCCTATCATCAAGGAACTTACTGCATGGGGAAGGAGACAGGGAAGCCAGTATTTACAGTGTGGTATCTGCAGCAGGCTGTGGGAGCACCCAGGTGGGACAGATATTACCATTGATGTTTGGGTTCAGTCTTGAAGGATGATGAAGAGTTAGGCAAGTGGGGAAAGGATCAGGGTAGTGGGAAGGGTGAACTGTATTAGACAGAGGGAGGAAGTCCTGTAGAGAGGGAAGAGGGAAAGGATGGTTTCCTTAAAAAACGTGCCCATCTGTTTTCTCCACCATTCTGCTCAGCAGGAGTTAGTCCAGGCTTTGGGAGTGCCGGAAGCTTATACAGTTTTGGGGGTTCTCTACAAGGGAAAAAAAAAGATTAATCTGAATGCCAATTATGAATACAAAACTAGGAAAGAAAGTAAATATTATTTTAGAGTGAGAAAAAGTCAAATTACAAATTTTAACAAGCTGACAAATATATCACAAACATCACAAAATCCATTATAATGCTTTTTCCCTTTGTTTTTTGGCTGCATATTCTTTGATTGCCTCTTTAAATGACAACAATTTTGTATATCGTTTTCTATAGAAAAGGTCCTAACATGGCCAGTTGAAATTTTTTTTTTATTTTATGGTTGATTGTTTTGAAGTTTTGTTTAGCTTCACAACTCTTTATTAGTAATGTCATGTAAGTTTTTAGAATTACTGTCGCTGCTTTTAGGGTGAAAACTTCCATTCTGTCTAGACATCTTTGAGAAACAGATTCGTGCTTATAATTTTACACATCTGAAAATTGGAAGATGTCTTGGTTATCTAGTGCTGCTATAATAGAAATACCACAAGTGGGTGGCTTTAACAAACAGAAATTTATTTTTTTGAAGTTTAAGAGGCTAGAAGTCTGAATTCCGTGTGCCTACTTAAGGGGAAGGCTTTCTCTCTGTCAACTCTGGGGGAAGGTCCTTGTCTCTTCTGAGCTTCTGCTCCTGGTAATCTTCATGTGGCTTGGCATGTGTTTTCTCCCATCTCTGCTTACTGGCTTGCTTGTTTAATCTCTCTTATATCTCAGAAGAGATTGATTTAAGACACACCCTACACTAATCCTGTCTCATTAACATAGCAAAGACTAACCATCCCCAAATGAGATTATAACCACGGGCATAAAACAAACAAACAAAAAACAAATCTGTTGCTGTTGAGTTGATTCCAACTCATTGCGACCCTATAGGACAGAGTAAAACTGCCCCATACTGTGTCTAAGGAGCAGCTGGTGGATTCGAACTGCTGACCATTTGGTTAGCAGCCAAGCTCTTAACCACTGAACTGCCGGGGCTCCAACCACAGGCATAGAGGTTAAGATTTACAATACCTATTTTGGGGGAACACAATTCAAGCCATAACAAGACTTTTTCAGACTAGCTTCTGGCTGTATACATTACAAACCTTGTTTCTCTTCCACAGCCCGCATATTCCAGTGCCCTGGCACCACAGGACACATTCATACAACATCTGGCCCTACACCCAGTGAGTTGGCCCAGTTGGGCGGTACAAGTATTTCTAGATGTCAGAATCATTCTTCCACTGGAATAACTAGCAGTAATTTTAACTATCCCCACGTGCCTGTCAGTTTGTTGTACTATGGGGGCTTGCATGTTGCTGTGATGCTGGAAGCTATGCCACCAGTATTCAAATACCAGCAGGGTCACCCATGGTGGACAGGTTTCAGCTGAGCTTCTAGACTAAGACAGACTAGGAAGAAGGACCTGGCGGTCTACTTCT
>NW_004443953.1:19345522-19360043 GCF_000243295.1 Trichechus manatus latirostris | reverse complement strand
GGGTTGTTAACCAATGTCATAAAACAATATGTGTACTAACTGTTTAATGAGAAGCTAGTTTGTTCTGTAAACCTTCATCTAAAGTACAATGTAAAAAAATGGCTATTTAAAAATTAAAAAATAAATAAAAGAGCTGTAACAAAGGTCAAGGGCTATAACACTGAAGTCAAAGAGAGGCCCGGAAGGGGCCCAATGGCAGAGCTGGCGTGATGGATGGCAGGGCCCAGAGGATCCTGCCCTGAGGGGACCTGAAGAAGCCTGTCCTGACAGGGCTGAGAGGAGCCTGCATGGTTGAGAGGAGTGGAGAGAGCTGTCCTACACTGAGGAAGGGAAGCTTTGCCTACATGCTTCCTAATCCTGATTCCTGAGTTGTAGCCTGTTGATCCTTATCCCAAGTTGTACCCTGTCCCTTAATAAACTAGTTAACTGTAGGTATGGTCTATGAGTTCTGTGTGGCCATTGCCATGGATTATTGAACCCAGAAAAGAAGTAGAAAGTGCTGTGGGAGGGATGGCTGGTTTCAGAATTGGTAAAAAGTTTGGAGACTGGAGTTATGTCTGACCTCTACCACATAGGGATCAGTCTTGGGCTGATCTTGATTTGCAGTATCCCTCCTGAAGTTAGACAGGTTCTGATGCTACTACTACTACTCCTACCGTTTTACAATACTTATCTGTATATCACTAAACTCAAGCTGAAAAGGAGTCCTGGTAGTGCTCGGATACTAACTGAAAGGTTGACAGTTTGAACCCACCTGGTGGCTCCCAGAAGAAACACCTGTGATCTGCTCCTGTAAAGATTAAAATCTGTTTCCATCGAGTTGATTCTGATTCGTAGTGACCCTATAGGACAGAGTAGAACTGCACAATAGGCTTCCCAAGGAGCAGCTGGTGGATTTGAACTGCCAACCTTTTGGTTAGCGCCTGGACTCTTAACCACTATGCCACAAGGGCTCTCCCATAAAGATTACAGCCTAGAAACCCTACGAGGCAGTTCTACTCTGTCACATGGGATTGCTATGAGTCAAAATCGACTCATCAACACCTAACAACAACAACAACAAAAAACCTAAACTGAGTGTATCCTCTACTCAACTTCCCAAAAAATGTTTATGACCACTCCAGTAACACCTGATTGGAGGGGAAGTATGAAGGAAGAAAAGTCAGAGCTGGAAGAGAAGATGGTCTTAATTGATTGTGGTTAAGTAATTTATTTTGGGGGGTACAAAAGGCCATATGACCGTATGAACACATGGCTAGTCTCCTCCCAGAGCCTTGGAAGGGACCTGTGCAAATTTGACTCCATTAGTTTCGCAGAGAATCTGCCTCAGCACACTTAGTGAAATGACTGCCTTGACCTGAAAGAGTTACAGGAAGTAGAAAGGATAGGAATTTGACTAGCAGTTTTTTTTTTTTTTTTTATGTAAAACAAAGATGCACTAATATCGTTAATGGCACTTCCAATAAGCCTCCCCATGACAGTTAACCAAACTTTTCTGCCTCATGGTTGAGACCTCTAACAAAGTTGAAGAAAATTTATCATGTTAAGAAAGCCGAACATCATTCTTCCGGCTCCTTAGACATTCTGTTATCAAGTGTATTCTTTCTTGAGTGCTTGGGGAAATGTCAGAATAATTTTGCATGGTTTAATTCAGGCTAGAATCTTCCTATTTATGTATTTTGACATGCCAAGATAAGTGTGTTTAATCAAGTCAGATTCATTTATGTATAAGAAGACTCCACTTTCAGGAATCAAAATGAAGAATAAGATATTATGGATAAGAAAGTCTCCTATCCAAATAGAAGAATGTTAATTTATTGGGATAGCCAAAGATATTAAAGGAGCTTTTGCATTCTGTAACATTTGCCCAACAAAGATTCCATTGCTATAACTTAAACTGTGCTTTTGAAGGGGCTTTTCCATTAAGAGTGAATTTAACAACCATAGATATCATATAGGGCAGCAATTTTCAAGAAATTATTGGACAGCAAAGGATAAATGAATCCTGTTCCCTAGACAACCACATGGAGGGGGTAACATCCCTCATGCTCCTAAAATGAAGTTTAAAGTAGCTGCTATTTTGGGTTTCATCGTCTTCTGAAAATGGTTTTTGTCCTTTGAAATTGTTTTGTTATATAATGAAGTTTGGGTCCTTTCTAACCCTTCTCTCTGTAATGTTAGTCTTGTATGTAACAGCCTCTCCATCCTTTGATCTCAGCATGTGTGGCTATAAGAGGAATTGGCTGCCCTGGGTATAATATCAAATTGGGGATAGAAACTAATATCCTGAGAAGTGAGGGTAGAGCAGAAACATTTCTAGCCATTTTTTAGACTTTCATAATTTCGTGAGGAAAAGTACTTTGGGGTTTTTTTGACACATTCAACCTGATGGGAAAATTTTCAGCAAATGTTTTATATAGGACACTCAGCTTCTTTAGGGGAAAAACATTTTAAATAGAAAAAAATTCTGGAGATGGATGCGTTTCTGATTCTTTCAGTAGGCTTTTTGTGTGGTGAGCACCAAGTGCCATCTTTTGGGGATGGTATCTTCTGTGTAGTTGTCCCAATATCGACATCCTTTCTCATTTGTCATCCTTCTCTCAACTTTCTTTCTCCTTGCTCTACTTGTCGTAATTTTCTTTGTTTGTTTTTTAAACACATTGAGCAATTGTGGTCTTTTGAGCACTGACCTCAGGAAGGTGCGCTGGGAAATGTCTGTTAAGGTGCCAAGAGGTGGTGACTTTGCAGAAGCAACCTTTCAGAAATGGGGGATCTGGTCGCTGACACCATTTCTTCCAACATCTTGGGGCTGGTGGTATCTGTTGTTGTTGTTTCTATGTGCCCTAGAGTCGATTTCGCCTTAAAGGGACCCAATGCTACAGAGTTCAAATACCCCATAGGGTTTTTTAGGCTATAATCTTTACAGTTACCAGCTAACCACCTAACCATTGTACCACCAGGGCTCCTTGGTGGTGTCTGGTGACCAAGAAAGTCCAAGGGACTTCCAATAAAAATATCTCCAGTTAATTCTCCCAGGATTCGTTAGCTAATCTCTTAAAAAGATCTTTTAAAAAGACATTCCTCTCTGGAAGGTTGAGCTTATTCTTTCTGAGCATCAGCTGCTTGAGTGATGTAATCTTATTGGTTTCTCACGTAGGTGTCTCATGATAAACTTAACTGAGGGAAGAGAAGTTGGCTGAGATGGAGAAGATGGGGTAGATTTTTGAGTATGGCTTGTTTCTGTTAGCTCCTTTCTATAAAAAGGAGCTTTGGGCAGCCAGAGGGCATCTGGCAGTGAATACTGGGGGTGTGAAGTCATAGGTGGTGGGAGAGGAATATGGAAGGAACGTGAGGAAGGGATACATTTGGGTATAGTTTGGCTTCTTTGCGATTTCAGCTGAGGCTATAGAAGTGCCCACCCCACAGAGCATCATGGGATGCCTTCCTTGTGCAGGTCAGCGATGGGTTGCTGATACTTATTATGTACTACCAGATGCCGTCGAGTTGATTCCAACTCATAGCCACCCCATGTGTGTCAGAGCAGAACTGTGCTCCATAGGCTTTTCAATGGCTGATTTTTCAGAAGTAGATCACCAGGCCGTTTTTCTGAGGTGCCTCTGGGGTGGACACAAACCTCTAACCTTTCTGTTAGCAGCCAAGTGCATTAACCATTTGTACACTCTGGGACTCCTTAATATGTACTAACTCAAATATTTCATATTTCATGCTATAGATAAAAGGATTTTTTTTTTTTTGCTTTTGCTGGCCAATATTGAAAACCATTTCAGTATTCAACAAGCACTCTTTGAGGGTCTCCTCTATATCAGGAACTCAGCCTAGGGCAGAGAATTAATGATGAAGATCCTTGCTGTCTTTCATCAAAGTCTAGAGGGGAAGATAAAAATTAGTTAGTGATGTGCTAAGTGCTACCACAAAAGAAGCAGAATAGGAGCAGTTCATTCTTCCTCAGGGAAGGTACACAGAGGAGGAGATATTTCAGCTGGCTCTTGGAAGTTGAATAGGAGTTTACCAGAGGGAGAAGAAGGAAGGGGAATTTCTGATGGGAAATAGTAAATGCAAGGGTGTAGAGATGAGAAAGAAAATGGTGAATTTTAAGAAAGGCAAAAAATTCAGTGTAATTGGCATCGAGAGGATTTATGGAGACAACGAGAACGTGAGGCCAGAAAGGGAGATTGGGCCTGGGTTGTGAAGTACTTCGTGAGCCCTGTTAAGGAGTCTGGATTTCATTATATAGCTGCAGGTAACCAGACGAGGACCTTTAGCAAAGGACTTAAATAATTATTTTTATAAATTAGGTAGATAATTCTGGAAACACCTGGGAAGATGGACAATTCAAGGCTAAGATCTCTTGAGAGGAGACATATTTTCATTAAAAACATTAGTTGAGCAGCCATTAAAAAGATTGCTAATAGCCATTGTTGGTGAAGATGACATTAGTCAGCCTTGGCATTTTAGCAATAGCTATCACATCTATTAATCACAACCCAAACTCAAAATGTGGGTGGGCATGAAGGACTTTTACTTTTTGTTTTATACATTTCTTTACTAGTTGCATTTTCATAACAACTAAAAACAAATTTAGTTTTGAAAAAAAAATCAAATCCCACTACAATAAAATCAAAGCTACAGCACGAAACGTTTTAAAACCCTGTTTAATAATACATTTTCAAAAGAAATATTCATTACTAAAGCATTTAAAAATTCCTCTGGGGCTTGCTATAAACAAATTTGAACTGGGTTTTTGCCTACGAAAATGGAATTATGTCACATTTCTCACAAACAGTAAAAACTCCTTTTTGCACGATTAACAGTTTATTACTTTCCTCCAGGGATGTAGTTAATTCAAATTATAGATAACTCTATGTAAATATTTTATATTTAGCTATGAACCGTGTATTTATAACTGCATTTAAATGTGGGAAATCACCCCATAGATAACTGAGAATTGGCTTTTTAAAAAATGACATATATATATATATATATATATGTATACATTTTTTTTTTTTAAATGAACTGTATGCTCTTGTTGATTGTTTCCTATGAGCTGTTTTTTCAAGTTCAAATGTGTGTCTGGGTGAAAATTTCCAACACATAGATCAAGAAGTTCACAACTGATACAGCCTAGTTTACCACACTGTTTGTTGGACACAAGTTGAAAATGCATGCTCTTAATTAAAAATATTAAGAATCTGTATTCAGCATGAGCTCATTAATTAAACACCTAATTACTAAGGACTCAACCAAATTTGGCAACTCACTTTCGAAGAACCAAGATGGTGCTGCTTTTCCTTCTCATGTGAGACAAGGCAATTAGAACATGTTTGTCTCTTTTAAGATATTTAAGGAAAACACTAGTATGACAATCATTAGTAATTTAAAGTACTTAAAGTAACTTAAACCTGCTAATATAATGTAAGAAAACTGGCTTTTCAGGATGTTTAAATATTATTCCATTATCCAGGGAAGAAGCTGTGAGACTGTGAGGTAATGATTTTCATTCTATCTAACACAACTCAGAGCTATCCTTCAAGCCTACAAAATGTCTGCTAGAAACCACCCATTCCCTGAAATACAGTTGTTATGTGCTGTCCAGTCGGTTCTGACTCATAGCAACCCTATAAGACAGAATAGAACTGTCTCATAGGGTTTCCAAGGATCGGCTGGTGGATTCAAACTGCTGACCTTTTGGTTAGCAGTCCAGCTCTTAACCATTGAGCCACCAGGTCTCCCTGGAATATAGAGCAACATTTCAGGGCAGGTGTTCATGGCAACAGGTAAACAACCAACTGGCTGCCAAGCTCCATACACATGTGTACGCACATTAGGGAAGCTGCAGCCTCCCACTTGTTTCTTTTGAAAAAATGCCATTTGGAAAACTTCTCTAGCTCCAATAAAACTGCATTGCCTCATGGCTGAAGCCTCTGAGACATCAGCAATTCTTTTAAAGAAGGAAGATCAATAAGAGAATAGAGAATCCTGGGAACCTCACTTTAAAAATTATGGAAACAGCCACCACTGAAATCAAGGAAGATGATGAAGTCCCTAGTTGACAACCCATAAAACTTTAATGATTACTGCCACTCTGCTGTTCTGGGCCAACACACAGACTTTAAAAAAAAAAATCCGTTATATATATTGATCTCTTTGATTCAGTTAGAAGTGTTTAGATTTGGATCATTTTCAAGTGATAATCATTTGCCAAAATGCTCACATGTCAATTTATATCAAACAAAATATCCTTTTATTTTAACTGTTAGGAAGCCATTCTGTTATTCTCTTCATTGTGAGACAGAGGAATAAAAAAGCTTTTTAGGGCAATTGGAGAGGAGATATCTCAATCAGAAGTCCTCTAGAGTACGTTGGAGGACTAGCTGAGTGTCCTCTCCCTCTTCTTCTCCCTCCTCCTTCAAATCCTCTTCCTCCACTTCCTTCTTTATCTTAATAAATGTTTAAATGACTCCTCCACTCTTCCATACGTGCCGCAACCTTTCTTTTCTTTTGAGTTTGCAATGGATCCTACCTGTACAATTCAAAGATACCCCCCAAAAAAGCAAACCCACTGCCGTAGAGTCGATTCCAACTCATGGCGACCCTGCAGGACAGAGTAGAACTGCCCCGTAGGGTTTCCAAGACTGTAAATCTTTATGGAAGCAGACTGCCACATCTTTCTCCTGGAGTGGCTGGTGGGTTTTGAACCGCTGACCTTTCAGTTAGCAGCCAAGTGCTTTAACCACTGCAACACCAGGGCTCCTAATTTAAAGATAGCCAAGTATAAACTAGATAATGTTGTGAAACATGGAAAAAAAATAATAAACTTCTCACTACATTCATATTAGCATAAAAATACAATGACAATTCATATTTTTCAGGAAGGTCAGCTCTCACATCGTCACATAACCTTACATAGGTTAAATTGATTGGGCGCATCCTCACTACTATGGGATCAAAGTCCCAGGACAGCCTACTGAATTACACCTAAGAGAAGTTCACACTGTTTGCTAAAGTCTCTAGAATGCTCAAATCATGCAAGATGTTGAACCGATCTTTGCTTGAAATAAAGGGAGCTGTTCATGAGTATTAAACAGATGGCCTTTTTAAGTGAAAAACAAGAACAATGAAGAACAGAAGCAGATTTTAGAATTATATATACTATTTGATCATAATTATTTATAAAATAAAATTGTAAAACACTGTAAGAAATATAATTGCAATGTTAAAAACTGGAAAAGTATAAAAAGGGGTAGGAAAAAGAATTATCCAAAATGCCAGCCCTTTTTTATACTTTTCCAGTTTTTAACAAGGACCATGTCTGATTTTTATAAACAAATAAATAGCTTCCTAAATGGTTAGCCCTTCTAGGAAATACAGAGGCTTGGAGAGGGGGTGGGAGGTCTTACTTATGTTCATTTCTTGGTATGTTGGGTCTCAATTTTTTTTCTTTTTGACAATTTAACATGTAGTATAATGCTGACTGTAGACCTGGCCCCTTCCAACTAGACCTGAACCTGAATTTAGGAATTGAAGGGAATAATATAATCCATTTTTGTGTAGTTGTTGTTAGGTGCCTTGGAGTCAGTTCTGACTCATAGCGACCCTATGTACAACAGAACGAAATGCTGCCAGGTCCTATACCATCCTCAATTGTTGCTATGTTTGAGCCCACTGTTGCAACCAGTGTTTCAATTCATCTCATGGAGGGAGATGATTAGTGGGAGGAAACTCTTCTGTAGCAGGAACAGGGGACTTACGGTAGTTATCCCAGCTTCTACAGATGCAAGTGGTAGTTTTTTTCTTATTATTTATTCATACTAGTTTACTCAAAACTTTATAAGATGTGACTGGTAAAGAAAATGTCCCGGGTCCAAATTATCTCATTTGGTCCTAGGGAAGCTATAAAATCAATATAAATGACATGGTCACTGTTCTAGAAAAAGCACAAGGAGGGGTGGTACTGTGTAGTTCCAGTGCTAAAATAAGCTACAGCTGCTAAAGTGTGTGTGCTTTGTCTGAAGCCAAGCCTGACTGCAGCCCTTCTTTCACCTTCAGGTATGGCAGCAGCTGGTCCATGCACATGCTAGACGCTCAACAAAGGCTTATTAAATTAATACATACTTCACATTTGCCTTTCTCCTTTCTGTCATTTTTGAAGGAGGAACTGTTAAGTCAGAAGTGCTCAATGCTTTTGTATGTTGTGCTTGGATCCTTTAATATTTTTCATCATGTGCAAGAACACCTGTTTTGAGGTTAGACCTGGTGAGAATCCTGATTCTTCCACTTAGTAGCTGTATCACCTTGGTTGGTTGTTTAACCTCTTTGAATCTGAGATTTCTATGGAAACTGTTTGGGTTTGGCCTTGGCTTCACTTCTCGCACGCTGTGTGATCTTTCTAGGCCTCAGTTTCCCCACCTGTAACATGCGATAATAAAAACATCCATTTCATTTGCTTGCTTGAGGATTAATTGAGGCTTACCTTGTACAGTGCTTAGCATACTGCTTGGCTGGGCACATAACAAGTGCTTAATCAAAGTTGGCTGTTAGTTTTGCAATTAGATATTTGTCTAATGTAAGTACAAGATAAAGAGATAAACACTGTATTCTGAGAGATATACATCTAAAGCAAATGTTAATTCCAATGAGAGTAAAAACAATATCCCATGACTTCCAACGAATGGTTATTTTTGCAAGTCAGTGTCTTAAGAGCATTACTCCTAAAATTAGGGTTTTGGAAGTAATCTTTATCTGAGTATCTAGAACAATTGTTGAGGTATTGTATGGGTAATATGTACATGTGGTAGTCAGGTACTGAACTTTTTGTGCAAAGTTTTTTTTTTCTCATTCTAATTGCTACATAAATTTAACAGGAGGTTCAAAACTAGTACTGATTGTATTTTTTCTTGCAGTTTTTTTTTAAATTCTTTTTTTTCTTATTTTCTGGCTTTTAGTTATACCTCTATTAATACAGTAGTTTGCTTTCCCTCAATACTTCCTTTTCTGAGACTTGTATATGTTTCTTGATTATAGCAGAAGTGACTTTATTATGAAGCTAATGAAACTCAAGCTTCAAAGGCCCCTCGTTTGTATGGACCACAGGCCTTTTCCAAGACCTGCACCTAATTTTGTATTTATAATTTTCTATTCTTTTTTGGAAAGAGGGCCCTCAAGTTAAATAAACGTTAATCTTAAAAAAAAAAAAAGAAAAAAAAAACTGGATCTGCCCCGGTTGTAAGTTACATTTGTTTTACAGTTGAAAGTCTTGACACAGTCGGCTGAAAATGATCGAAAGTGAATGTTATTATGGGAGCATCGTGAGACTAAGGCTATCTTTACTTTCTTTTTCCACTTTAGGTCCTGACTAAATACTGGTTTGCTTTTTCAAGGAAAAACGTGTGCTTTCATAAAAAATATATAAACCCATTGCCGTCAAGTCGATTCTGATTCGTAGTGACACTATAGGACAGATACTATAGTGCCGTAGGGTTTCTAAGGCTGTAAACTTTAAGGAAGCAGACTGTCACATCTCTCTCCTGTGGAGGGGCTGGTGGGTTCAAACCACCAGCCTTCCAGATAATGGATGAGTGCTTAACCACAGTGCCACCAGGGCTCCTTTAAAAAGTATGCAGACCTTTAGAATCCATTGGAGCCCTGGTGGTGCAGTGGTTAAGAGCTTGGCTGCTAACCAAAAGGTCGGCAGTTCGAATCCACTGGCTGCTCCTTGGAACCCCTACGGGGCAGTTTTACTCTGTCCTATAGGGTCACTATGAGTTGCCTAGATGGCAACAGGAAGTGGGTAGAATTCATTGGCTGACCTAAATAATACATCAGTATCTGGCATTGTAAGTATATGCTAGAATTTCAAATGAATACAGTAGATATTTATTGTGGTAAAAGTATGTATAACAAACGTTTGCCAATTCAACATGTTTTACATGTACAGTTCAGTGACATTGATCAAGAAATAACTTGATGATGCCTCAAAGTTAGATTTTTCAGGCAAAAGGAACTGACCAAGTGTGATTTTGCAGCCCACTTTTATTATGCATTGTAAACTTCTGGACTAAGAGAGGAAGGGGAGAATTCTGACAGATGAATTGCCATGGTCCTGGAGAAAAGGGGGAGGCAAGGAGCAAATATATAGGTAATCTGGAGGAAGAGTAGAGATCTCAGAATTAGAAAATTGCTTATCAATTCAGGAAGTGCTGAACAGGAGCAGTGAACTTTTTGGCGAGGACTTTAACCTCCAATAGGCATGGATTGCTGATCTATTGCACTGCTAGTAACCACTTCTTCACAGAAGATTTCAACTCTGGATAACTTTTTCAATAAGGACACCACTCTTTATAAGTAGTCAAGAGTGCCAGTTTTCTAGAATTTGTTGACTGTATTAAGATTAGGTTGAGCTGCATATGAAAAAAAATAATAGTGGCTTACACAGTATAAAAGTTTTTTTTTCTACCTAAAAGAAGTCTAGAGGTAGGCAGTACAAGTCTTATATGGGGTCTCTATAGTCATCAGGGACCCAAACTCCATCCAGCCTCTTCTCTTCTCCATCGATAGGGTATATTCCTTCTTCTCATGATCCAATATTGCTACTGGAGCTCCAGCCATCACATCTTCTCCCCAGGCAAAAGGATGGAGGAAGAAGCACCAAGTGCAGCCCTTTTCTTTAAGGAAACTTACTGGAAATACCACATGACAATTTTACTTACATCTTATTAGTCAAACTTAAGTCACACAGCCATAAAGGAGACTAGAAAATACGGTTTTTTTTTAATCTGGGCAGCAATGTGGTTTACTAGAAATCAGAGTTTAGTTACTGAAGAACAAGAAAGAATTGATACATGGGCAAGCAACAGTTCTGCCATACTATATTCCCTTAAATTAAATAATCTTATGTCACTCTTTTTCTCTACCTAAGAACCAAGCATTTCATAGGGTCTTAATTTGTATTAATCTGCTTAGCAGTGAACTGGTATTGATCAGCGGTAAATTTAGAAGAAAACCAGATTGTGCTTTTTCTAGGTACTTCTGGTGCAAAGAGATTCTTGGCAGAGAAGGATACTGGGAGAAAAAAATGACTGTGGTTCTTTCTAAAATATTCTAGCAGTTCTTAAGCTGACCACCTGGCTAGCCCTTAAATTCCAAGGAGAATGAGGCTTAGAGTTGTTGACTTGCCTTAAAGATGTGTTGGTGTGTGGTGAGTGTGTGTGACTAAGACCCAGAACAGAGGAGTGATGTTTGAGGTGTTAAGTTTCTATCACTAATTAATTTACTTTGTGATTTTGGGCGAATGATTTAACTCAGTTTTCATTATCTGTAAAATGAACAAGTTGGACTAGATGTTCACAAAGGCTACTGGCTCTAGTCTTGCATAACCTGGAAACTGAGAGATTCATTTAAACATCCATCTACCCACCCACCCTCCCAGCCATCTATCAAATATGTTTTAGCACCTATCAAGTGCCATGAAGTACGATAGGGGCTGGAGATGAAAAAATAAATAAAATAGGAGGCAGGGCCAAGATGGCGGAGTAGTCATACACTTCCTGTGGTCCCTCTTACAACAAAGACCCCAAAAAACAAGTGAATAGATTATATATGGCAATCTAGGAGCCTGAACATCAAAGACGAAGTTGAGGAATCGGATTGAGTGGCAGGGGAGGGAGAGACGGTTTAGAAGCAGCGAAGAGTGGCCAGACCTGACCTGGCTGGCAACAGCACACTGCAGGCTGGATGAACTGGCGTGTGCGATGAGGCAAGCAGTGGTGCTTGGGACACATTTTCCACAGCGAGAGAAACTGAGTGGCGGAGAGTCTGCTCAAGCCTCCAGAACCAGCAAGAAGCAGCTCTCAATTGGCAAAAGATAAGTACACGAGTCTAACCTACTGCACAGATCAAAAAAACACCCCTTTGGGGAGGAACCTCTCTCCCATTTACTTGCCCCCTCCCTGCTCTGCACCAAGTCCCAGTCTGGCTTCAGCGATTGCCGCAACCCCTGGGCCAGAAGTAGGATCAGTCACACGCCCTGAGCTATTCTCTCAGCTTTGAAGAGGGAACAAATTAATAAACAGGAAAAAACAATCTACCAGCTCCGTTAGCTGGGAACTCAGGGAAGGCACAGCCTCTGTGCCTAGGCACAGGCATAAGGGGTCCATGGACTTTGAATGCCTTTCACCCCTACATAGACCTGTACGGGCCCATTTCAACAGCGTAGGCCCGCATTAGCTCAGTACAACAGGGTATATACCTGAAGCCTATTTTCAACTATATCAGCCGTACAGGGAGTGGCAGATTTGTGACACTTGACACCACCCTGTCCATTAAGCAGGGTCCTCACCTTACCACATCAGGGGCCTGAGGACTGGTGGCTCTACCCATGCCACCTAGGCACCTTGTGACAGGGGTCCAAGAATAAGTGGCGCCTCCCAGTCCTGATAGCCAGCAGCATTAGGTGTCCATAGTCTGGCTGCAAAACCCACCCACCAATGCGCTCTAGGGAACAGGGACGTGCTTTCCGCCCAGACACTCAGGGGTGACCATCAGCCCCTTGCCTTGCTCAGCATGTGACCCCCTACTGCAGCCAGATACCTGTGTCTACTCCAAACACCCTTGCCCATCTAGCATTGTAGGTGAGAGCCTGCACCACACACTTGGTGACCGACTACCTGGACACCTGCGCTAAATTCATACAAGAAAAGTTAACAGGCTTCTGGGCTCACATACCTAGTAACTGCTCTAACCACCTGGTGACAGGATGTGAGAGCTTCAAAGATGCCAATAATCAAACTAGCTCACACGAGCAGCCTATCTGAGCATGTCAAAACGAAACAAAACAAGAAGCTAGGACACAGTAAGCAAACATAAAATAAATAAATAGAATAACTTACTGATGACTCAGAGACAACAGTCAATATCAAATCACATACAGAGGCAGACCATGATGGCTTCAGAAAGCACCCAAAATAAAGAATCAAGAAACCTTCTGGAGGAAGAGAACTTCATGGAATTATTGGAGGCAGAATTCAAAAGAATAATATACAGAGCTATTCAAGAGATCAAGAAGGAGATCATGCAAATTGCAGAGCAAGCAGGAACACACAGACAAAGCAATAGAGGAACTTGAGAAGGTTATACAAGATCATAATGACAAATTTAACAGGCTGCAAGAATAAATAGAGAGACAGCAATCAGAAATCCAAAATATTAACAATAAAATTTCAGAATTAGACAACTCAATGAAAGTCATAGGAGCAGAACTGAGGCAATGGAAGTCAAAATTAGTGAAGTTGAGGATAAAGCACTTGACACCAACTTATTTGAGGAAAAATCAGATAAAAGAATTTAAAAAAATGAAGAAACGCTAAGAATTATGTGGGATTCTATCAAGAGGAATAACCTACAAGTGATTGGAGTACCAGAACGGGGGGGATAACAGGAAATACAGAGAGAATTTTTGAAGATTTGTTGGCAGAAAACTTCCCTGATATCATGAAAGATGAGAAAATATCTATCCAAGAAGCTCATTGAACCCCACACAAGGTAGATCCCAAAAGAAAGTCACCAAGCCGTATTATAATCAAACTTACCAAAACCAAAGATAATTTTAAGAGCGGCTAGGGTTAAATGAAAAGTCGTCTACAAAGGAGAGTCAATAAAACTAAACTTGGACTACTCAGCAGAAACCATGCTGGCAAGAAGGCAATGGGATGACGTATATAAAGCCTTGGAGGAAAAAAATTGCGAGCCAAGAGTTATATATCCAGCAAAACTGTCTCTCAAATATGATGGTGAAATTAGGGCATTTCCAGACAAACAGAATTTAGGGAATTTGCAAAAACAAACAAAAGTTACAAGAAATACTAAAGGGAGTCCTGCGGTTAGAAAATCAATAACATCAGATAACAACCCAAGACTAGAACACAGGACAGAGCAACCAGATATCAACCCAGATAGGGAAGTCAGAAAAATAAACCAAAGCTGAAACACTGAAAATAGGGAAACAGAGACGTCAATATGTAAAAGAGGACAACATTAAAAAAAAAATAGAGACTAAATGATGTAATCATTGATGTTTCATATGGAGAGGAAGTCAAGGCTATATAAAGAAATAGAAGGTTGGTTTAAACTTAGAAAAATAGAGGTAAATATTAAGGTAACCACAAAGGAAACTAACAGTCCTACACAACAAAATAAAAAACAAGAAAAACTAAACACTCAGCAAATACAAAATCAACAACAATGAAAAGGATGAAAAGAAAATACATGAAGAAAAATGACATTACAGAAAATTAAGTGGAACAAAGAAACTGTCAGCAACACACACAAAAAGTACGTTAAAATAACAGTGCTACTGCTGGTGGGAATGAAAAATGATACAACCATTTTGGAAAATGATATGGCGCTTCCTAAGAAAGCTAGAAATAGACATACCATTTGATCCAGCAATCCCACTCCTAGGAATATATCCTAGAGAAATAAGAGTCGTCACTCGAATAGACATATG
>NW_004443953.1:19310883-19343162 GCF_000243295.1 Trichechus manatus latirostris | reverse complement strand
AGTTAACAAGACCAAAAGCTGGTTCTTTGAAAAGAGCAACAAAATTGATAAACCATTGGCCAAACTGACAAAAGAAAAACAGGAGAGGAAGCAAATAACCTGAATAAGAAATGAGATGGGTGGTATCACAACAGACCCAACTGAAATTAAAGAATCTTAACAGAATACTATGAAAAATTGTACTCCAACACATTTGAAAACCTAGAGGACATGGACAAATTTCTAGAAACACACTACCTACCTAAACTAACACAAACAGAGGTAGAACAACTAAATAAATCTATAACAAAGGAAGAGATTGAAAAGGTAATTTAAAAACTCCCAACAGAAAAAGCCCTGGCCCTGATGGCTTCACTGGAGAATGCTACCAAACTTTCAGAAAAGAATTAATGCCACTACTACTAAAGGTATTTCAGAGCATAGAAAAGGATGGAATACTCTCAAACGCATTCTATGAAGCCAGCATAACCCTGATACCAAAACCATGTAAAGACACCACGAAAAAAGAAAATTACAGACCAATATCCCTCATGAACATAGATGCAAAAATCCGCAACAAAATTCTAGCCAACAGAATTCAACAACATATCCAAAACATAATTCACCATAACCAAGTGGGATTCATACCAGGTACGCGGGGATGGTTCAACATTAGAAAAACAATGTATTCCATCGCATATATAAAACAAAAGACAAGAACCACATGATCTTATCAATTGATACAGAAAAGGCATTTGACAAAGTCCAACATCCATTCATGATAAAAAGTCTCAGCAAAATAGAAATAGAACAGAAATTCCTCAACATAATAAAGGGCATTTATACAAAGCCAACAGCCAACATCATCCCAAATGGAGAGAGTCTGAAAGCATTCCCCTTGAGAGTGGGAAGCAGACAAGGATGCCCTTTATCACTGCTCTTATTCAACATTGTACTGGAAGTCCTAGCTAGAGAAATTAAGCTAGAAAAAGAAATAAAGAGCATCCAAACTGGTAGGGAAGAAGTCAAAGTATCTCTGTTTGCAGATGATATGATCTTATACACAGAAAACTCCAAAGAATCCACAAGAAAACTACTGGAACTAATAGAAGATTTCAGTAAAGTATCAGGATACAAGATAAACATACAAAAATCAGTTGGATTCCTTTACACCAACAAAGAGAGCTTCCAAGAGGAAATCACCAAATTAATATCATTTACAATAGCCCCCAAGAAGATAAAATACTTAGGAACAAATCTCACCAGAGATGTAAAAGAGCTATGCAAAGAAAGCTACAAGACACTACTGCAAGAAACCAAAAGAGACCTACATAAGTGGAAAAGCATATCTTGCTCATGGATAAGAAGACTCAACATTGTGAAAGTGTCAGTTCTACCCAAAGTGATTTACAGATACTATGCAATCCCGATCGAAATTCCAACGACATTTTTTAATAAGATAGAGAAGCAAATCACCAACTTCATATGGAAAGGGAAGAGGCCCAGAATAAGTAAGGCATTACTGAAGAAGAAGAACAAAGTGAGAGGCCTCATACTACCTGATTTTAGAGACTATTATACCACCACAGTAGTCATAACAGCCTGATACTAATATAACAACAGATACGTAGACCAATGGAACAGAATTGAGAATCCAGATGTAAATTCATCCACCTATGAGCAGCTGATATTTGACAAAGGCCCAAAGTCCATTAAATGGGGAAAAGACAGTCTCTTTAACAAATGCTGCTGGCATAACTGGATGTCCATCTGCAAAAAAATGAAACAAGACTCATACCTGACAATGCACAAAAACTAACTCAAAATGGATCAAGGACCTAAATATAAAATCTTAAACAATAAAGATCATGGAAGAAAAAATAGGGACAATGTTAGGAGCCCTAATGCATGGCTCAAACAGAATACAAATCATAAGTAACAATGCACAAACACCAGAGGAGAAACTAGACAACTGGGAGCTCCTAAAGATCAAACACTCATGCTCATCAAAAGACTTAACCGAAAGAGTAAAAAGACAACCTACAAACTGGGGAAAAAATTTTGGCTACGACAGATCCAATCAGGGTCTAATCTCTAAAATCTATAAGATACGGCAAAACCTCAATAACAAAAAGACAAATAATCCAATTTAAAAATAGGCAAAGGATATGAACAGACCCTTCACCAAAGAAGACATTCAGGTGGCTAACAGATACATGAGGAAATGCTCATGATCATTAGCCATTGGAGAAATGCAAATCAAAACTACAATGAGATACCGTCTCACCCCAACAAGGGTAGCATTAATCCAAAAATCACAAAATAATAAATGTTGGAGAGGTTGTGGAGAGACTGGAACGCTTATTTACTGATGCTGGGAATGTAAAATGGTACAACCACTTTGGAAATCGATTTGGTGCTTCCTTAAAAAGCTAGAAATAGAAGGACCATATGATCCAGCAATCCTACTCCCTGGAATATATCCTAGAGAAATAAGAGCCATCACAGAAGTAGATTTCTGCACAGCCGTGTTCATTGCAGCACTGTTCATGAAAACAAAAAGATGGAACCAACCTAGGTGCCCATCAACAGATAAATGGATAAACAAATTATGGTATATTCACACAATGGTATACTACGCAATGTTAAAGAACAATGATGAATCCGCAAAACATCTCACAACAGGGATGAATAAGGAAGGCATCATGCTGAGTGAAATTAGTCAGTCGCAAATGGACAAATACTGTATGAGACCACTGTTATAAGAATGCAAGAAAAGGTTTAAACACAGAAGAAAACATTCTTTGATGGTTATGAGGGTGAGGAGGGAGGGAGAGGGGTATTCACTAACTAGATAGTAGACAAGAATTGTCTTAGGTGAAGGGAAGGACAACACACAATTCAGGGGAAGTCAGCATAACTGGAGTAAACCAAAAGCTAAGAAGTTTCCTGAATACAACCAAACACTTCGATGGACAGAGTAGCAGGGATGGGGGTCTGGGGACCATGGTTTCAGGGGACATTTAGGTCAATTGGCATAAGAAAGTTTATTAAGAAAATGTTCTGCATCCCACTTTGGTGAGTAGCATCTGGGGTCTGTAAAGCTTGTGAGTGGTCATCTAAGATGCATCAATTGGTCCCAACCCACTTGGAGCAAAGGAGAATGAAGAACACCAAAGTGACAAGGAAAATGCTAACCTAAGAGACAAAAAGGGCCACATAAACCAGAGACTCCATCAGCCTGAGACCAGAAGAACTATATGGTGCCTGCCTACCACCCATGACCACCCTGACAGGGAACACAACAGAGAGTCCCTGATGGAGCAGGAGAAAAGTGGGGTGCAGAACTCAAATTCTAATAGAAAGACCAGACTTAATGGTCTGAGACTGGAGGAACCCCAGAAGACATGGCCCCCAGACTCTCTGTTAGCCCAGAGTTAAAACCATTCCCAAAGCCAACTCTTCAGACAAAGATTAGACTGGAATATAAGACATAAAATGATACTCGTGAAGAGTGTGCTTCTTTGTTCAAGTAGATACATGAGACTAAATGGGCAGCTCCTGTCCGGATGCGATATAAGAACGCAGAGAGGGTCAGGAGCTGGTTGAATGGTAATGGGAAATCTGAGTTGGAAAGGAGGAGTGCGCTGACGTATTATACGGATAACAACTAGGGTCACATAACAATGTGTGTATAAATTTTTGTATGAGAAACTAACTTGAGCTGTAAACTTTCACTTAAAGCACAATTTTAAAAAATGATGAACACAAGAAAATAAATAAGTTATCAGACTTCACAGAGCTTATAGTCCAGTTTAAGGCACAGGGAATATAGTTGTTTTGCCTCTTGTCAGATGAAAATACAGTTGAAGAAACTCTCGTTTTCAGTTTGGCCTGCCAATGTAGTGTATATAGATGGTTCTAGAGTTTCATGTTTAAAATACCTCTGTATATTTCCTGCACCAAATTTTAATCCTTCTCCTGAGCCATCTCCCAAAACTTAGCAACTATGGTGCAGAGACATTTTAATAGTAGCTTAAGTCAGATAATACTTTTTTTTTTTTTTTAAATCATGGACCCCTTTGAGAATGGGTGAGAATAATAACAGCTGATACTGATGGAGCACTTTACTTCGTGTTAGGCACAGTGCGTGGTGCCTTACATGTGTTTCTCCTTTAACCCTCAAAACAGCCCAGTGAAGTAGGCGCTGTTGTTTTCCTCTGAGTCATTGAGAGGCTAAATAACCTGCCCCTGACTCCTGTGGTGGGACAATCAGGGACCACACTGTTCCTAGAAAAGTGCTCCTGTTAACAAACACACATTTTTATGCACTGTTCCATAGAGTACAGCCTCACCAAAACCTTGATGATGTGTTTAGGAAACTCTGACCTAATTGGAGCCTAATTAAGAAATCATTTGATGCTGGAAAACCAACCCGAGATTACAAGACCAAAGATTACCAACATGTAGATGCTTTCAGCCTGTGCTCTTGAAAAGGGGTTGGGGCCAGCTGTGCTGAGGCTGGGAATCCTGTACAGATACATGATAAAAAGCTCACCCAGTGTCCTCACCCACATCCAGTGGTTCTCAAAGTATGTTCCATGATCACTATCAGCTGGGCTCCTCTTAGAAATGCAAATACTCAGGCCCCACTCCAGATCTACTGAATCAGAAACTGATTTGACAAGGCCTCCATATGATTGTGATACTCGTGATACTCTGAGCAGCACTGTCCGATAATGGAAATATCTTATAGCTGTACTGCCCAGTATGGTAGTCATTAGCCACATGTGACTGTTGAACACGTGAAATATGGCTGAGGAACTGAAATTTTAATTTCATTCAAGTAATTTAAATGTAAATGGCCACATATAGCTAGTGGCTCTCATATAGCATAGTACAGCTCTATAGCATTGTTAAGCATTCCTATGCCTTTACGTCTGAACAATTCAGTACATTAGACAAAACAAAACAAAAATCTCAATGCCATTTAGATACTTATGTATTGAGATTGTCTGTTTCCTTATTCCAATGTTGATATCATTGAACTAGAAAGTGTTTGAGCTGGGATCCTTGCAGTTTAATCCCAGTGAAATATTCCATAGAGAATAATAATTTGTATGTATTTCCAAGTCTTGTCAGAACTTATGGTAAGTAGTACTTTCTTAGGTAATTGTCCCTGCTTTAGATACTGAAGGTAAGAATTTTAGAATAAACCAAACAACTAAAATTTCTTAAAGAAAATGATATTAGCCTGTACCTGAAGGACAAATGTGTTTCTCTGTATATTGGTAGAGGGGAGAGGTGGTGATCAACAGACGGTTTGGTGTACCATACAGAGGAAGGAGTATGAATAAAAGAACAGGGGCAGGAAATTCATGGCACTTTGAGGAATAGCAAAAAATTACATTTGGCTGAAATGCAGAGTTTATAAAGTATTGAAAACTAAGACCCTCACACCATTTGTTCAGAGTGGGATGACGGAATCTGTAGTTATTCTCATTCCTAACTTCCAACCCTTGATTCCTCGCTCCTCTTTCCATCACTGGAGTCTGAATCAAGGTGATGATTGTGGTGACAGTGGAGGGATAGAAAGCAGAGACCATGTATAAGATGATTCAGAGGCAGATGGACAGCACTTCTTGGGTGATAAGATATTATTATACCTACTACATGCCAGTAACTCTGGTAGAAACTTGATACCCAAAAGAGAAGTTAGGTCTCTGCCTTGAGGGAACTTCCAGCCCAGGTGAGGGAATCAGTCATGTTGACAAACCAGTACAAACCATGCTGTATACTTCCATAGAGATCTGTACAGGGTCCAGGAAATGGAGGGCACCAAGGCGACCCTGATGTGTCTTGAGTGAGTTACTCGGAAGGTAGTGATGGTATTAACTGAAGCATTAGGATTCACATCTCATGTGATTGGAGAGGGAATGTGCAGAGCTTTGAGCCTTGGAGGTTGGTTAATTGGGGTGATACTAAGGTCTGAGGTGATGCTAGATGGTAGAGAAAATAATTTCTGATATAGTTTTTCAAAGTAGCAATCTTCAGTTGTGTCTGGGGTATGTGTATGTGTTTGTGTGTGTGTACACACACACCCCTGAGACCTCTTTAAGTTCCCTCCTCTCATTTCTGGCCTTTAACACTTACCTCCACTCACTGCTGATCCTTTCATCAGTCTCTACCCAGCACATTGTTTCTTCTCACTTAGATTTCAGGACATGTTTTTTTTTTTTTTTTTTAAAAAGAAATAACACAATGAGTTTATTTTGTGTCCCTCTAAATTAGTGTTTGTTTTTGCATTTGCACCACGTTTTATGTGGTTTAAATTACATTGCTGGCCCTACCATGCTCTGGGATTGATCCAGTCCCATCTAAGGATAAAGATTCTCCTAATAAATTTCAATATGTCTGCCTCAAGAACATTTTATTTGGGTGTTTATTTGGTTATTTATTTTATACATCTATTCATTTATGAATACATTCGCATACATTTTATAACCCATCTCTTTGCAGAAACACTAGAGAATACTTACGATTAGGCCAGAAAAATAGATTAACCAGATGATGTATCTTTAAGGCAAAGGGTTCTGATCTTAGGGTCAGAGGCAACCATGTTGTTTTCAGCTGCCCTGGAGAGGAATGAGGGGAAGAAATAAATAAATAAAAGCAGCTTCCTGGCGCTGTCCTTGGTCCTGCAACTGCGTCTGGTCTCTTCTAGCCACTTTATATTAACCTCTGACTGCCTGATTCTGCCTTGGCCAGGTTCCTGTCTGCCACCTCAGTCCCGGCGAAATTTGCCCTGCCTGGTTCCTTGTTGTTGCTTGCTGCTAATAACCCAAACAAAACCCGTTGCTGTCGAGTGAATTCCGACTCATAGTGACGCTATAGGACAGAGTAGAACTGCTCCACAGGAGCGGCTGGTGGATTTGAACTGCCTACCTTTTGGTTAGCAGCCAAGTTCTTAACCATTGTACCACCCGGGCTCCATACTTGCTGCTAATAACCCTTCTGAATTCTGACTACCTGACTTGTCACCGGCCCACCAATTACCTGTCCCTAACCTGGGTTTCTGAGGCTACGTATTAATTGTATCACCTCACCCAGCCCAGAAGTTTCTTGTCCCTCAGTCTCAAGTTGGATTCTTTGGTTATAGGCTGGATATCTGGGGGGAAAGTCTTGTCTGTAAATGTTTCCTTTAATTTCATTTGCAGAATGTGGCTCCCAGCCAAGGTAATTTGTGTGAGCTGAGTACTATATAGAGAAGTTATTTTCTTTTATTATTAGTTGAGAATTGGTCCTACATTAGCTTAGAATGACCCTTCATATTTCTCATAACATGCAGGGCAAACCTTGTCTTCTTTCCCTAGTGGTAGCAGAAATCTTGTGATGTTACATTTCTACCATTTGACAGTAGAGTCCAATTTAATGTGTTTAAAGCCTACACTCTTAAAGAGACTTTTTAACCTCATGTTCATTTATAATAGATTAACTTGTTCTGTTTTTCTATGGAAACAGGAATCCTCTTTCTAATGTGTTTAGCTTTTAGTTTTGTAGGTGTAGATATATCTTGCTTTAAGTAAACTTGATATTTAAAAGCCTGTATGTACTTTATATCATTAAATAACAACTTAAAAGTTGTCATTTAACATTAAAGTTGTATTAGTACAATTATTTTAAAATTATGATTGAATGTTTACCCAAACTGTAATGAATATGGACAATGAATGTGGCTTGATTTGTTGGGGTGATGATTGATGATAATTTAATTTTTTTAAAATTTTCATAAATAGCTAGCAGTATGATCAAATAACTAATAATTTTAAAAACATGAGCAATGACAAGACTCAATTTCCACGCTCCTTTTCAGGAATTTGTCTTTTAAAAAATGTGAGGTGCATCTATAAATGCCAGATAGAGTATGATTCTGGCCCAGACGGCTGATATGGAGGCAAGCAGCTGAGTTTGATGGCCAGTTACAGCCTGGGTGGAAAGCCCGTTGTTCTGGGATAGTTAATTTATAAGCAGTATGCTTAATACTGGCATTTTATTGGTGTTACTTATGTAACTTTGGATCTTAGCCAGGGGTTTTGATTTATTTAATGATTAATTATAATTGGTGGGAATAGCCAGTTTTAAGCTTTTGTACTCACACATTTTCCACATAGAAAAAAAAAATCTGTATCCTTTTGAAGCGTAAATATAAAACAACAGATTAAAGCATTTTTTATTAAACTATTTGTCTTAGGGTTCTCTATAGAACCAGAGCCCATGATATATATATGTATATATATAGAGAGAGAGAGAGGAGAGAGAAGGAGGGAGGGGGAAGGAAGAAGGTAGGGAGGGAGAGAGAGAGAGAAATTTACTTCAAGGAGTTGGCCCACATGATTGTGGGAGGCTGGCAAGTACAAATTCTGTAGGTCAGGTGGCAGGCTGGAGACTGCTGCAGTCTTAAGTCCCAAGTTTCGTAGGTCAGGCAGTGGAAAGAGTACAGAGTGAAGAGCGAGAGCAAGTTTTGCCAAAATATCTATTTATAGTCTGGAGGCAAACCATACTCTAAGGAAACTTCCTTTTCAGCTGATTGATTGATTGTATTAGATTAGATCACATTGTGGAAAGTGGTTACATTAAGTTATGTTATGTTACATTACATTACATTGCATTGCATTACAGAAGAGTAACTAGACTAGTGTTTGGCCAAACCACTGGGAGCCATAGCCTAGCCAAGTTGACATGTAAGATTAGCCATCACACTGTTTTAAACAAAAAGTTGTATAAAGATAATTTAACATATGCTTAGTTAAAATTAATTTGTTTTGTTTCCTTTCTTTAAATGGTGTCTTAGTTATCCAGTGCTGCTACAACAGAAATACCACAAGTGGATGGCTTTAACAAAGAGAAGTTTATTTCCTCACAGCTGAAGTAGTCTAAAAGTCCAAATTCAGGGCATCAGCTCCAGGGGAAGGCTTTTTCTGTCTGTCGGCCTTCTTCTCTTCGGTGTTCCCCCGGACTAGGAGCTTCTCTGTGCAGGGACCCCGGTCCAAAGGACGTGCTCTGCTCCCGGCACTGCTCTTTTGATGGTATGAGGTCCCCTTGTCTCACTGCTCTCGCTGCTCACTTCTGTCTTTTATATCTCAAGAGATTGCCTCAGGACACAATCCAGTCCTGTAGATCAGGTCCTGCCTTACTAACACAATTTCCACCCATCCTCCCTCATTAACATCATAGAGGCAGGATTCACAACATACAGGAAAATCACACAGTACCAGGAATCATGGCCCAGCCAAACTGATATGCACATTTTTTGGGGGGACATAATTCAAACCATGACAAATGGCATGTAGGTTTTTGTACAGTCTGGTAGAATTGTTTAGGTGTGAAGGTAGAGGTAATGATAAAGAATGTTCCAGAGCATCACATGGCTTTAGAGTAAGAAAACTAGCCTGGTGTTGACTGGGCTCATGACAGTGGAGGAGCCTTTTCTGGTGCCTCTCTACAGGACTCCCAGCCTCAGCACAGCTTGGTTGGTCTTCAGTTCTCAAGAGCAGGGACAGGAAGGATCTACATTTTAGTAAAATTGTTAAAAATTGTAAATTGTGCCTGTCTTTTGATCCTGCTCTTCCACTTCTGGGAATTTATTCTAAGAAAATAATAGAAGACACTCAAATATTTGGCTACAAGTTTGTTGACCACATCAGTTTGTAACATCATCTAACTGGAAAGAACCTAAATGTCCATCAGAAAAGGGATTCAGTAGATAAATTAAACCCATTTGAAAGTGATTTTAAAAAGAAGCTGTAGACAGTTTTTCAAACTTTTATTTTTAAGCAGGAGAGCTCTTTTTTTCAAATGAAATTTTGTGAAGGATTGAAAATATATAAGAGAGAGAAAAAGAGGAGCTGCTCTCGTTGAATTGAAATGGGGGATCTGGAGCCTCACCTCCTTGACATCAAATTCTTGTAAAAGCTCCAAGGAATAGTGTTTGAGACAATATTTTAGACAAAAATTTGACATGGAAAGATATTCATGGTATGTTACATAAAAAAGCAGATTTGAAAACACAGTGTATTCCAATTTTGTAAAAACATGTACGTTTGAGTTATACCCATGTGTGCTATAATCTATATGTTGTGTATTTTTCTTGTAAAGAAAATGTTTAGAAAGAAACACAGAAAGGGCTAACTGGATTATAAACCAGTTGCTGTCAAGTTGATTGTGACTCATGGCGACCTCATGTGTGTCAGATAGAACTGTACTTCACGTTTTCAATGGCTGTGCTCTTTCAGAAGTAGATCGCCAGGTGTTTCTTTCGAGGTGCCTCTGAGTGGATTCAAACCACCAACCTTTTAGTTAGTAGTTCAGCACTTAACCATATGCACCACTCAGGGACTCCAACTGGATTATGAGTATTTTAATTCGTTTTCTTTTTACTAATCTATACACAAAAAAACAAACCCGTTACCGTCGAGTCGATTCTGATTCATAGTGATCCTAAATAACAGAGTAGAAGTGCCCGCATGGGATTTCCAGGGCTGTAATCTTTTTTTTTTTCTTTTATTGTACTTTAGGTAAAAGTTTACAGCTCAAGTTAATCCGTTGTACAAAATTTTATACACATATTGTCATGTAACACTAGTTGCAATCTCTACAATGTGACAGCACACTCGCCCTTTCCACCCTGGGTTTCCTGGGTCCATCCAACCAGCTCCTGTCCCTTCTTGCCTTCTCATCCTGCCTCCGAACAGGAGCCACCCATTTGGTCTCGTGTATCTGCTTGAACTAAAAAGCACCCTCTTCATGAGTATTATTTTATGTTTTATAGTCCAGTCTAATCTTTGTCTGAAGAGTGGTCTTTGAGAATGGTTTTAGTTCTGGGTTAACATAGTGTCCGGGGGCCATGGCTTCAGGGGTTCCTCTAGTCTCTGTCAGACCATTAAGTGTGGTCTTTTTATGTGAATTTGAGTTCTGTTCCACACTTTTCTCCCACTCCGTCAGGGACTCTCTGTTGTGTTCCCTGTCAGAGCAGTCATTGGTGGTAGCTGGGCACCATCTAGTTCTTCTGGTCTCAGACTGATGGAGTCTCTGGTTTATGTGGCCCTTATGTCTCTTGGGCTAATATTTCCAAGGCTGTAATCTTTATGGAAGTAGACTGCCACATCTTTCTTCTGCAGAGTGGCTGGTGGGTTCGAACTCCCAACCTTTCAGTTAGCAACTGAATGCTTAACCACTGTAGCACCAGGGCTACATAATGAATCTCTCCCAAAGCTTAGTGGCTTAAAAAAAGAACAACCAATCATTAACAGGAATGTATTTTAAAACTGTGTGGTGATGGTGGTTGTCTCTAAATAGAGCATAGCAAAAATAACTGCTTTATATCTAAGACTTGCAAATATTTGCTTTAGTTGCCCTTTTTAAGTGTTTTCTTTATTAGCCATCCTAAAAAAAAACAAAACAAAACAAACCCGTTGTCATTGAGTCAATTCTGACTAATAGTGACCCTATAGGACAGAGTAGAACTGCCTCATAGGGTTTCCAAGGAGCGCCTGGTGGATTCAAACTGCTGACCTTTTGGTTAGCAGCCATTGCTCTTAAACCACTATGCCACCAGGGTTTCCTTAGCCATGCTAATCCATTGGATATCCCGAGGTTCTCTGTCAACTTCCAAGGAAAGCCAAATCTAAAGGCAAATGCTATGTTTTCATTAAAGTCCCTTCTTTAAGAATATTCTATTCTGATGAATAAAGGTTTTATTACTTATTTTTCCTGTTGTGTAGCTTGTGTCCAGTAATTACTACTGTGATACTGGAGTTCCTTTATGTATTTGTATAATGCAGTATTGCGTTTAATCGCTGGGGTCAGTTATCTGCAAAGATGGTGGTGAACAATTCCTTTCATCTCGTATGTGCATACCACTTCTCCCCTCAAGAGCTAGACTGCATTTTGCTTCCTCCTTAAATCTGGGCTGGCCTTGAGACTTGCTTTGAACAACAGAATGCAGTGGAAGTGATACTGTGTGACTCCTGGGCCTTGGCCTTAAGAGGTCTTGCAGCTTCCCTTTTTGGCCCCCTTGAAAGCCAGTCAGCGTGTAATGAATTCTGGCTCTCTCCTGGAGAGACCCCTTAAAGAAGAAAAGGTTGAGTGGGGAGCTGTTGGCATGAGGATGTTGAGTGGCTGAAGGAGGGCTGGAAGGAAAGAGAGGGATGTGCACAAGCAATGGGAGGGTGCCAAAGACACACTGCAGCTGCTGGGCCTGGCTGTGTGGCTGAGAAGGACCAAGGAATGCCATCCAGGGGTTTCACAATGGAGGTTTTAATTGGCCTTGGAGGCTTGTTGACTTGCCCTGGGTAGTGTCTGCTGATGGAAGGGCTGACAGGTCACAATCCACCGTTGCACAGATGCTGAGAGTTGCTGGTCTTTGTGTCTCTGGTTTGACACTTTTCCTAAGCACTGACCCTGGGAATTGGCACACTATGTCACCAAAGCCCTATTGTGGTAACTGCCTTGGTCACCCATGCCCCTTCCTTCCCTTTCCTCCCATCTCTGTAGTTCTGTGTGGATGAGCACGGACATATACTTGTGCCCAGGCTGAGGAAGCTGCCAGAGAGCTCTACACCTTAATCCAGTTAAAATTAAATTCTCATTTCTTCAAAATGTCTGTGAAAGAGTGTATTGGATATTTCAGATACAAGGAAAAGGAAATAACGTTTGATAGGGGAAACCCCTTTAATACCTTTGAAATTATTCCACATAGGTTGATTCATCAACCTTCTTTGATACCCTTCCACCCAAGAAAATGTCTTCATTTATTCCAGAGCTTACTGGGAGTTAATCCGTAGTTGTTTTTCTGTAGAAACCAGATTTAACCTTTCAACTGTGTTAGGGTTGGCACTTTATTATTCCAATATAATCATGTGCATAATTTTCAGTGCCATAGTTGTTGAAAACTGGATATTAGAATCTTAAAAGTGGTGTATCTTATTCAGAGATACTTAGTGCTTTATAATAACAATGATATTGGGTGCATTATGCAGTAATAATGGAAATTACACTCACAAAATAGTTGTGGTAATGGAACATTCTGAAATGTATGGCCACAGCTAATAGAAAAGGCACACTGAAAGAGAAAACCATGTTTTATTCACAGCATTTTGGCTGTCTGTGCTCTCAGATCGGAATGCAGGTAGCCCTAGGCTGCACAGTGCAGATCAGCCTAGCCAGTGCTTATTGAAATGGGACTTCTCAGTGACTGGATGTGTGTGGGGATATTTGAAAGTACTTTTTGCCCTTTAGAATAGGTCAGCATTTTGTAAATGAGAATTGGATTTCCAAAGAAGCATTATTGGCTATGATTCAGCCTAATAATTTGGCTCTTTTCCAATGGCTCATAACTTCTGACTGACAGTTTATTTAAAAAAAATGTTCAGCATATATATGTGACAGGTGTGTGTGTGTGTGTGTGTGTATCCTTTTCCTTTTATCTGAAATATCCAGTGTATATACCGTACTGTACCAGTTGCTGTCGAGTCGATTCTGACTTCTGACCAATGGCAACCCTCTGTGTTTCAGAGCAGAACTGCACTCCATAGGGTTTTCATGGCTATGACCTTTCAGAAACAGCTCACTAGGCCTTTCCTGAGGTGCTGCTGGTGGCTTCGAACCATCAACCTTTTGGTTAGTAGCCCAGTGCTTAACCGTCTGCAGCACCCAAACCAAAAACCAAACCAGTTGCTGTCAAGTCAGTTCTGACTCATGATGATCCCATGTGTTGCAGAGTAGAACTGTGCTCCATAGAGTTTTCATGGCTGAGACCTTTCAGGAGAAGATTGCCAGGCCTTTCTTCCGAGGTGCCTCTGGGTAGGTGTGAACTGTCAACCTTTTGCCAGTGACTGACCCTCTCCCTCTCTCTTTATGTATATGTATATATGTGTGTGTGTGGGCGTGTGCATGTGTACATATACAGTATAAGTCCCTATACTTTACCAATATAGTTTTTAGGTCAATTTTAGGCTGATTAACTTTACCCTATCCCTTTAATACCTTGATTTATCAATCAAATTCAACATAAATATAAGTGCAGTGTTTATATGAAAACTCACAGAAAACCATAGTGAAAATAAAGCTATAAGAAACCTAAGCAATTCTTGGCTGTGTAAATTGGCACAACAAATGCTGATTTTGAGTTTGGGATATTTTCTGTACCATTTAGACAATTTTGTGAGTTTTGATTAAGTATTTCTTTTGGCAGCTTACTTACCCTTAATCCAGGAGTATTCTGTTTACAACTTCAAAGAAGAAACAAAGCCAAGGAAGTGCCAGGTCAGCAGAGATGGAAAGAATGAGCTAATTCATGGTGCCCCATTCACAAGGATTATTGCAGCCTTGTGTGTGTTCACATGGGACCTGCCTTTGCTCAGTTCCTTTCATGAAGAAGTTTTTTTATTTTTTATTTTAAATTTATCTCTTTGATTTTAGAACTGTCGAACCAATAAGCTGGTTTATAGATATCTAACCTTTCTCTAAGGCCTCTCAGTATTTGGGAGTTGTTACCATTACAACTTCCTTGGTGCACAAGGAGGTATTATGCAAGGCAAGAGAACAAAAGCATCTCCCAGCAGGGTCAGAATGTCTGGGCAAAGCCCGTTTTCTTGGAGCAGTTATATCTAAATTCCATACATCTTACCCTCCACCCAAATCTGAAATCACACAAAGACCATTTCTGTGGTACTGAGAACCTCAAATCAGGGCCCGATGAAGATAATTTTGCCCCTCAAGGCAGAGGGCATTGGCACCTTTTAATGTAATAGCACCAGAAAAAGAGTCTACTTACTTGTTTACTTTATTTCCAATAACAAATTGACAAACTGAGAAAGATAACATAATAAAAATATACATAGACCCTTGTCAATTAACACTTCCTGAGAGCTTCTGCTGCCTGACTGGTGTGGCGGTCCTGTGAGGCACTCGCTTCTGTCCACGTTGCATTCACCACTCTCTCACAGGGCTCCTACTTGCGATGTAGCCTTGTAAGTTGTCTGGAGTCGTTCTAGCATAGTAGTGAGCTTTTCATGTGAGATTAAAGCAGTAATTAGTTTCTTAAATATGAGAGTATTTTCTGTAGCAGAGTTTTTCTGAATCCTACTTACTAGCCACTGTACCATGGGGCATAGTTTGGTGTCTTAGGCTGGGTTCTCTAGAGAAGAAAAACCAGTAAAGCGTATAAATATATATAGAGAGAGATTTATGTCAAGGAAATGGCTCATGCAGTTGTAGAGTCTGGAACGTCCCAAGTCCGTGGATCAGGTTAGAGACTTCTCCTGATTTATGTAGCTGCAGGGGCTGGCGAATCCAAGATGGGCAGGTCGGAGAGCAGGACTTTTGCTCACAGGCTGTGAAGATCAACAAATCCCAAGATTGGCAGGTAAGCTGCTAGCTCAAGTCCCAAGAACCGGAGGTCAGATGAACAGGAGCTAGCTGCAGGATCCAGAGTAGGCAAAAGCCAAAATGTCTGCTTATATTCAGATGCAGGCCACACCCGCAAGGAAACTCCCTTTCATCTAATTGGCTACTTACAGAAGATTCCATCATGGGGGCGATCACATATAAACATTGAGAATTATGGCCCAGCCAAGTTGACACACAATCTTAACCATCACATTTGGTCACATCTATATAAACTTATGGAGTCCCTGGTTGGTACAAACAGTAACCTGATCAGCTGCTAACTGAAAGGTTAGAGGCTTGAGTCTACCCAGAGGTGCCTTGGAAGAAAGGTCTTGCAGTGTACTTCTGAAAAATCAGCCATTGAAAACCCTGTGGAGCACAGTTCTACTCTGACACACATGGGGTCTCCATGAGTCAGAATGGACTCAATGGAAACTTTTTTTTTTAAATATGAAACTTATGTTAACTACTTGATATTTAGTTTGTTTTGATAATATTTTAGTCAAATTAATTTTTTGACTTGTATTGAGTTTGGTGCCCCATTAAGCCCAGTGCCCCAGGCGGCCGTTGGTATAGCCTTAATCCAGAGCTTCTCAAGTCTCAGCCTCATATGAATAATTTATCAAACAGACATGCACTGAAAGTCAGGAGAAGTTGAGGCAGCGTAGGTCTCGTTGCTAAGCCATCCTTCTAAACAAAGATATTTCACCTTCATGGAGCAAGATATTGGTGACATCAGTTGAAATCTTCCCAAAATGCTATTTAAAGTTTTGCTGTCACCTCTCATGCCTACAGCCTTTGCCTCTGCAGTGATTCCCTCCATTCTAATTGCTCCAATCTATGTCTAAATGCTGTTAGCTTTGTTTTGTGTGGTGGAATTTCCCCCCTCCCGGTACTTCCCCCGCTACTTTTTGGAAGTAGAAAATTCATTTGTTTCAAATCCCTGTCTGCCTATTGGGATGCTTTGCTGAGATAATGTATGTACAAAGTAATTCTTTAAGCTGAAGCTTGTTCTGCAAATATAAAATGGTGACATTGCTAACAATATTTGTACTCATTGACCCTCATTCACTCTCCAGATACCGCCTTATTTTCCAAACCAAAAGCTTCTTAGGGTCTCTGAGTTACCGTTTTTGCTCTTGCTGTTTATTGGGGAAGAAACATGGACTTTGTAAACAGGCTAGGTTCAAGTTTCACCACTGACCTTCCAGCTGTGTGTCTGGGGATTGATTATTCTCCCAGTCTGGCTTCCTGATCTTTAAATTGGGATATTTAACAGAGCCACCTTCACAGAATTATTGAGAGGGTTAAATGGATATTGCAAGGTGAAGCATTTAACACAGTGCAAGGTATATATTCAAAAAAACCAAACCAGGTGCTGTCAAGTTGATTCCAACTCATAGCGACCCTATGGGACAGAGTAAAACCGCCTCCATAGGATTTCCAAGGAGCAGATGGTGGATTTGAACTGCCAGTCTTTTGGTTAACAGCCTGAGCTCTTAACCACTGTGCCACCGGGGCTCCCAAACACTTAGTAAATACTAGCTTTCATGGCTTTCTGGAATTATTTGGGTTCTGTCATTCTAATGGATTTTATGCAAAACAGCACAAAGAAGGTGATTCTCATGACTTGATTAATTACAGAATATCTCTTTCACATCCAGCTCTTCTTCCAGTTTCCCATCTCACTTGGGATATGTACTTGTATTCTTTTTTTTTTTGCACAGTATGGTGTTGCTTTTTTTTTTTAAGGAGAGTATTCTGTTATATATGTTTTAACCACTGCTAGTCTGTCAGTTTGTTGTACTGTGGTGGCTTAAGTGTTGCTGTGATGTTGGAAGCTATGCCACTGGTATTTCAAATACCAGCAGGGTCACCCATGGTGGACAGATTTCAGCAGAGCTTCCAAACTAAGAAGAAAGGCCTGGTGATCTACTTCCAAAAATTAGCCAATGAAAATCCCATAAATCATAAAAGAATATTGTCCACTATTAGCTCTGGAAGATGAGTTTCCAAGATTGGAAGGCACTCAAAATACACAGTGGCTACAACAGTGGACTCAAGCATACCAGTGACCGTGAAGATGGTACATGGGGTCGCTATGACTGACTTGATGGCAACTAACAACAATATGTTTTAAAGAAATCATGGAATTATAATATCAATTTCTTTTAAGTCCAGTACTCAGATGCCTGTTTCCTTGGCTTCCAGTGCTAATGAAATTGGAGGGGGAAAAGTCCTGCAGTTGCTCTTCTGTCAGGATTTGGCTGGGTTCCTTGAAGCAGCGTGCAGGTTGTGGGGAAAGTCTGTGAGTACGGAGCTCCATGATACACATGCTCCAGCTTCTCCTTCTTAGTCACCCATTCCCATTGGGCAGAAAGCAAGAGGATACATTATGATTTCTGCCTGTTGTTGTTAGATGCTGTTGAGTCAGTTCTGACTCATAGTGACTCTGTGTACTACAGAACAAAACACGGCCCAGTCCTTTGCCATCCTCACAATTGTTGTTATGGTTGAGCCCATTGTTGAAGCTGCTGTGTCAATACATCTCATCAAGGGTCTTCCTCTTTTTCACTGACCCTGTACTTCACCAAGCATGATGTCCTTCTCCAGGGACTGCTCCCTCTTGATAACATGTCCAAAGTACATGAGGCAAAGTGTTGCCATCCTCCCTTCCAAGGAGCAATCTGGCTGTATTTCTTTCAAGACAGACTTGTTCATTCTTCTGACTAGCATTGATCTCTGCCTCGCTTTCCATTATTTGGATATTAACATTTGGTGTGGAGTGAGGTTAGAAGTTCATGGCATAAATGGTCATTTAAAAAAGATCTCTAACTCTAAAATTTAAAAAATTTTGGTTCCTTGGAAGGTAGTTAAAAAGTGAGGCTCCTGATATCAAGATGGTATTTTTAACAGCGATTTATCAAATCTTCTAATCTCATTTCATCTCTTTGTTACAGATTGATGTTCTCAAGGCTGACCTGGAAAGTGCAGAATGGAAAGTTTTAGAAAATCTTATTCTGGAAAATGTCCTTGAGCAGATTGGACAGCTCATCTTTGAGATACATCTCCACTGGCCCGGGTTCGAGGTCAGTGGCAGTGACAGCAATGTCGTGCGTTTCTGGTACAGTCTCCTCAAAGAGTTAGAACTGAAGGATTTCAGGCTTTTTCACAGTTACAAAGACTTATCTAAGCCTCAGCTCTTCCTGAAAAGAGACATTTTCAATGCCAGTAGCTGTTATACCCTGAGTTGGGTGAATACAAGATGGAAATAGGTTATGGGACCTCCTCAAGAACTCAAGAAAATATTTGCAGAATGGAGCATGTCTATGATTCTACTTGTTTACTGTTGTGGTCTCCCACTAGCCTGTTACCATCTCGAGGCAGAGATTGTGTTATTGCCTTGTAGTGCGTGTAGCCTGGTACCTGATAGGTGGTAGGGACACAGTAAATACTTGGTAATGGGATGAGTATAGGAATTGCCACAGGAGTCAACCTCCATCCAGCCAGACCTGGGCTCTTTGCCTTTTTGCCTCTGACAGAGTAGGGATGCTTGTCCTTTATAGTTATAGTACAATGTAATTATTTCTACATAAAAATTAGCTCATATAGGACAAGCATGGCCTTTAAATTTGGATGTACTAGCTTTAAACATTCTTGGAAATTGTTTCACCATGTTAGGTAATTATAAGTGAAAGGAAATGATGCAGATGGAATACTTGTTGAAAAATTGCATCCTTGATAACTAGTGGCATATTTTTAATGTTTGCTGTAAACACCATGAAGGTCTTGCCTTTGGTGAACTGATTTAAATGGAGATCCCCAGGGAACCATAGCCTTGAGAACAATGACATAGATTGAGAAAGATATTTTCCTATTTTGAAAGGTTTATACGTTAGTTCATTCCAGTTTTCCCTAACATTTATTATGTATCTATAATCCATGAATTCACCAACTTTAAAAAGAAACTGTATACGTTTTCAGTTTTGACTAGGTTGATGAGATTCTTAAATTTCCCACTGTTTAAAAATAGGGCTTCCTTTTCATTTGACTTTATCTCAGCTCTTTCAAGGGTTTTCTGTGTCCAATACCCTTTACAACAGTGTGGATTTCAATCATCCCTCACCAGCCTTTGCTGAGGCTCATGTGGCTTCATAAGAACCGCTGATTCTGGCCTCTGGGGACTCAGACACACCAAATTCTGCCCCTGAATTCAAAACACTAGACTATCAAGAGCTTCAACTCAAGATTCTTTTCATGCTCAGCCATAAATCCCCTTCTGTTCCTATGAAACTAAGCACAAAGCAGAATTCAGGTGTCTTCACTGTTGCCTCTTCTGACTTCAGTCCTGATTTCCCAACCACAGACTTGTCCATGCTGTAAAATCTTTTTTTTTTTTTTTTAAATATACTATCCTAAATATTGAGTGAGTTTTTCTTTACTGCCAGTTGGTATCAGTAATGAGCTTGTAGTCTGAGGACCACAGCCCCTTGTTTTCCTGGGATGTTTATACAGTGTTTCAGTTGTATCAACCCTTTTGCATTTTTTGTTTAAACACAGTGTGAGGGTTCTCAATAGTTCAAATGATATCTATCATTTCTAAGTGCCTAAGGATTAGAAAAGGAGAGCTGGTGGCACAAACGGTTAAGCGCTTAGCTGCTAACTAAACTGAAAGTTTGGCAGTTGGAACCCATCCAGTGGCTCCCTAGGAGAAAGAGCTGGCAATCTGCTTCTGTAAAGATTACAGGCAAGAAAATCCTACGGAGTAGTTCTACTCTGTCACATGGGGTCGCTATGAGTCGAAATAGATTCAGTAGTACCCAACAACAACAAGGATTAGACATTTACCCTTAAGAATGATTTTAAAAAATCCTAGTTCAAATAAATTAACTAAGTAGTATAAAAACAAAAAGTATTAATCCATTGCCATCAAGTCAATTTTGACTCATAGTGACCCTATAGGACAGAGTAAAACTGCCCCATTGGGTTTCCAAGGCTATAATCTTTACAGGAGCAGACTGCCACATTTTTCTCCCACGGAGCAGATGGTGGATTTGAGCCACTAACCTTTCAATTAGCAGCCAAGTGCTTAACCACTGCACCACCAGGGCTCCTATTAAAAAAAGTATTGCCTTATTAAAATTAAATATATTTTCCAGCATTCTTTTTATATCCTGAGAGAACATGGAAACTATATGTACATTTTTATTCAAAAAAATTTTGGGAGGGAGTAGAATTCTTCTTATTACTAGATTTTATTCCTTCTCCCCATTTTTTACATACCTCCACCCCAGACATTCTCTGGACTGGTGCTTTATTTTTTGTAGTGGTTTAAAAATTTCATTCTTCAAATGAGAAGCCAAAATGTATTATAAATAGGATGGTCTCACTAACCTGGGTTCAAAAGGGAATAAGACTTTCTGAATTAATATTGATGATTTTTGAAAATATAAATGATATTTTTATTTTAAAGCACAGTACACTAATAAAAGTCATTGAGCTGAGAGAACCAGCTTGAATAAGTATGGTTTTAGAGAGCAGTTCAGTTGCTTTCAATGTACATAGATATTTTAAAAGTATGGCAGGATCCATAAAAACTCTAAAATGGTTTCTACTTTTAGTTTGCATGGTGTAATCTCAAAAGCAATGTTAACTTTAGCCCAGTTCCTGTTTGGATTATATCACATGTTCTTTTTGTTTGTTTGTTTAAATAAAAAGCTTATACAGTAAATTATATATACCCACACCTCACTTATCGACATGGTTAGGGTCCAAAGACCAGGTCATAAGGCGAAAATAGGCATTATGCGAAAATGGAGGATGACCACATCAGATCACAAAATGGAGGATGACAACATCATTACATAACTGCCAAATTACATCATTACATAACTGCAAATTATGTCATTACATAACTGCGAAACCACTGAGAATCATGGCCCACCCAAGCTGACACATAACCTTAACTATCACAGCCAGCATTACTCTCGACTCATATCTCGGCGTTCGTTACTGCCAGTTGTATGTCGTTAATGCACAAAATAATCGGATAGTAGATTTTTTACTATTGTTGTAAATGCGAAATGTCGGATAACGAGATAGTCGGTAAGTGAGGAGTAGGCGTACAGTAAAACTTTTTATAAACTAAACCTTTTTATACACTAAAACGGAAACCCTGGTGGCATAGTGGTTAAGAGTTACGGCTGCTAACCAAAAGGTCAGCAGTTCGTATCCACCATGCGCTTCTTGGAAACTCTATGGAGCACTTCTACTCTGTCCTATAGGGTCGCTGTGAGTCGGAATCGACTCGATGGCAATGAGTTTGGTTTTTTTATACACTAAAACATGCAAGGTGTACTAATTAAATGTACGGTTTGATAAGGCTTTGGATGTGTACACACCCATATCAAGATTCTTAATTCATGGAATTGAAGATTGATAGCATTACCAAAATCCTTCTTCATATAGGGAGAGTTAAACAGATTGGTTGTGTGGAACATTGACTCCTTCACACTATATACAGTGAAACCTGTAAGAGCGGGAACTCAATGGAGTTGCCTTATTTTTCTGGGTCTTGCGGGTTTTCCACCTTTGACAGGGTGCCATCTTACCTCTTTTTTATCACTGTTAGTAGAAGTCTTCTCTGACAGGTTTCTGCCTTACACAGATTCTGGCTTTCGCAGATTTTACTGTTAAAAAAAAAAAATAATAATAATATATATATATATATATATACACACATATATATATACACACACAGACACACACATATATACGTACATTACATATATATATATCTGAAGCAAGAATGGGGGTACTGTTAAAAAAAAAAAGGCAAACTCAAATAAATCTCAAACACCCACACCCACCTACTAGGCAGCTTGTTCAATAGTCGTTTTTATTTATTTTATGCTTATTTCTACTACTGTCCTTCATTCCCTTCATGGATAGTTGGAAATTTATGATGGCTATTCTGACTGTTGCTATGGTTTCCCTGCCTTTAGAACTTATTATGCTTTTGTGTAGGCCAGGGTTTCTTAGCCTTGGCACTACTGATATTTTGGGTTACATAATTCTTTGTTGTGGAGGCTGTCCTGTGCATTGTAGGATGTTAAGCAGTGTCCCTGGCCTCTACTCACTAGATGCCAATAGCACCTCCCTCATCTCAGTTGTGACAACCAAAAATGTCTCCAGACATTGCCAAATGCTGCTAAGGGGGCAAAATTGCCTGCTGTGGAGAAGCACTCTTGTAGGCCGTGAGAAAAAAAGGTCTCCCAAAGCCCCCTGTGAGGAACAGGCGAAACAACGACCATCACCACCACAACCACCACAAAAGCAACACAAACAAAATACAAAAAACAAACAAAATCAATTGCTACTATCTATTGAGCGCCTATGTGCCAGGTGGGTTGCATAGATTATTCCTAATTCTGACAACAACTCTGCAATAATTTTCCCTTATTATACAGGTAAGGAAACTCTGAGAGGTTAAATTGTTGGTATTTGCCATTGAGTCAGATCCTACTCACGGTGACTTTATGTATAACAGAACAAAATGTTGCCCAGTCATGCGCCATTTTCATGATCTTTGCTGTGTTTGAGTCCATTGTTGTGGCCATTGTGTAGTGCCTTCCAACCTAGAGGGCTCATCTTCCTGCACTGTATCGGATAACATTCTGTTGTGATTCATAAGGTTTTCAGTGGCTAATTTTTGGAAGTAGATTGCCAGGTCTTGCTTCCTAGTCTGTCTTAGTCTGGAAGCTCCTCTGAAACCTGTCCACCATCGGTGACCCTGCTGGTATTTGAAATACCAGTGACATAGCTTCCAGCATCATAGCAACATGCAAGCCACCACAGTATGACCAACTGACGGACAGGTGGTGGAGAGTTTAAATAACTTAGTCTACTTACTCAACTAGTAGATGGTGGAGCAGGAATCCTAATTTTTGTCAGATCCTAAAACCCATGCTCGGTCCCTCCACAGTGTTACCTCTGTACCTTTATGTAAGATGCTGCATACGAAGTACACATTTTTGCCTTCCTATTTGTAAAAGGAAGCCCTGGTGGTGCAGTGGTTAAGAGCTCAGCTGCTAACCAAAAGGTCAGCAGTTCAAATCCACCAGCTGCTCCTTGGAAACCCTTTGGAGCAGTTCTACTCTGGCCTATAGCGTCACTGTGAGTCAGAATCAACTCAGTGGCAACGAGTTTGGTTTTTTGGATTTTATTTGTAACAGAGGGTAGAAATCTACAAATATGCTTAGACTAGACCTATACATCTGTTGGAGTTGGAATCATTTTGTAGCATGGAGGTTTGCTTAATTTAAACAATCTACTTAATTAAAATATGCCTGCCAAATGTAGGATTACTGAAGAAATATGGGACCCAACAACTCCTCTGTCAATATATTTAGGCTGCCAGAAAAGCTCTTGCAAGGCCTGGAAGGGTCTCTTGCACTCTGGTTCATCCTGATACTTGGCATTTTCCCCTAGGTTTTAGAAAAGGCACAATCTACTCTTTGACCTGCAGATAAATGAGCTAAGATATAAATATCTGTGACAGACATCTTCTTAATTAACTAGAACCAGAGTAGTGTTCATAGATATTTCTGAAAATTCAAATTTAATAACACTCTTAGCAAATGATAACTAAAATTTTTCTTTTTTAGGTGAAGGACATAGGAGGGAGTAAGATATTCAGAAGTCACCTTTTAGCACAGCAAAACTCTGAAATTGCTTTCCAACTCTTAGTCATACTTTGAGATAAAAATCAAAAACAATTACACCTTTTCTTAGAGTGATTGTATTTGATTCCATTGCAATAGGTTATCTTATAAATATTTGTAACTGTTTGACGTGTTCAAATGAATAGAGCCAGGAAGAAATGAACAAACTTTTGTTAGAATTGACTGAAGGTCCACTAATATTTATATCAGGGTGGAACAAGAACAAATTCATGAATTTACAGTGTTTGGTCCAAATCAGTTATTCATATAAGCCTTTCTGCCTTGGTTACAAGATCTTTTAGTAAATACAGGACTTGCATTTACTAAATATTATGTTTGGATTTTGCAAAACTTGGATTTAATGCCAGGAAGCCAGACTTAATCATATTTTGCCGGTTTAAAAATGAAGACCTCAATTAGTCAGATATCATGCTTGACAATAAAAGAGTATCCCCAAACTCAATTAATGTAATTGTTCTTTTTGTTGGAGATAAATTTATGTTTGTCTACTAAGCAATAACATAATTCTTTTTGCAGCTAGCCAGTTGGTGGTACTTTGTGAATTCAGTAATACATTTAACCTTATGCTAAAATGGCTTCCCTTTTGTTTATATTCAAAGAGATATTTGAACTTCACTTATCACATGAAATTATAACACAAATATCCAATATAAATTAAGCTGCCTAAATGGAAAGATTATTGAAATTTTAAATTTAAGTTTTATTGTATTTCTGTCCTTAAGAAAAATGTATCAAGAATGCTTAATGTTGTCAAAGTTTATGTTTAGAAGTATATGGAAAATTAATGTTGTCAAACTTTATGTTTAGAAGTGTATGGAAAATTTACACTTCTTAAAACGAATGTTTTGTAAAGCTACAACTCTGTAGTCTTCTCATATAAAATATTGTAAATTTTTCTTAGTGATGGATTTTGTGCAGTGAAATTGTTTGAAATAATAAGAGATTACTTTTTCTTTTAAGTTTGAATTCTAATCTGCACTATTTCAGTAGAGAAGCCACGTATCTATATAGTTGATAACCAATCAGTATGTACTGGTAGAACTACAGTGGTTGGTAAGTGGCTGTGGTCCTGAGTTCTCCAGTGGTCCCCCTCCTCTGTAGCCCCTCCCACAGGACCCCTGAACCTCCGCATAATTGGGTAATTAAAGGGTTAATTCACACCCAACAAGTGGCCTCCAGGACCCAGCCACAGCACTGTGGTTAGCTTCTTTTCTAACTTGTCTGTGTCCCTGCCTTACTGGTCACTGGATAATTTGAATATCACCCCAGGTAGGTATATATAATAAATAAGGCTCCAAGTGGGTTCTATGACATTACTGAGAAATCACAATTATGTAGTAATAAATTAAGCTATTAATTATCTGTACAAGAAAATATTATTTCTCAATGACTTGATGTCAGGTCAAATATTGTTTCCTCAATGTGGCTGGGCCTTGATTCTCAGTGGTTTGGCAGTTATGTAACATGTAGTCTGGCAGTTAGGTAATGATGAAGTCGTCCTCCATGATGTGATCAGTTGTAAGGGGAGTTTCCTTGGGGGTGTAGCTTGCATCCAATATATATGGACATTCTGGCAAAGCTCACTCACTTGCTCTGGATCCTGCATCTGGCTCATTATCATCTGACCTCCGGTTCTTGGGACTTGAGCCAGCAGCCTGCCAATCTTGGGATTCATTGGCCTCCAAAGTCTGTGAGCTAGCAGTCTGCCATCTTACCTGCTGATCTTGGGATTTGCCAGCCTCCACAGTCCGTGAGCCAGCGGCTCACTGTCTGACCCGCCAATCTTGGGTTCATCAGCCCCTGCAGCTATGTGAGTCAGGAGAAGCCTCCAGCCTGATGCCTGATCCACTTGGGACTTGCCAGCCTCTACAACCATGTGAGCCATTTCATTGAGATAAATCTCTCTCCATATATATATATATATACACTTCACTGGTTCTACTTCTCTGGAGAACCCAGCCTAAGACACTAAGGTACTCCCCTATTTAAGGCCCTCAGCTATGTGTCTCCAGAATGCCTTCTATTCTCCCTATCTCCACACTCCTTGAACTTTAATATATCTGCTTGTATAATGTCTGTCTTTACTAGCAGATGGTAAGCTCCATGAGGGTAAGGGCCATGTCTGTAATCCCAGGCCTTGCATGGAGCATGCTGGATAAAAGGTGCTCAATAAATAGTTGTTGAATATGAATAAAGAAAGCTATATCACGTAGGATTTTTCTGTGAAATTATTTCATCATCATTTGTTATTGAAGTTTTTTCCGACATTAATAATAGCTTTGGAATTTAGATAGACCACTGTCTTTCATTTTAATTTAAACTTAGGCAGAATTTGTCATTTTCTTGACGTGGTTGCTTTTTTTGCACTGCATGTGGTAGTCCCCATTCCTGATTAAAGGATGCTAACCTGGAGATCTTTCTTGACCTTGATTTGAGAGCCAGAAGGTTGAAAGCTCAGTTATTATTAGAAGCTATCTAAGTCCTAGGGCATTAAATCTCAGTCTTCTTTTCTCATTGCTCATTGTCCTTTCTTCTGGCCAATTCCTGGCAAACTTTTTAGAGTCGGTATATAAAACCATAATTCTTAGTTACATGGAGAATTTTTTTTTTCAGTTTATGAGAGAAGGAAGGTGTCATGATGTGAGGCTATTTCTGCCAAGTATAAAACAAACCAAACCAAACCCTTTGCTGTCGAGTCGATTCCGACTCATAGCAACCCTATGGGACAGAGTAGAACTGCCCCACAGGGTTTCCAAGGAGTGGCTGGTGGATTCAAGCTGCTGACCTTTTGGTTAGCTGCCAAGCTCTTAACCACTGAGCCACCAGGGCTGCCAAGTATAGAGGCTAGTACTTCTACAACAATGATTACAGCCACATTGTTTTCATAGCACAAAATGGGCAATAAGGACATAGTTGTTTAAAATAAAAACAAGCTAGAAAAGGTATTGCTTTCTCAAGACTGTTTGACCGAAGTGTGAACCAATAAAGCCCCCTGTAGGTACCATGATGAGAGAGAAAGCAATGGGGGCCCAACTCTAGTGGAAAGGAACATAACAACATTTTAAGGTACAGGTTCTGTATTACAAAAGGACGAAATAAACACTGCCTAAATAGCTGAGTGTTTCTTTTGAAATACCTAACTCCAAGAGAGCCACAAAGATTTCGACACGAATCTGACAGTTTGAAATGTACACAATTAAGTGGCGGTATGTAGAGGAGGCAGGGTGCAAGGAATAGGGACATCCTGATGCTACTGCTAACTAGCTCTGTGACACCAAGCAAGTCCTCACCTTTCTTGGCCTATTTGCTTATTTTGGATTAGAATAATTGATTTCTAAGGTTTATTCTAGCTTGACTATCTCAAGACTTTTTGTGATTAGATAAGGCTTAGACAGTGGTAGGATGATTTGTATAAGAGGAAGCCTTAGGATAAATTCAGAAGAATCTAAATGATGTGCTTATTCAGAAGAAAAAGCCCAGATAAAAGGTGAATCCATCATGATGGCTCTCTAGTCATTAAGTGAAGTGTCCTTGGGAAAAGTGCCTTTTAGGGTAAAATACTTAAACTCAGATGGTTCTAAAAACAGAGTGAAGGTTGCATGGACTGCACTAGTTTATACTTCTGTGTCTTTAGATTGTTCCAGCAGAGTGGCAATATCTAAACAATACTATATTATATATAATGATACATATATCCAGTAAGATATTTCCATATGTATGTATATGTGTATTTGTGTAAATATGTAGCTGTGTGTGTATATATACATATATATGGATGTATGTATATGTGTGTATATATACATATATATGGATGTATGTATCTATGTGTGTGTATATATATATAGATGTATGTATATGTAAGGAGCCCTGGTGATGCAGTGGTTAAATGGTTGGCTGCTGAAAGGTCGGCAGTTGGAACCCACCAGAGGCTCTGCGAGAGAAAAGAGCTGGCGATCTGCTCCAGTAAAGATTACAGCCTAGGAAGACCTATGGGGAGTTCTACTCTCTGACTTACAGTTGCCATGAGTCAGAATTGACTTGATGGCACACAACAGCAATGTGTGTATGTATGTATGTGTGTATCTGTATATCTGAATCCCCAAGAAAGAAAAATCTTCAGACACAAAAGCCTAGGTGGAGCCTAAGCCAGAGAGGCAGAGCAGGAACCTACGCTGCAGGAGTGCTAGGAATTTAGCTGTAGGGGCGTAGAACACTACAGAAAGCACCAGTGTTGGGGGAACGAGTTGGGACTGAGACCCCGCTTCCAGAGTGGGACCCGTGGAAGGCCACCTCGGTGAAAGAGAGGCCTAAAAAATTCACACTCACCCGCACAAGGAAGTTAATCTCTGCTTAAGTCTGGGTGAAAGTAAGTTTCTTGTGAGAAATAGAAACCTCAGGCCTGTGCAAGGAGTTGAACTTACACTAATCACATGATGAGGAAACCCAAAAGCTGAGTAATTAGGATAAAAAACTGGTTCTAGGGAGTGAGACCTCAGGGGTGCATGGCAGGAGCAAATGCAAACCATTCAGAAGGGACTCTTCACCAACCCAGGCTGCAAAGGATTTCCTCAGAAAAACACAACCCACTTAAGATGAGCTCATAATAAAAAGTACAGCTCAGAAGGAAATGATCTACCATGAGGTAGAGTTAATAGACACAATAAACACTGGGATTTTCAGCTCAAGAACTTGAATAATAACAATCTTAAAGTATAATATAAATTGTCTAAAATGATTAAAGGCATAAATGACTATATAGAAACCATAAGAAAAGCATCAGACACTAAGAACAGGTAAATAGACCTGAGGAAACTACTCAACAATGTAGCATAGAAAAATATAAACACTGATATTCTTTACATGAGACGTGAGTATTTCGAACCTTAGGGTGCCTTTCAGAAGACAGGGCAATAAAACTGAGTATCTGAGCCACTCTTGTGTAAAGATGGTGCTACAACTGCACTGAGCAACATGGTAGCCACTAGCCACGTGTCGCTATTGAGACTTAAAATGTGGCTAGTGGGACTGAGGTACTTAATTTTTAATGTTTACTTTAATTAAAAAATTTATACTAGATTCAGTTATAAGGAGACTTTTAAGCAGGTTTGGAACAACTTGGGCTTGTAAATCTGTTTGTGAAACAGCAACTATTTCGGATAAAAATTTAGCATCCAAATTGAGATGTGCTCAGTGAAAAATACCAGATTTTGAAGACTTAGAATGAGAAATAGTAAAATATTAAATTTTTAAATAATTGGCCATATGTTGAAAGAATTTTTGGCTATGTTAGATAAAAAATATTGAAATTAATTTCATGCTTTTTAATGTGGCTATTAGAAAATTTAAAATTACATATATGGCTCACATATTTCTATTAGACGGCACTGTACTAGAACATGTACTCAAAAAATGTTTGAGATTTGAGCTAGCCCCCAGATTCCAAATGCTGGAGGTTGGGGAGTGACAGGTGGGAACTAAAAATTCATTTGAAGACAGCTACTGAGTTATAAGGAGCTGTACAAGCAGAGGAGTGATATCTTTCACTTATGTCATTAAAAAGAGTCACTCTAAGGGCTCTGATTCCAAGTCTGTGATTTGAAAGTTGTTTCCACAATTATTAGTGACTATACACATGCCCTGGTGGGTAGTGGTTAAGAGCTCGGCTGCTAACCAAGAGGTCGGCAGTTCAAATCTACCGGCTGCTCCTTGGAAACCCTATGGGACAGTTCTACTCTCCTATAGGGTCACTATGAGTCAGGACCGACTGGACGGCACCTAACAACAACATATACATGCAAGGTATAAATATATATGTAATTAAAGATATGTTTCATTGCAATCTTTTGTTTGTTCATTCATTTAATTTACCCATTGGTCAAATAAACATTTGATAAGATGAATTTAAACCAAGTGCTGTGATAGAGATCTTCCTTTCACTGTAGCTCTTCTTCTGCAAGGCCTTGTTTATACTGTTTCAATTGTTCTATGATCCACTAACAATGAATGCTGCCAACTAAACTATGACATTATCATTGATTTTAAAATATAGCCCCATTTCAGATATTAAAATGTGAAGAATACACATCTGTGATACAATATGGCATTAGTGCTCCCTACGTCTTACTCTGAGACCAACATTTAATACTACTGATTTGGTATGTTGACCTGGATGCCACTTCACACTTCTCTTCCCTATACCCGAAGTCATCATGGATCTCTCAACTACTCAATTCCATATCTCATAAGAGACGCCATCCCCACGTGCCTCTGATGTAGATGATTCTCAGTTCACACTCAGAGAAACATTGTTCTTCAAGGAGAGCCTCTGCAGTTGTGATTAGTGTTGTAATCCTTATGGTTGTCACTGTCAGTGTTCTCTACCAAGTAATTTATAAACATGCTGAGGACACCAATCAGCCCCACAGTGCACCCTCAAGAATCACTCTCTACTTTTCTGCTTAGAAAAGTGCCTGTTTGATGCTACTTCTTGTTCCTTATCTTAAACTGGCTTCTTACTTAGGACAAAATATTCCCAGCTGTGCTTCAATATTTAAGCATCCATTCGATTAAACCTTTCACTAAAGCATCACTTTTATTCTAGTTGCTAAAAAGGAAGTCTGTCCTGAGGGTGACAAAAATGTCGCAGCAAGGAAAAGGTGTCAGATGGTAACCACTTAAGTCCAACAGCAACATGATCTTGAGACTCCTTTTATGATGCAAAAGAACCTCTCGTTTGTATACTCTAAAAGTGGGGGGCAATTATGACCTACACTGAAGGAATAAATATGGAATGTGTTAGACTTAATTTGTGTGCTGAGGGCACAGCCCTTCTGATTTTTTAAGTAGAAGAAACCCATTACTGTACCTGAACACACCACAGCTGCCTCTAGCCATTCCCATTTAAAATCTGCAAATGGTTTCATTTGGTGTCTCAGCAGACTTAAGACTTAGAAGGAGAATAAAGATGAACATTTCAATAACATTTTCTACAAAAAAGGTTTATTTAAAAATACAATCTTTTTAAAAAGAGACAAATTTTATATACAGTTAGTTTAGAAACAGTTAAAAACACAACAAAATAAATCTGGATTTAGAAATTATGATTTGTAACATACAATACTGGTGCTGAAGAAGATCGTTTAAATCTATGATTCACTCTTTTTGCCCATCATATTTTAATAATTCACATTTGTTAAAACCAGTGATTGGGACTAAAGAAAGGGTCTTGTCTGAATCTTTCCCTCTTCAGGAATCTGCCATTCTTCCTGGCAGACAGACAAATGGCAGTAACTAGGCAGTGTGTTCCCACTTCTTTGTATGCCCATGTGTCCAAAAATACATCTCCAGTATTTTCTTCTTTGAAATTTATCTCTATGTTGCTAGAGGGCTTGGTCATATATCAGGGTTTTTTTTTTTGTTTGTTTTGTTTTAAATTTTGATCTTTTAAAATGGGAGTTCTCTAAGGGCAAGGAGTATGCACTGCTATTGATAGCACAGGACTCAATGTTTAATGCTCTTCGGATCTCAACAACACTCAACATGATTTTGGTCTCCAAGCCAGAACCCTGAGCAGCTATCTACCAACACGTTTCAGCATGGTACTAAAGAATTTTAAAGCACATTCAAACATCTAATATAGATTTCTAATAAAACAGGAGAAATAACTTGTCAGACTAAAGTGCTATTAGTTACTATATTCAAGAGGCTGTCTTGAATTAGTAATGTGAAGTTTTAAAACTCTTTTTACCATGGTCATTGCTTCTCAATCTGGGGAACCCTAGCATCCTCCTGGCTTATCAATTTTATTCAAGGATTTGGAAATAAGTTTAAAATTTTTCTAATCTTAAAAGGTTCTGTTGTATATATTCACAAACAAAATCAAAATAATATTAAAGATAAAACATACGACTTCAAAGAAATTACAAGCTGACATCTTGGACTATGCCCTCATACCCTATCTCCTATAAGGAGTATTTCAGTAGTAACATCCATGAACCAATGACCTGGGGGCTCCTGATTTATGAAAGTGTAGCCAGTGAACAAAATAAAATTCAAAATCTTGGCTCATTCTCTTGAGTTCCATCTTCTGAAATACTATATACTCTTGAT
>NW_004443953.1:19260915-19310783 GCF_000243295.1 Trichechus manatus latirostris | reverse complement strand
ATATAGTCCTGTCTATACTGATCAGGAAGAAAGTCAAGGAAAGAACTCTTTTTATTTTTATTTTACATTGTTCAACAATTAGAGGAATGCGTCAAAGAAGACTGCTGATGTACAACTAAAATATACAATATATGTCATCAAAAATAGTGGAACTCACAAAGCCAAAAGATTAGAACTTGACCTGCTAAAAAGAAATAACAGGAACAGAAATTCTGAGTGGTTGTGTCTTTCTTTCAGATTATATAAAACTATATCATCACTGTTCTTTACTGCCCTTTTTGTTGAAGAGGTAAGGATATGGTACCTTTCCGAGCTATTGTTCATTAATTACATTACCTCCTCTAGAATCTCAGATCCACCAGGGATCACCCTAAAGGGATCCTTTCAGTATACAGTCATGGAGGTAAACCCAAACTGCCCACCAACAATAACTACTTGTTGTCAAATAAAGTCAATGATCATTCCCCGTATAAATGAGTTGCCAATGAAATAATCTAAGTCAAATTTACAAAGTTTTTTGTTTTAAACAATGGGCTAACTTCATAAGGCCATGTAAGGAAAACATTATCTGTAAATCAAGTTGTCACCCAAAACATTTAATAATTAAATAACGTTAAATACGACACTGGATTGAAAACGATCCTAGACAGTTTAAGGATTAATCCTCTTAATCCCACAATTTAATGAGACCATCCCAACCACATGTTATGACTTTAGATGTTTCATGAGGATGCCACACTGCACCTATACACACTTTATCATGAGCTTTAAACCGACTGTAGAGTTTTGTGGTCTTCCAGTCCCAAATGTTTAATTTTCCGTTTCCATCTCCTGAAATCACATAGCTACAACGGGAAGAAAAAATAAATTCCAATTATGCAAACATCTTAAACTGGTAAAGTGGGATACGGAACAGAGAGAGATTTTTATGTTTTTCACCTTAACATTAAAAAAAAAAAAATCAATGTGAACGTACACATCTAAATTATAAATGTGAACTAGTCTGTAATTTAAACTTCTACCCAAAACAAAAACAAACAAACAACTCCCCATTTAGCTACTGGTGGAAGACTGGGAGTCCCAGGGGCCACAATGAATGACTATCACAATCAGTCTTTAGACAGTCAGACAATGTCTCTAGACAGTGTAGGGGAACTAAGGTAACATACAGCCAGTAGACACATTTAGACCCATTCTACTGTACATTCTACCAACTTCATAATTATTTTTTGGCTCCAACATCTTTCAAAGATGTCTATGACTGACCCAGAGGTAGCACTCTAAGGCTCAATTACCAGGCTAAACAATACGAGGTAAGAGAGATTTCTGAACTACTCCTACCTATATATTTTTGCTACAGATCAGGGAATGGACGTAGACTTTCACTCTTAGAAAGATTCTAGACTTCACAAAACCACTGTGACCTAGAAATATTCAGAAGCTCGATTTGAGGTTTCAGCACAGACAAGCTGTAGTTAAGCTGTTAACGTGAACACTGCAATAAGAATTATTCCAGTGTTCATTCAGTCACAGCAATATAGTGATTATTGTCCTCCTACCCTTGCTTAGAAAAGCAGAGGGAAAATAAGGCATTGGTCATATAGACAGGGATTTATTACATGGTTAAAAGGCATAAGATTAAGCAATATAAAGAGAGATACTGAAGTAAGAACTTAAAAAAAACAAAATATAATTTTCATAATTTGTTCCTGCCTTTACTGTATCTAGCATTTAGGCACTTTAGAGATCTTATACAATTTATATATGTGAAAATGATTTGTAACGTGTTACTTGTATAAAAGTAGTTTATATTATCATATTTAAATATGATAATAGAAGACTGAAACTTACCTCATGTCTGGTGAAAAGTCCACCTGACAAGCATATCCTGCTACCATATGACCCTTAAAAATTTTTTTCTTATTTAATCTAAATCTGTTCTGTGCTCCAAAAATTAAGATTTGATTGTCCATTGACTGGCATGCTAGCCACTTCCCTGTAAATTCAATAAATGAGACATTTTAGAGAAAGACTGAAAAATTTAAAGACTTTATTTTAAATATATTCACTATCATTAATATTCTTTTGTTCCCAACTATTTATAATAGGAAATACATTTACCATACCACCTGTCTTACTGGCAAGTGGTATTTACATAGAAAGTAATGAATTTTACTCATACAATCTTATGAACATTTTCCATACAAAAACTTTAAATAAACCTGTACAATTAAAAAAAAAAAAAAGATTAAAAAATGACAGTAACTTTTTAAAAGGCCATGTTGCTTTCATCTACCCAGGATTCACCAAGCCCCTAGAGCCTAAACTGCAGTATGCACTTGCATATATAACTAAGGGCATGGTCCTACCAAGGCTCATAGTCTGAGTGGGTAAATGGCTTTGTTCAAGATGGGCACAATGCTTGTAATTGTTTAAAAGCATACTATATAAAGTGTAGATGCAACATGACAATGTATACAATACAGTGATTACCAAAGTAAGATCCAGTTGGGTTGCTCTTCCCCCATAAAAATCATAGCGCATTTGATAACAATCACTAATTTGCCTGTGCCAGATGCCCTGATGAAAGAGCAAACTCATTCTTGCTCCTCTTCCTTGCTCTACACTCCAGTAACTGAGGCTTTAATGATGATGTTCCCCAAACATCAGATCCTGCACTTTAATACCCTCAGTTAAGAGCTATAAGTATAGCAGTATATTGTCAGTATATCTGCAACATAAATTACCTTGTAATTAAAAGGCAATGGATTATTGAATGGAAAACAGTTTCAAATAGATTTTATTTTTTGCCTGATAAAATTTTTACAGTGAAATTTTAAGTGTTCTCATTATAGGGAATCAGATTTCAATTTCCCATCCTCTAAAAGAAAAGAAGCTCACAATAAATCATTAAATAAGGTGATGATTATGTTTCTGTTGGAAGGAGAATTATAAAAAAATGATACTCAGCTGATGTTAGCTATAAATCACTATTTTATGTTTTTAAAAGCAAGAGTGGGTGAGGTGACTAATACAATAAAACCAGTGATTATTTCTAACATTGAAAGTATTTCCCTATAAAAGTATGGCACTGTGACAGTAAGGATGGGAATGGCCAAGCTTCTATTGAACACAGAAATCACACCCTGTCTTGGAAGCTCATTTGAAAACACACTCTATGTACTAACTCACCATTTGGAGACAAAGTCACTGCAGGCATCGAGTGCATACTGGGCTCTGCTATATACTTGAAATCCACAGGGATATCCCTAAAAATCAAAAATAGCACATTACAATGAGTAATGTTTAGAAGTACCTTGTAGAAGAACTATTTCTGAAAGGGATAATATCCAAAGAAAAGAAAAATTGAGAAATATATATTTAAAAAACCTTTCATGAAACTTGCTGGAAAAAGGAAATCACAAAATGACCTTGTATTTCTTATTAAAAATCTTTTACACCACAAATGATTTTCCATGACAACTAGGAGAGTGCCAGTGATTTACTTTTCTAACTCTGTTTTGATTTGAACTTTGGCCTTTATGTTTAAAAAAAAATCCGTTACTAAATGTTCCTTAATAATGAGCTCATCTAAATACGTACCATGGTAGGCAGAACTAAGATGTCTGAGGCAAGCCTACAGGAAGTATTCCTGTTTTACCTACCAGTCAACCTAAACCTGTCTTTATCCTGCAGGGAGGTGGTTGCGCTAAAGAGTCTTCAGCAATGCAAGAGGATGGCAGGCAAAGCTGTACAGAGATCTGTGAGCTGATTCATCTCGTCCAAAATTAATGACCAAGAACAGGAAGATGAAGTGCTTGGCACATAGACACCTTCTATTTTCTGTTTGCATGTAATAAGGTATTCTAAATGAGTATGGTACAGGATAAAAAGCATTAAAATTCTTTTTGCACGTGAATGATACAAAGGATCAAACAAAACAAAAATCCAAAACTAATCACCTAAATCTGGAACCACTAAAAGTTCTAAGTATTTTTTCATTTTACTATTTAATACTTAGTTTTAATATTTTAATAGTTCATTTTAACACTTAATGATAAAAATCCTTTGTAACTCTGGAAGGATTTTTGGTCTTGTTTTTCATAAGAGACCAGAAGTGCTTTTTCCAGAGTGTTGTGTGGGAAGTGTGATCTGATGAACAATACAGAATATGAAGAAGCAATTTCAATTTCAAAGTATGGTTTAAGTTCCAGTACTTTGATTAACTGGAAAATAACAGCAACAATAATAATCTGCCTTTAGGTAATGATTTTTTCCATCCATCTATCTATCCATCCAGAAGAGGAAACAAATGATTACAACAAACTTCAGGGTCCTGGTGAAAGAAAAAAATTTTCAAGTATAACCTGCAGAACAAATCATCAATGAGAACTGACATTCAGAGTGACCCAAATGTATGCAAAGAGTCTCAACCTGAAAAAGGTTCAATTGTTTTTCCTTCCTCACATTTATTGTTATAAGTAACAGTTTCATAACTTGGATTAAAACACAGAGCATTTCTAAATTACATTAACCACAGTCCAGGTTCATATTAATCAATTTTTTTACTAAAAACAAAGAAATTCTAATAAACTCCTTATTTCAAGGACTCTTGGTGTAACGAGCTTTAGAACAAGAAATGAACCTAGGCTACCCTGTGGACTTCACTGTTTCTAGCAAAAATGTCTGCTAGGCATAGTTATATTTAATAAACACAACACTATCTTCAAATTAAGATAGTGTAATTCTGTATACTAAGCTAGTAACTCATGTCTTGTAAATAATCTTCAGTTTGGAAATGAATTCATTAGCAAAACTACCAGAAACCTATGAAATTTTAGGGATAAAAGATTAAAAAGTTATACCAACAAAACAAAACGCATATACATATGTTTATTCTACAGACTATTGTGCAAATGATGTAAGGTGGCTTATAGAAAATGGTGTCCACATCAGAATCTCAAGCACAGAATATCATTTCTGAATTAAGAAAGATCTTAATTTTAAAGTAGTCTCAAACCACAGACCTTGAGGATGATGCTATATGTTAACACTATATATAAAATACAGTCAACTCTCCATTGATTGGGGGTAATCTGAAGGAGTGTAGCTGTGGTGGAAACTGTGGGAGAAACCACAGTTAAATTACATTAAATCTTCCACTTCCCAAATTGCTCTCTTAATGGTTAGGTACAGCAGGGACCTGCTCAACAACCCGAAGGGGCTCAGTTTGAAGAGGAAGCCATTGGCTGTGGTTCAAGGCTTCCCATTTCTTCTTAAAGCAGGACTGCTGGCGGTGGGGAGACCCACTTTCTAGTCTCTGCAAGGCTGTAACCACGCTGAGCTGTGCTTCACAGTGGACTATAAAAACAAGCTGGGCTCCATCCAAACATTCATTTTAACAAAAAGATTACTATGCATTTTGTTGCAACTAAATTACAAAACGTGGAACTTAATGAAACAAGCTTTAACGTTTTTTAGTTTTAGAAGCTTTTTTTTTCCCTCTAGGAAAGCAAAATTAACATGTTCTGTTTATATTCTACAAGCAAAACATGTATTTTTCTACCATTACAGGTTATGAATGATAAGTCACAGGGTAATGATATGGAGCAATTTTCAGTACTGAATAATTATAAAGAGGACATCTAAAAAATTAAAAGATTTATCAACATTTTCTTTGAGTTGGTTCTGAGGCCAGGATCTTATGCTCCATACCAAGATAGTTTATACATTTGTGGCTCCTACTTCTTACCAGTCATTTTGTAAAGATGTATAAGATACTGAAAAAGAATGTAAGATAGCACAATACAAACCTATCACCACTGCAAGAAAAACAACACAACATATATATCCTTTAGATAGACTATCCAAAGACTAAACAAATAAATTAAAATTTTTATTTCAATATTGTGGGTTCTTAACAAGTTAAAACACTTTGGCAAGCCAAAGATCACAGTTGGAAAAATATTCAAATGGTGGCATGTTATCAGGTTTTGTCTTTGGCTACAAATTTTTAAATGGCTTGCTTTATATAAATAAATCAGATTTTCTACTGGTGGAAACTCACCATTCCCAAACTCTCAGGCTCTTATCATCAGATGTGCTTACAAATCTTCTATTCTCATCAACAAAAACAATGGTGTTGACAGCTCCCAAATGCCGATCATATTCCTGCACAATTTCTCCACTTCGAATGTCCCACTGTATATCAAACAAGAGAAAAAGTAAAGACAGGACCAGAGTAGATTTATGAAAACCAACAAAGATTGTAATTCTGGAAAGTGGGGTGTGTTTTTATAAATTTACTGTTTTCTACTTAGAGATAACAGAGCAGCAATCACTAAAAGTAACAAACATTAAACAAGTTAATATTTCATATTCCATTCCTGATAGAACATAAAGCTCAGGAATCTTAATAAAAATATTGTGAAAAGACTAACCTGTACAATTTTTTTATCAGACATCCCAGCCACAAATAGATTTTGCTTATCTTCATCAGGATTAAATTTGACACAATAGGGTACTTTTCTGTTTGTAAATCTTGATATACATTGTCCTAAAACCAAAGACCCAAGTTAAATAGGTAAAAATAAGTTTGAGCACTTAAAGATGACCCCAGGATTAAGATCTAGAGATCATCTACATAATAAATTTTGAGAAAGGGCAGCCTGCTTGCTCTTGAGTATAATGTACATTGTTCCTTTCCACAAATTTTTAATGATTAAAAATAAAAATTTTCATAAGTAAATCTGTACCATCAATTACAAAACAGATAAACTATAGTATGTCCCTCCCATACAATGGAATATTACAAGCAATAAAAAAGAACAAACTACTTGTATACTGTAAGCCACATGGGTGAATCTCACAGATACTATGCTGAGTGAAAGAAGCTAGAAACTGAAGAGTACATACGGTATGATTCCATATATAGGAAGTTCAAGAACAGGCAAAATGGATCCATGATGATAAAGGTCAGGACAGTGGCTACTGGGGTGGCTACAGACTGGGAAAGGGCATAAGAAACCTGTACAGAATGCTAGAAATGTTTTACTTCTTGATCTTGGTGGTAGTTTAAAAAACACTGAAGATTATTCATTTTGTACCCTTAACAGTATGTATATTATATCTTGATTTTTTTTTTAAAAAAAGCCTGTAGAGTTATGGTTTCTCAACCCTGCGTACATGTTAGAATCACTTAGTGTTGGCTATACCCTAACAAATTACATAAGACTCTCTGGGGGTGAGACCCAGGCATCAATAATATTTAAAGCTCACCAGGTAACTACAATGTACAGCCAGAGTTGAGGATTACAACTAAAGAAGTTAAGAGCATTGGCTTTGCGGTCAGAGAGACCTTGGTTTGAATCCCAACTGTGTCACTTATAAGCTGTGTGTCCCTGGAAGAGTTACCTCTTTAAGCCTCAACTTCCTTATCTATAATGTATAAGAGGAGCCCTGGTGGTGCAGTGGTTAACAGCTATGGCTGCTAACCAAAAGATCAGCAGTTCGAATCCACCAGTCGCTCCTTGGAAACCCTATGGGGCAGTTCTACTCTGTCCTATAGGGTCGCTATGAGTCGGAATCGACTCTTCGGCAAATGGTAATGTATAAGGAGCCCTGGTGGCACGGTGGTTAAGTGGTCGGCTGCTAAATAAAGGTCGGCGGTTTGAACCCACCAACTCCATGGGATAAAGATGTGGCAGTCTGCTTCCATAAAGATTACGGCCTTGGAAACCCTATGGAGTAGTTCTACTCTGTCCTATAGGGTCACTATGACTTGGAATCGACTTGACAGCAACCGTTTTTTTTTTTTTTTAATGTAATAACAGTACTTAACTCACAGGGATATTTTAAGGACTGAATGATACACTGCTTCTAAATACTTAGCACAATGCCTGATAAACAATAAGTGTTCAATATATATTGGCTATTATCATTACCCTTAAAAATCAGTAAAATGAAAGAAGGTTTTCTAATTATATAAAATTGTATCAACCACAACAAACAGATGGAATTAGTATGGCTGTGGATATATAAAGTCAACTGGCCATGGAGGATTAGAAATACATTTTAACCAATTTGAGCAATTAAATTTAATTCTCCTCATCAGACATTTATTGTGCTTTTTATTTTGTACAATATACTGTGCTAGGTCATGTAGGGGAAGAAAAAGATCAATTAGATAGTATATGGAAGATTTCAAATTTGTTTGTCTATCAATATGTATAATTTATAAATTGTACTTGGTGGAAAAAAAGTTTCACAGTCGAAGAGCTACTTACACAGCTGAGTCTCAACTCTACAAACATTTTGTGACGTTAGCTGATGTACGAAGAATGAACACCAGCAGTTACAGACGGTACCATTTTGTCACAAAAGACTACTCATTCTGTTTCATTTATAAATGCTAACCTATAAGATAAATATGTATCAGTACAAGCTCTTACCTGTCTCAGTGTCCCAGAGCTTAAGATACCTATCATAGGCCGCGCTGAGGAACTGTGTCCCTGCAGTATTGAAGCAGATGTCCCTAACAGCTTTACTGTGACCTAAGGGCAAAGACAACAGAATTGAACGTAAGGTGAAGTATCTTCTCTTTAAACACAAATACCCTAAGGGAAACAGCATTAAACAGTAGCTCTCAAGTAGGCTGTGAGGCAAAATCACTGGAACCCCATCTCCTGATTTCCTGTATTTGGGAATGTTGGTTTTTGTTTTTGTTTACCCTTTAAGAAGCTACTCAGAAGATTCTAATATATAACATTTAGGTAAGAACCAAGAGAAAAGATATAACTTGTTTTTTTAAAGTTTGTCATGGCAGTCTCTTAATATGCAGTACATGCAACTGATGACTAAAGAGCCAAGAATTTATGGAAACATAACAGGCCAATTGTTGCCAATGAAAGAGAAATGACTACTGACATTTTGGTGGGTCACTCAGATTGCTCACCAGGCTGGAAATGAAAACAAAGTGATCTAAACCTAAAGTTCAGGAAATTGTAGCCCTTGTTCAATAATTCTTATTTCTGGGATCACACTACCAAACTTCACAGGCACTGATTCAGAATTTCAGAGACTAAGCCTTTTTGAAAACAAATATTAGTTTCTATTTTAAGATGGCATTTTGATAGTAATTAATTTCAAGGTGCTGATTATGCTTTACTTAGAAATCAACCTTGCTAGAGCCAATCAACTTTTTTGAAAGTTACAGGGACAAATAAAATGTGGCTAAATGAAAGCAGAAACCTATTTTTAACACCCCCACCACAACCAAGACTGCCATGTACAGTTGTACAAAATGTGCATGGAACAAACTGTCAACCATCCACAGCAGCCCTCAACCACCACCATCAATGAACGCTAGTCAGGCAGTATATGCCATGGCAGTTAGGCACTCTTTTCTGCAGCAAAAGTCCCAGTCAGAGCTGTTATAATCTTCCTAAGTACATTACTGAAAAAACAGTCCGCCAGTGCAGGAGAGACAGATGGGGAGCACATCCACTATATCTGAAGGAGATATTTTGCTCCTCTGAACACGGCTGGTAGCCTTCCCACAAGACTTCGTTTAGGCTGCTGCCACCACAGCAGTATCTTAAACAGTATTTATTTGTGCATTAAGGTCCTAAAATCATAGCAAAGCTAAAAACAGAGCCACTATGATGCATACAAATGTGGTACAGTTAATTTGGAAACAATGACTAGCCTTCAAAGGAAATTTGACAGACAATAAACAGTTCTCTAGCAAAAAAGGCTGGTCTGTAACAAGACTGTCCTCTCTTCTCTCCTTCAAGGAGTTCTCTAAATCTTATCTTTTTCTATATTTTAGCTGCCAATTCTCAACCTCTCTTCCAAGCTCGGTATCTGTGTCACACGGGGTCACTGTGAGTTGGCATCGACTCCACGGCACCTGACAACAACATCCCAAAGGCAGCTCAAATTCATTGGGCACAAAACCTCCTCATCCTGTTATGTTCCCTGTCTTGCTGAATGGCACTACCATTCATCCAGCCAAGGAGACATCATCCTAGATTCCTGCCTGGCTCGTATCAATCACATCCAGTTACTAAATCCCACTGATTTTTAGTTCCTGATCATTCCCTTCCTCTCTATCTCTACTGTTTTGGTTCAAGTTCTCATTATCTCTAATACAGACCAATGAAATAAACTTGCAATTTATTTCCCTGCTTTCAGACCTGCCCTACCAGTGCAACCTCCAGATGGCTACTATGATTTTCAAAAACTTCAATCTAATCATGTTGCCTTCTTGCTGTTGATGGCTACCCACTGTCCTCAATATAGAGTCTAAACTCCTTATAATGGCACACAAGGTCCTCTATGGTACTGCCCCCTTTTCCTACTTTTCTTTACCTTCATCTCTCACCAAATCCCATAACTTGGCAATTCTAGAATATATGTGGTTCTCCCAAAGTTGCATGCTTTCTCATACCACTTTTGCTTTTACTTCTGCTGCTCACACTTCCTAGTTTCCTTTCTTTGTCTATGTAGGGAACCCCACTCCCGCTTCAAGACTCAACTCAAGTTTCCTTCATATCACTGTTGGATAATTACTGTCAGTGATGTCATCTTACTTAGAAAAAGTCTTCCCAAACAGATTTCTAGCCAGAGGGAAAAGAAAGATTACCAATAAATGTTCGCAGACAGCGCCGGTCTTCATAAACCTCCCATAGCTGGTGGAAAAAATAGCAAACAAATAATAAATTTCATACAAGACTTCAGTAAAATGACAACTTTTGATCAATAAGAGTCATAAAATGGCTGTATGTGTGCATATCATGTATACTGCTTATTGCTTTATGTTGCCAGTTTAGGTTGTACTATTTGGACTACACACACACACATACACACACATATCATACATTAAAACTACCAGTAAACTTAAAAATCTGATACTGAAAGATACATCAAAATATGATGAGAACTTAACTGTAGATGGAGGTAGTACAGGTTATTTTTTTTTATTGCTATTTTCTGCATTTTATATATTTTCTATGATGAAAAGTTTGTTTTTGTAATACCATGAACTACTTTTAAAAATTATTAAAACTGCCATGTATAACATTTTGATACTGACAGTTTTTTTTCCTTTCCTGAAGTAACAAGTATTATACCATATGAACATGATGATCTAGTTTGAAATATAACAGGCTCATAATGCTTATTACATGTAGAGTAGATTAATACAATAGCTTCAAAACTACCTTTAGTCTTGCCTGGCTCAAATAAAATCCCTTACAATGTTGCTAGTGCTCTAAAATACAAAGCATTCCATGGGTATGCAGTGCCAACAGGATGAAGTCTCAGTTCCCATAGCACATCAGGCAGGCAAAGCATGGTCCCTTGCCTATGACCTTCAGTTATTCTGTGTCGCTAAGATTTTAGGCTCAAACACCCAAAAAACAATTGTAGTCTTCAGCATACACTATGCTCTAGTCTCTGCCCCACCCCTCCTCCTCCTCTCCCATTACTGAGTTAATATTCCTACTCATCCCTAGAGGCTCACCTCCCCTTGAATGCCCAGGCTAGGTGAGTTGTGCTTCTTTAAAATCAGAATACTTTGTGCCTGCCTCTATAATGATCATTTACATCATAATGAAATGATCATTCCAAGGGCAGGGAAAGTGTCTTAATTTTTTATCCCCTGCCCTTACACATAATTGGCACCTAACAAACGTTTATAGACGTGAACTAAATTGAATTCTAGGGTTTTTTTATTGGTCAAAGAGAAGACCATAATTTTAATTAAGGCAGTCTGTATAAAGTGAAAGTTAAAGGAAATAAGGGTCTTTATTCCAAACTACTGGCTTGTCATTTTAATCTACTAAAGACAAAAGCCTAAATGGTTGCTTTCATCAAAAGAAGTTGCCTGTATATATTGTTAATATCCATGAATTATTTACAAAAGATAAAACTTTAATGATTCAACTTTCCAAGTCCCAAGAGCACTACAAGGATGATATTTATTGAACCATCCTAACAATCCAGAGACGACACACACAAAAAGTAAGAACTATTCTTTTAGATTTAAGATTTTTAAAAAGACTTTCCGCATATTCAAGTTGACATGTACTGGCAGCTGAGTTTTTTCTACCACACTCCTGTCTCTAGCTAAACAGCAGCTAAATGTGAGCTTCCCAAGACTGTAAGAACTGGGAGAAGGGGCTGGGAATATTTCTGCTACTTGGCGTCTACTAGTACTTAGCAGAAAAATAACGAGTTACATCATCAGTAGAGTTGACACTTTAAGTAAAACTCAGGTGTTGATCTATATACCAGATTTACTTAGGTCCCATGAAATATGGTGTAATTGCTAAAATGATAAGAAATGCTAAGTTTGATGTCTTCTTTAAGTTTCAACAGCGTGGAAGAGAAATGGAAAGTCTCAGCTACAGACATAAGGAAAAATGCTAAAGATAACAAGAAAAGGGAAATAAGAAGGTAAAATTCCCCTGGCTAATGTATTATAAATAGACAGTTATACAGAGAGCTGTGATTATAAACAAGGATGGTCTTCAGGGGGGAAGTAACAGACTCAACCTATTTAAAACTTTTAAAAATAACTCAAATAATGCATGCTAATTGAGAAAAATATAAATAACTAAAATTACCTATAATTATGCCACACAAACATAACTACTGATTTTTAAAATATAAAATTGGAATTATCTTTGTTCACTGTAACACGCACACACACACACACACACACACACACACACACACACACACACCCGTTTCCAGGATAATACACACTCCTGTATTTTTGAATGGCTATGACGGATACTATTCCATTATATGGATATAGCCATTATTTATTTAATAAATCCCTATCATTTAAAGAGTTCAGATTGTTTTCATTTTTTTTGCTATTACAATGATATTCCTTGTAATTGTATCTTTGTACATACATTCAGTAAAGCCATTTTGAATAATCTGAAGAGTCTGTACTTAGACCATGATTTTTTTTCATTTACCACTTAAACCAACCAACCAGTCAAGGAAAACAGAATCTCTTTTAAATGGCCTAAAATTTCTTCTACCAGTTTTATTAAAATCAAACTCTTTAAGAAATAAGATATCACTATTCTAATGTAATACATATAGCACAAAAAAATAAACTTAAAAAAATAGAAAAGGGAATGACAAAAACTGAATATAATTGTAACATAAAACCGTATACAAAATTTCAATGATCTTAAAAAAAAAAAAGCTAATTCTCAACAGAAGTTCCAGCAATATTGGATAATCCTATATTACATTTTTTAAAAATCTATATTTTACAAGATCATTTATATTATTACACCAAATTAAATTTTTTTCTGGAAACTTTTTTAATGAAAATGAGTATTTAAATTTCATGATGTACATTTGTTCTCATGCAGTAAGAGGAAGATAACCACTAATCTTTAGCAATAACATATCAAGTCATTTAAAGATAACTGAAAAATTAATGTAAACATTAATTATTAAAACAAAAAATTCAAACCAATCGTATCAACATGATGCATATTTCTGTTGTATTACAAAAATAAGCACGTAAACAAGAATTAGATAGACATTAATTTTTTAATATATCAGTAAAAGTGGAGAACATACTCTTTCTTTGGTATATTGAAAACAAAGATTTAAAGACTTTTGACCTAACGCTTCTAAAGCCCCAAATTTGGTTGGGCTAAAAGCTGGAATGGATAATAGAAAAAGAGACAAATACAAGCATTATGTCCAAGTTGCTTTAATTTTCAAAGTATCATGAATGAAGGGGAAAGTTCTTCTTAGGGAAAAATAAAATAACATAAATAAATAAATGAAAATAACAGTTACTATAAGAAACAGGTGAGCTTTTGTACTGCTTCGTGATTGGTGCTTCTGGTTTTTTTTTTCCCCCCAATGTCTGTGTTTCACAAATTTTTTAAAGCAGTGGAAACCTTTTTTTCAAATGAAGGCTCATCTGTAAAAATTTTATATAAAAATAGAAAAAACTAGAGCTTCTCTGGTGGAATAGTCCCTTTCTCATGGCAGTTCTGAATTACCTCTGTGGAACTACAGGACTATGCATGACAGCTGGAAAACCACCATCTACCTTCTATCACATGGTGTCAGTAACTAACTACACCTTTACCTGTCCCATTTTAAATGCATGCTGAAAGAGAAGGCAAGAAGCACTAGACCAGAAGTCAGAACATTGGGCTTCTGGGTCAGGCTCTGCCCCTTATGAATACTATGTCCTTGAACAAAAAACAAACCAAAAAAAAAGACAAAAAACAATCACAAAACACACCAAAACTCAGTCGTCTACTCTCTATAAACGAGGGATTTTTATCACATGGTCTCTCTCCCTCATAAGGTTCTAAGGAACAAACTCAGTTACATACCCAAAACCACTATAAAAATGCATTATTAGTGAGAAAGTATTTATGTGCCTAAAGCCAAATTGACTGGATTATGTTCTAATCAGTTATCTAAGCTTATAAAAGAGCCTAGCCAATTGAACCACAGAACCATATTTGAATCTATGTACATGTTTGGAAGCAGTTCATAAACTGCTGCATTCACAAGGCCTAAGAGAAAATAATCTACTCTAATCTAACAAACCCAAATATATTTATAATCAGCCAAATAGATTTAACCAAACCACTAGCTTCGCAGCACCTCTACTCTGTTACTGAAAACTCACCTTAATTTTACAGTCCATGGAACAAGACAGCAATAAATGGCCAGAGAGAGGAAACAATCTGACTGCACTGACACCCTATAAAAAGATGTTAGTTATCAATCAGAAACATTCTATTTATCAGCTAAAATTAAATACAAGAAAAAGGCAGTATATTTTTAAGCAACCTGATTTACTGTTTTTCTTTATTCCAAAACTCATGCCCCAGAATAATCTTCACTAGTATTCTAAGAGCAGCCCTTCTCTACACTAAGCTTTTAAAGATTTTTTTTTTTTTTTTTTGACCTTTAACATTAACTTCCTCACCCAAGGGAATCCTGAATCAATCACTCCTCTTTCTTCTTTTACACAGCCTCTTCAACAGATTTGACACCTTTTTGAAAAGAGCTGAAAACTGTCAGCTGGAATAGTGCAAATGGCAATGAATTTCAATACCAAGTTTTCAAGTATCTTGTCTCTGCATCAGTTTATATATTACCATAGTTTATAAGCCAGGGAGCATCTAATCATCTCTGAAGTGTGATAACCCAAGAACTAAGGCACAATTACTGAGGCTAAGCAGGAGGTTTGGTTCTAGTATCAGTCCATTATTTACTGACTTGGTGCCCAAGAGAAAGCAGATTGTGGCAGGACTTGTGACTAAAGGCCTGGGCTGCAATAAGGGGACAGGTTACCAAACCACAAATGCTTATGCCATGGCCAACCCAAATGGCCTTGAAGACTGATTAGTCATTGTGACTGACAAGTGTGGGTACCTCCAAAGCCTAACTCTGGTTTATCTTCAATCTACTTCCCTGCTCTGTCATCTTTACCAGAAATATTGAATGTTCCATATTAATAACCAAAACTTTATGTTGGCTTTACTACTACAACATTACAACAAACTTGCCCACCTTTGTGTGCCCGGACCACACATGTATTTGTTTTTTTGGGAGATAACACTTCTCAGGTGGTATAGTTGACCGGAGATTAACACCAACATCTTGAGGTATGTGAAGATAGGACCTGCCCTGATAGTCATACATTTCTTTGACTAAAACGAGGTTAAAAAAAAAAAAAAAAATCAATGAACAAATATTAAGCCACAGTAATCAAATTTATATGCTTAAAATAATAACAGACATTTTATTCCTAGGAGTATCATTCCATATTAGGGTTTAGGTAGTGATATTCTGGTGATGTTAAGACCAAAAGTCAGTCAAAATTTAGCAGCCTGAAATCGTTTCTATTATTTCAGTAAGAGTAGTATTTTGGAATTCTTAAATACCCAGGGAATATTAGGCCTTTAAATAAGATTTATATTTCTTTTACTCAGTTACACATTTTAGAGATACATAAGACTTCAATTAAGTATAATTGCAGTGAGAGAAAAAAAGAATAATACTTGGGCCTTGTGAGTCACTGGCAAAGAATCAGAAGGAAAACAGGATATGGGGAAAGTTAAAACAAAAAAACATCAATTATCCCTTTTCTCTGCTTTCCTCTTATGCTCTTCTAGGTTCCTTTTTCATTTCTCTTTTCCCACTTTCACATAAATTTTATCATGTAAGTAACTTGTGGGAATTAAATGACATAGTTTATATATAGCATTTACCAGCATGTCTGGCACAGAGTAAGTACTCAATAAACACCGACTGTTAATTGTTACGGTTGCAGGCACCATAGTACTAAATAGATTCTTTACAGATAAACCTGGAGCTTAAGAAACCAAGTATGGCCTCATTAAACTTAAATATTTGATATGTGATGCAACATTAGAATAATCAACACTATCAGTGCTATATTATTTACTGTTTCAGATGATCACTACATATTTCCTAAATATAATTAATTAACAAACCAGGTACTTACTAGAATACTTATAATTTACTTTGGTGAATATGTACTTCTTTCCACTAATGAAAATAACTATGAAAGTCTTAATCTCCAATGAAAAAAAGTATTCTTTTAAAGTATAATTTAGTAGCAGTTATGAACTATAAGAATATCTAAAGAATATTTAGCTTGGGCTCTATTAACCAACAAAAAAGGGTCAACTTCTTTAGGAAAAACTGATTGTGGCCCATTCAGGTTTCTTCTTTACCACTTTTTTACTCACTAACACTTGGAAAAAAGTTACCTGTGGTTATTATTAATCATGCTATTTTCTCTCCTTCATTAGCACATACCTAGAAGAATTTGCTGTAATTTATTTAGGATACAAATTGTCCAACATAATCATTCTAAATATAATGATTTTATAGTGGCTGATAGTAAGGGCAATTGATATTATGTGAAAAGAGAAAAGAGTAAATACAGTTTCATAAAGATAAAGAAACATAAAAAATATATTACCATGTAAGATTGTCTTTTCCTCCCCAGGCTTCTCATCTTCCTGTTTGCCTTTCTTCTGCCTCTTTGCTGTAATTTCATCCAATTCTTTTTGTTCTTCCTATGGAAATTGAGCGAAATTTAAAATGAATGTTCTAGAACACTACCATATACAAAGTTAGTTATAAATTCTTTATAATGGAGTCCATTCTTTTGGTGAAGCAATAGCTGTAAGGATAACAATCTCAACCTTTCCATAAGCAGAGACTGATTACCTCTTCCGCGGATTACAAAATGGCATTAAACACATAATGAGTACTAGATAATATTTTAAAACTGATTTTATACAGAACCCATCCTTTCTGGAACTCCTAGAAAAGCTTTAACATATTATGCAAATTATTCAAGTGAAAAAGTGAGGCAATTAGAAAATGTATTATCAGAAAGGAAACTGAATTTTAATATACAGTTTGGTTCTTCAGTAAACACATTTTACATATAGTCATAAGGATACAAGCAATGACTACAGATTTGTGACACAATTTTTTTGGGAGGAGTTGAGGAGGGAATGTAGGGTAGTAGTAAATCTCTATCGATAATAACAAAGAAATCAACAGACAAAGAAAGTAAAATATCAAGTAACAGCAGTATATGTGTGTATATATATATGTATATGTGTGTGTACATATATACATACAGCCAGTCCCCAGGTTATGAAAGTGATCCATTCCTAAGTGCGTCTTTAAGTTGAATGTGTACGTAAGTTGGAACAGGTGCATATGGTTCTTATTTAGTCTTATTTTAGTGCAAGAGAAAGCTCAAAGCCTTTTTCAATGATTTAAAAGCTGCACATGCAGCAAGTGAAGGTGACTGTGATGAAGAATTTGCTGCGAGAAGGGGTTGTTTCAAAGTGAGGGCAAATTTACATAATATTGAAGGGCAAATACGAGCTGTCTGTAAGTTGGATGTCTGTAACCCGGGGATTGCCTGTACTATTTTTCAAAAAACAATGTGGATATATTACTTTGTTAAAAATTTTAAAATGAACTAATAATTAAATAAAAATATTCCAAAGAAAAACCAACAAAAAATTATTGTATTTTCTCAATAGAACCAACACAGAAAAATTCTGATGAGTCATTTGTTCCTTAAGGAAATCTAAAGGTTATTAATAGAAATATCCTTCACAGAGACCCAGTGTACACCTGAATTGACAATGAAAAACATCAAAGCTTACTTCTGAAGGTTTGGCTACATCTTTTTCATCCACATATTTTGCCCATGGTCCCAAGAAACCATCAATATTTGATGCATCATTTTCTTTGAACTTTTTCCTCTTTTCTGTTTTCTTCTGACCAGTTTCAAACACAGTTAAACCTACATTAAAAAAAAAAAGAGAGATTACAAATGTGGATATTTTCTAAAGAAGTATCAGCATATATGAATTTTACTTTATATGGCTAAAGAAAGGTGATTATTAAAGTGATCAAAGATTTATCAACATACACAAAACAAAATCTATATGAATCTGCCAGATACACCAACTCATGCTACACAAAGAGGGATTCAACCTTCTGGGCAAAGAAGCTTTCTATCACTGCAATATTTTGCAAATTCTAATATATTTAAAGATAACCTAAGTTTAATAAAAGACCCAGATATGTAACCCTACTATGGTGTACAATTCTTTTAATGAATCTTAGATCTATATAACTGGATTTTACCACTTTTTTAAAGTAACTCAGTGTCATTGTTATGTTAATGAGACAAGATTAGTGTAGGGTTTATCTTGAGTCAATCTCTTTTGAAATATAAAGGAGATTAAATGAAACCTACCAAGTAGAGATGGGGGAAGACAAATGCCAAGCCACATGAAGATCGCCCAGGAGCAGAAGCTCAGAAGAGACAAGGACCTTCCTCCAAAGGATTATAACCACAGGCATAAAGGTTAGGATTTACAACACATATTTTAGGGGGACATAGCTCAATCCATAATATTCCAGCCTTTCACACCCAAAAATTCATGTCCTTCCCACATGCAAAACACATTCACCCCATCACATCATGCCCGAAGTCTTAAATCAAATCCAAGTCCAAAAGTTCATCTTCTGAATCATCTAAATCAAACATGGGTGAGACGTTAGGCGTATTCCATCCTGGGGTAAAATTCCCCTTTATCTGTGAACCTGTGAAATCTAGAATACGAGTTATCCGCTTCCAAAGTACAACGCTAGAATAGACACAAAGTAAACATTTCCACTACAGATGGGAGAAACTGGAGGGAAAGAAGGGATAACAGGCACAAAGCAAGTCCAAAACCCAGCAGAACAAGTTACACTTGCTCTCTGAGATCACCTGGGCAATGGTCCTGCCCTCTACATTCTAGGTGAAAGCCCCTCAGCACTGAGGTTCAGCTCTGCATAGCAGGCCCTCTGGGATGGCAAGTTGGCTCACCTCACTTTAGGCGGCTCCATTCTCCTAGTCCATCTGAATGGTGACTCTACCTCCTCACCCCCAGCAGGCCCCATTCTTCTGCCCCTTGAGCACAGCAGCCCCACCCCCTCAGCTTTGGGCAGCAGCTCCATTCCCCTGGCATACCTTAAAAGCAGCCCCATACTCTGGAATCAAGTTCGCGAAGGTTCGACTCTTTGAAACCTAGGAGGCTGTGGCCATATTCTTTGAGAACCAGGAAACCATAGCCCCACTCTTTGAAACTCAGAGGGCTCTGCTTCCCCTGCTTCCTCCAACAGTTCTGCTGATCTCCGAGCTGCTCTAGCGCAGCTCCTTTTCTTTTCTTGGAGGACAACAGATGTAGCTCCTTTGGCCTGTTTCCTGCCTGTAGAATTTCAAGACGCAGACAGTGTTCTTTCCTTTCGTTTTTACTCTGTCCCCTTTAGTCTAAGCTCACGGGTTTTCTGCTGTGGTAACTGGTTAGAACCATCAGTCACAGGCTTAATCTCTTTAACAAAAGAATGGGTAGCCATGTCCTTGTTGAACATTCTAGGACTTGTGTCCTTAGTTTGTATAACAGAATTTTCCAAATCTTTAAGTTCTGTTTTCATTTTGCACAGTTCATTTTTAAGTCTCTCTCTTTCCTCTCGCATTTTATTTTAAGTGGCAAGAAGAAACCACACAGCCCCTTTAAGATCTTGCTTAGAAATCTCATCAGCCACATATCTAAGTTCATCACTTACAAGTTCTACCTTCCACCAAACATCTGAACATAATTTAGACAAGCTCTTTGCCACTGCATAAAAAACATCACTTTCCTCCATTGTCCAATCACATGTTCATCATTTTCGTTTGAAGTCTCACCAGAAGAAGCACATTTAATGTCTACACTTCTAGTAACATTATGTTGCTGCTGCCATATGTGTTCTCTAAGACAACAGAAACTTTATAACTCTCCTCACTTCCTTCTGAGCTTTCACCAGACTGCCTTTGATGTCCATAATTCTACCACAGTCTCTTCAAGGCAATCCGTTGTTGTTGTTAAGTGCCGTTGAGTCAGTTCCAACTCATACTGGCCCCATGTACAACAGAACGGAACACTGCCTGGTCCTGCGCAACCTCACCATCGCTGCTATGCTTGAACCCATTGTTGCAGCCACTGTGGCAAAAACCCATCTCATTGAGGGTCTTCCTCTTTTTCGCTGACCGTCAACTCTACCAAGCACGATATCCTTTTCCAGGGACTGGTCCCTCCTGATAACATGTCCAAAGCATGTGAGACGAAGTCTTGCCATCCTCACTTCTAATGAGCATTCTGGCTGTACCTCTTCCAAGACAGATTTGTTCGTTCTTCTAGCAGTCCATGATATATTCAGTATTCTTTGCCAACACCATAATTCAAAGGCTTCAATTCTTCTTCAGTCCTCCTTATTCATTGTCCAGCTTTCACATGTATATGAGGCGACTGAAAACACCATGGCTTGGGTCAGGCGCACCTCAGTCCTTAACGTGACATCTTTGCTTTAAAGAGATCTTTTGCAGCAGATTTGCCCAGTGCAATGCATCGTTTGATTTCTTAACTGCTGCTTCCATGGGTGTTGATTGTGGATCCAAGTAAAACAAAATTCTTTACAACTTCAGTATTTTCTCCATTTCTTATAATGTTGCTTATTGGCCCAGTTGTGAGGATTTTTGTTTTCTTTTATGTTGAGGTGTGATCCATACTGAAGGCTGTGGTCTTTGATCTTCATTAATAAGTGCTTCAAGTCCTCTTCACTTGCAGCAAGCAATGCTGTGTTATCTGCATATTTGTTAATGAGTCTTCTACCAATCCTGATGCCACATTCTTCTTCATATAGCCCAGCTTCTCGGATTATTTGCTCAGCATACAGAATGAATAAGTATGATGAAAGGATATCCAGGTAACCTAGGCTTTTACTATTTGGACCTTAAAACTCTTCCAGGCTCTACATGTTACCCAATTACAAAACACTTCGATATTTTAGGTACCTGTTACAGTAGTACCCTACTCTTCCGGTACCAAATTCTGTCTTAGTTATTGTCTTAGGCTGGGTTCTCTAAAGACAAAAACCAGTAAAGTGTATAAATATCTATACAGAGAGATTTATATCAAGGAAATGGCTCACACGGCTGTAGAGGCTTCTCCTGATTCACACAGCCACAAGGGCTGGAGAACCCAAAATCCGCAGGTAGGACCACAGGTAAGTTGCTAGCTCTAGTCCCAAGAACTGGAGGTCAGACGAACAGGAACCAGCTATAGGATCCAGAACAAGCAAAAGTCCACGAGCCTTGCCAGAATGTCCACTTATATTCAATGCAGGCCACAAGCCCAAGGAAACTCCTTTGCAACTGACTACCTACTCACAGCAGATCCCATCATGGAGGTGATCACATTATATCAAATCTCATCATGGAAGGGATCAAATCTCTTCATGGAAGGGATCACATCATACAACAGCCAAACTACATCATAACTATCAAACCACTGAGAATTATGGCCCAGCCAAGTTGACACACAACCCTAACGGTCACAGTTATCTAGTACTGCTATAATGGAAATACCACAAGTGGATGACTTTAACAAACAGAAATTTATTTTCTCACAGTTTAGGAGGCTAGAAGTCCAAATTCATGGTGCCAGCTCTAGGTGAAGGCTTTCTCTCTCTGTCGATTTTGGAGGAAGCTTCTTGTCTCTTCTAAGCTTCTGCTCCTGGGCAATCTTCATGTGTTCGGCATCTCTTCCCCAACCTCCGCTTCCTAGCTTGCTTGTTTGATCTCTTTTATATCTCAAAAGGACTGGCTCAAGAGACACCCTACACTAATCCTGATCGTTAACATAACAAAGACAACCCATTCCCAAATAGGATTATAACCACAGGCATAGAGGTTAGAATTTACAACACATATTTTTGGGTGACACAGTTCATTCCATAATACCCAGTGACTCAGTACTGCCAAATAGAGATAAAGCTGTTTTTGAAAGCAAGAATAGACCATAATTTATCATTTTATAACTGAATTATATTAAATTACATTAAGTACTTAATAATTTATCTTTACTTCCCTTGTAACACATTATAAATTCAATAACCTTTCACAATAATAATCTGGTATTTTTTCCAAGTGCTCTCAATCTAAACTTGATCTCTAATATCATAAATCTTAAAAGTAAAAAGAAGAGAAAAAGTGGATGTTTCTGGTTAAGACTTTGACTTGATCAGTAGAAAGTAGCATTCTGTGTATATCATTAAACTGGTAAAAGAAAGCTTTATGGAAATCATGGTCACAAGTTAATTGTTAACTGAAAATCTAGCTACATACAGATGTGGCTTCTGGAAGTCTAACTTAAAGAAAAAAAGCCTACCTATATTAATTTACATCAATTTCCTTTAGACTGTGTTACAACAAAATCTTTATTAATATTCTATTTTAACAATAATCTGAGCCCTGGTGGTGCAGCCGTTAAAGCGCCTGGCTGCAAACCGAAAGGTCGGCAGTTTGAACTCACCAGCTGCTCTGCAGAAGAAAAATGTGGTAATCTGCTTCCATAAAGATTTACAGCCTTGGAAACCCTATGGGGCAGTCCTACTCTGTCCTATAAGGTCTCTAGGAGTCAGAATCGACTCGATGGCAGTGGGAACAATAATCTAGCTCATACACAGAGGGCCAACTTGATCACGTACGATCTACTGTTACTAAGAAGATTCACCTCATACAATCAGTACGTTCATTTTTTAATGACCATTCTTATGAATAAGATTCCAATGGCCTGATGAGCTTTGTGACGACTTAGAATTTAGAGTATGACGCTTTGTCTTAATAGGTACAAAATGAATACGAGCAGAAACACATGTATTTTAAAACAAATACAACCAAATAGCTCTCAAAACTACTCAACCTTCAAAGCAATCCTTCATAGACAATGTCTTCAGAAATGACAATGAAATTTTTCTGTTCTGTTAAAATGTAGCTTGACATTAGTGGAAAAGTAAACTGCCAACACAGGCTATAAATTTAAACTTACTGAATGATTTCTAAGGTTTGGCACTGAGCCAAGTACTCAAACTAATCCATTAGAGATAGATATCATTATCCTCCCTACAAGGGTGTACAGCTAGTAAGCCACAAAAGCGAGGTCTAAACTGTAATAGCGCTAAACTATATTATTCCATTGCCTTAACTTTAAAAACAAAAAACCTCAAGAGCTAAATAGACTTAAGGAAAAAAAACTCAAGAGCTAAACAGACCTAAGGAACTCTGCTGGTGCAGTGGTTAAGCACTCGGCTGTTAACTGAAAGGTCAGCAGTTTGAACCCACCAGCTGCTCCATGGGAGAAAGATGTGGTAGTCTGCTTCCATAAAGATTTACAGCCTTGGAAACCCTATGCGGCAGTTCTACTCTCTACTCTGTCCCACAGGGTGGCTATGAGTTGGAATTGACTTGATGGCAGCAGGATTTTTTGGTTTAAATCGAATTAGATGTAAGTTTTTTTTACTACAGGCTAATTAAAGTCAATCTGCAAGATAGCAATTACAGGTATATATACCTGATATCAAATATTTCAACTAAATTACCTTGATTTTTTTCTGCTTCTTCTACAGAACCAATATATTTAGTAGACACTTGATGACTATCTAATGAAGGGTCCAATGCATAACCTAAATAGAAAAAGCACAAACTGTTAACTCCATTTTTGCCATTTACAATTCATTTTATTACTATACAGATACATTCATTTCACATTTTTCTTCCCATACATCAAAAATGGTTTCTTTAACTTAGTACTAATCCTTCTTTCCTGAGCTATGTTTCTATTTAGAACAATGCACATCTTAAGCTGGACCATGAGTGACTTCAGGAGAATAAGAACTATGTGACAGACTAAATCTAGCACATTGACATTACATTACTAAGAGCCTTTCTGGCCAAGATTTCAAACTTCAGTCTTAAAGTTTCTAAGAGCTTAAAAATATATGTGCATTAAACATTAGTGAGTTTAGAAACCACTTCCTTGTTCTTTTTAGTAACAGACATTACAGGGCTTAGTTTATCATATTATAAATAATTAAAATTAAAAAAAAAGAGAGTAAGAAGAATTACATAAAATCCAGCTACATTATTTTGAAAATGTTATTCTTAGTAAGGACAATCTCCCCTCCCAATCTTAAAACAATAAATTACTACTTCATAAATCATTCTGTGTTTATATTTCCTTGGTAAGAGAAATAAGCAAGGATATCTACTAACATATGAATATACCCCTTCAACTAGTTATAATGTATGTTGCTTCATATAAATGTGGTCTTCAGCAGTCTATGGGAACTTAAGGAAAGAAAAATAGGCCAACTGATATTAACTCAGATCAGTTTTTCCTCAAGTGGGTGTGCTAGCACAATAAATGTTTGCCAAAATGAGGTTTAATGATAAGGCAGCATACCCATGGAAGACAGCTATATTACTGATCAGTCTATGGCCTACAACCCATGTGAACAATCGTGGGATACATAAAAAGTACTAGCCCATTCCTTTTAAAAGGGCACATCCTAGTGGATATATTTAACATTTTTATTTTCCAGCTAAAGATTAAAGGGACCGTCTTCTAGGGAACAAAAAAAGATCTGTCATCAAACAGTTTTCAAACAAGCTAAGGATATAGGTGCTCAACTCACCCTTGTGATATGCTAGAATAGAATCAAGCACCTGGCTATTAGCTCATTTGCATATAGCTTTTCAGCATTAAAATATGTTCTTAGCCAGAGGAGAAAGCTTGATGGCAGAAAAGCAGCTTTGGAGTAGAATCTCTGAAATCACAGGTTCAACTCCCATGAGTTATTTTATCTTTTATCTCTTTGATGTACAGAACAGTGTTCTGTAAATGATTTTTTTAAAATGAGACATTTATGAAGCTCCTACAAATTTAGACTGACATTCTCTAAGTTAAAAATCACCATCTCAACCATAAAATCTCACCTAGAATGTAAACTCCACCTTGAAAGTAGATTCATGTCTACCTAAATGACACTGCATAATATGTTTAGAGAAAAGAGGAAGAAGACAGAGAGGGAAGGGTATCTTTGGTCTTTCTCATCTCTAGGTAAGAACCAATCCCCATCTCATGTGGCCATATTCTTGTTTCTGAGGGAAAGAACTTATGTTCTCCTCCTTTTCTACATCCTTTGTGGTAAAAATCTTCACTGTTCCTATCACCATCACCACTATTGCCCCTCACCACCACAGGTGATTAGGGGACAATATTATTTTCCCTTTCTAAATAGAAGCTAAATATTTAGCCACAGTCTCACTACAAGTCAGCCAGTAACAGAACAAGATATAACTGTTAACACTACAGAATTTCAGCCCAATTCATTTTCTACTATTGTGTCTCAAGTAAGCAACTACATCTGCATTTTAGTTCTTCAATATTCACATCTATCTTTCTGAAGCTTATTTTCCATCTTATTTTTTACGAGAGTTAGTATCTACTTTCTTCCTTTTGTTAGTCTTATTTGTAATGGATCTAATAATGGCGATTTTATAATTTTTATAATTATAGCTTTAAAATTATTAATACTAAGGAGGATGCACTTAAATTCTAACTGTAAAGAAAAGTTTAAAAAAAAAGTGATTATTAAATCTGTTTTAAAAAAAATTCAACGTTTTTTCTTCAGTTATTCTTTTGGAAAAGACACATCAAGACAGGTAATGGATGCGTAACAAAGATCACAATTATAACAGATACACAAACATTCCCATCTACTTTGCTCATCTACCCTTGCCATAAAGCTCTTCAAAGCATGTTCAGTACGTCTGTCAACCTATGTATGTGGACTGTAGCACAAGAGGAAGAAAGAAAGACACCACACCACATACGGGCAAATCTGGTATATATAATCAGAGCCAATAATCTGTGGAACTATCAACAAGGACATTATAAAGATCAACTTTTAGAAGAGATTCCTAACCTTATATGCATGTCAACTTTCTTAAATCCCACCACTGACAAGATGTAATCATTTTTTCACAGTGAATCTGTGACCATTCTATTTTCTGATGTCCCTCAGTGATCAACAGAAAACATTTCAGAGATAAGATCTGAGAGACAGAGTAAAATTTGTATATAAGATAAAAAGTGTAACCTCTTAACACTACAGCAATCTGCATACTATGTAATGGGCATTCAATAACAAGTGCTCATTACCAAGTACAACAACAAAGAATATTCTGTTTTTAAGATCACAGATAATTTCTACTATTCAGAAATTTTAGCAGATTTAGAATGACAGCTAAAAATATTAGTTCGTCTTCCCACTTATGAACTATAAATATATTCTCTATAAATATTTATAGATGTGTATAAGAAAACACACTATTCTTTTTGAAGGAATACAGATTAATAAATTAAAAGAGGCAAGAGATAAAACAGATTATCTCTCTCACACACACCACACTTCTAATAAGGCCAACCATGAAACGAAGTTTTATCATCTTACCGTATGTGGCAAAAGTTCTCCTTTGCTGTTCAAACATAAAATCATTGATATGAGCTGGTTCAGCATATCCAGAAAGCATATTTCTAGGGGCAGCCATCTGCTGTGTCCTAAAGGGATTTTCTGGTCCAAACTGCAATGTTATAGGGGGAAAAAAAAAAAAGAGAGAGAGAAAGCTTAAATTCTGAGTGTATGAAACCTAGAATTACCGGCATTATTGTGTAATATATTTTCAACTCTCAATCATCAGGGGCCGATTAACCTATTTGGGAGCTTATTCACTTCACACAGTTCAGTGCAATTGGATAATGGCTAATTAGCACTGTTTGCCAGCCCCTGAGACAGAAGGAAAGGAACTAGCTCACCTAAGTCTACATGTGGTTATTTAAATTTAATTAAAATAAAATAAAACATTCAGTTCCTCTGCCACACTAGCCATATTTCAAGAGCTCAGTAGCCACATGTGGCCAGTGGCAACTCCATTTCCATTATCACAGAAAGTTCTATTCCACAGTGTTGCCCTAGCTAATTTAGAGTCACTATAGTTTTGTCTGGGATGTCCCTGGGGGACAAATGGTTAAGTGTTGGACTACTAGCTAAAAGGCTGGTGGTTTGAACCCACCCAGATGTGCCTCAGAAGACAGGTCTGGTGACTGCTTCCAGAAGGTCACAACCTTGAAAATCCTAAGGAGCAGTCCTACTCTGCACACATAGGCTCATCATGAGTTAGAATCAATTTGATGGCAACTAACAATATAGTTCTGTCTAAATTATGTTTTGGGTGACTTTTCTATTAATATATGGTATTATGATGTCATTCTTTTAAAAATACTTATTTCTCCTCCACTAGATTATGAATTCCTCAAAGGTGGAGATTCAGAATCCTTACCACAGTGCCTGGCATATAGAAAGCACTTAATAAACGAAAGATTCATCAGAACCTCAGCGGGAGCAGAGGGTAGAAAAATAGCTGATAAAAATAAAGTGCTTGAAAAATTCTTAGGGAAAGACATTACAAGTTTAAATAAAATTTCTCCACTCTGGAAAGTCATGCTATGAAGGTCTCACACAAAACAGCAACATCATTATCTATCTGTTTATAATGCTTTGGGTTCCCAGAATGATTTTTCAAGTAGTATCTAATTTGATATGCACAAAAACTCTGGAAAGTGAGAAGTATTCTCATTCTCATGTTACAAATGAAGAAAAAAAAAGCCAAAGACGATGTATTTTACCGGTCCTAGGGTCAACAGTTTTATGAATCGCTAGAATCAAGACCAGAATAAATGCTAGTCTAACATTTTATTACACCATAACACAGTCCTTAAATGTACAATCATAAATAGTCTCTACATTTAAAACAACTGAGTAAAAGAATACCAGAATATATTATGCCAAGAGCTATTAACTTAATGCTATTATAAAAGATATTAGGAAAATCCAAGTCTTTTCTTGTTTGTTTTTAAATAAAGAATAAAATGAACTTTATACTTTGGAAAGCGTGGAAGTAGACAAGATATTTGCATTTGAACTTTAGAAAGTCTACTGTCATGATGAAATATTTTGACATTAGAACAGCTTAGGTCATTGCCATTAGAAACCACTTTTGCTATGATACATTTTCAGACCATAAATATAAATTATTGGTTTTCTCTTAACCAGAATGCTGCCTTCTCTAGATAACCAACATTATACTATGTATGAAAACATAAATTTAAGTGATACATTAGATTTATTTGCCTTTCATTTTTTGTTTTAGAAGAAAGTAAGTTATTACCAGATCTTTCATATTGACAGCTTCTACTTCTATGCTAAAAATAATTCAATTTTTAATATCTGATTTAAATGCCAAGCTTTTATTGCTATTCATTCTAAATTGTAAAGGATAGTCTAAGACTTGGCCAGCCCACATTACTTCTTCTTGTGTCTACTGATGGGTGGAAGCTTAGAGAAAAAAATCTAGATTAACTGAAGTTACAGTCAACATAACTTCATTTGGTCATGAAATTTATTACACAAGCAATAAAATCATTATCTTTAATTCATAAAATTAAAGACAATAATAAAACGATTTAACAATTTCCTAGCTGCTGTACTTGCTATCATCCATAAAGCAGCATCTGCTATTTCTGGGGAGAAAAACCTAAAATAATAAAAATCCTGATCGTCCTTATTGTTATTCCTATCATATATTTTAATAAATTACAAATCACTGTGCTTATAGATAATTTTCCACTGAAAAAAAGGAGATTACAATTTCCATAGTCATATATAACAATTCTTCCGTAGGCTATACATAACAAACTAGCTCCACCTTTAAAGAAAAATTCTCACTGTTAAAGAAGTATGATTTTGATATTAATACAGACCTATATATTAAAGATAGGTATATTTTATATATGATACTATTCTTAAAATAATCTAAACACTTAAATGTTCTTATGTTTTATAGATATTTAAGCTGAGACAACAAAAAATCTAGGATATAGGAAGCTGGGTGAGGAGAGGATCCATATACTTCCGGTTCACCTTAATTGCCTGGTTACTGGCAGCTGACAGAGCTGACCTCAAAGACATTAAATGTCAACAGAGGAAGGCAGAGAATCCTATTCAGCAGGACTCAGCTCTTTCCAATTACTCAAAAAATGTCTCCCAGATGTTCCTGGTCTCTATGAATATGCAACTCTCTTAATTCTGGGTTAACCATTAAAAATCAAAACAAAGCATATGCAAAAAACCAGACAAAACTGATCAAGTACTTCTTTTCAAGTTTTGGTAGTTAACCATCTTTGAGAATAAATTTGTACTCAAGTGATTTTTAAAAATACATATTCAAGTTAATTAGGTATAGATAGTTAATAAATTTTAGCTAAGACTTAATACTGAAGTACACCATACCAAAACCCCAGTCGAGTGGATTCCAACTCAAAGCAACCTATAGGACAGAGGAGAATTGCCCCATAGGGTTTCCAAGGAGTGGATGGTGGATTTGAACCGCCAACCTTTTGGTTAGCAGCTGAGCTCTTAACTGCTGTGCCACCAGGGCTCCAAGTACACCATAATCAATTACAATTGTAATTTCTCTGCATAAAATATACACATTTAAGTACTAAATCAGATCACTGCACCCAAAAGAACGTGTGATTTTCCTAAGGGTAGTAAGAATCCTTCACATGTTTCACCTGAGTTAAGCAGCAATTTATTTACAGAGTCAGGAGAAAACCATTTTTAATTTGTAAAGATGTTGGTTTATAAATCTAAGAGGTATGCATATTATAAGGCAGTGACTTTCTCAAGTTTTCAGGAGGTAGAGTACTTGAGAGTCAGTGTCTTAGGAGAGAGTATATTACATAATCGCAGAAACTTAAAAAACTTGTTATCAGTAGAAACTGACTATACAAAATCACAATCATACACTTACATATAAAAAGCAAAGAAAACCAAGTTACTGAACTAATAATCATATTACACTCAGACTGTTAATAAGTTTTCATTTATATTTATTGAAATCATCAATGTTTTAAAAAATTACACAATTTTAAAGAAGAATCTATTGATTAACTTAATTATTTTCTACAAATTTGAAAAAGATGATCACAATTCAATTTTATTGGAGAAATTCCTCAATCTTGTATGATACAAGCATAATTTAAATATTCCTGGTATAAGAAACTTTTATAAATGCTGGTTCCATGAACTTGAGCCTCAATTTCCTCATCTACAAAATAAAAGAGCTGAATTATATGATTTTGAAAGTTCATTCTAGCATTAATAGCAGTAGCCTCTTTAGCCAGATCTTTAACTAATAGCAACTGCCATTTTTTTTCCTCTTAATTTAACTTTTACATTTTTTCAATTCCTAGAAGTATTATCATTTTAAGGAATCTAGAATTCTTCCTGAGACTTACAGGTTTTATATGAATCTGGATAAATTAAATACATTCTTTTCTAAGCAGATTCAAAAAGAATCGAATGAAATGGAGAAAACCATCAGACTAAAACAATGGCTATTACATCTTCAAGTTCTATTTATAATTTGGGAAAGCTTATCTGGGTAACTAGGTAGACCATTCAAGAAAATTCTTGTTGGAAGGGGGAAACAATATTTTATAAAATAAAATAACCAATTCAAGTTCTTAAACCTGGATTATACTGCCTATTTCAAATACTACTACTTTTATGGAATTTTTTTTTATCCTTAGAACCAAATACAATCTTTCCTTAAACTTGTGTAGTACTTTACAGGCATCATAGAAAATAGCCTGGTCTCTGTATTTAGAAAAAATATGTACTTAGCATAACTTCACTGGTAAACGCTAGCTTGAGGAGAGGGATTATATTTTGTTTCTAAAATGGGACTCTCAAAATATGGGAACTTGAATTTAATCTACCCATGTATCTGGTAACACCTTGCTAGTCTCTGTCAAATTATTCAGATTCTACTCATAAAATTCAGAGTTAATAATTTGTTATATCACAGACCATTACTTTGGCAATGAGGAAAACTATAATCCTTCTTTCCTTTTAAGTCACTTAATGCCTTTCTTAAATTGTTAACAACAAGCATCAAAGTTCCTAACATAAATGAGTTGCTACATTTAATGTGAGGCTCCCTAACATGAGAAAAAAGAACAGAACATTAAAGGATCAATAATTCCACAAAGAGAATGACAGGCCTACTGCCTCATCAATATCACCACAAAAATTTTTAACTGACATTTTAACTTTTCTTATAAGGTTTTAAAACTGCAATTAGATAACAATATATCAGCTATGCACAGAACTGAACAATTTAAGAAAAACAGAGTTCACAGAAAATTGACAGGAACATGCTTAAATGAGAATATATACCACACTACTTCCAAACTTCTCATTTTCTGAATTCAGTGGTTCCATTTTACAGAAGTACTTTTCATTTAAAAAAAAAAAAAAAACCATGAAGAATATATACAACCCCTCTCCAACGTGCCTGCTAAATGGTGCAAGAAATATGAGGCAGCCTATAGTTATTTCTACAGGCTAGAAGGATTCAAGAAATAATGGAATTAAAAAAAAAAAAAAAGTGCCATAGTCTCAGAGCATGATAGAGATTTTCTGCTTACTGCACACCCACAGAACAGCTGGAGCACTGTCTCAACACAAGCACTGACATTCTCACCTGTGCTACACACTGCAATTGCCTATGAATTCTTAAATGGAAACCTAGGCAGGCAAATTATATGAAACAGATCTATGACTGATATAAAAAAAAGACAATGACTATAATGTCTAAAAAATGAAAATGACCTCTTCCTCCACCAAGATGCAGTAAGATATAGCTCCTCGCCTCCATCTTTAACGTGCTTCTTAAAGAACCTAAAACTTCAAGCCTTAGTCTTTTGTTTTATAACTACCATTCTGGCATCTCTGTTTCTTGTCAATCAAACATTCTTTTCCCCTTTTGTAAGGCAAAATGTCTAGAAATTCTTTGTAGAAAATCTTTTCTACAAAGAGAGTGAACAACTTCCATGGTTTCTTGGTATTTCCCCCTTTCTTTTTTTATGCTTCTATCATAATTTATCATTAGGAGAAAAAAAATCCAGTTAAAGAAAAGGCATTCAATACTGTAAACGCTTTCTAGAAGTGCCCATGTCAGTGTGACATCTCTTTTCAGTGTTTAGCAGAGTGGCATTTGTAACTAGATGTTTCGTAAAATACTAAGTATTGATGATGCTAATAAGTAAATTCTTCCCCCTATGGTTAATTCATAATACTCCCTAATCACACTAAGAGGAAGGTGTTAGAATTAAGTTCACATCGAACAATCAGATATTTTAAGAATTCTTTTTTCTACAGACATAATTCTATATTATCAAATATTTGTACATAGGTAAAAAAACAGCTAGTAGATTTTTAAAAGTATTCTCACAAAAGCTTATTATTTAAACTTCTGAAGAATAGAAGGATATATTTTCCAAAAGTTTAAATAGTATACTTTTGTAGTAAAACTTAAAAATTCACAAACTGCTTACCTATGTATAATTTAAATACTTTAGCAAAAGGCAGAGCTTTAAATATAATGTGTTTTCTTACCTCAGGAGCAAACATGGTCTCATAGGTAGGATTATATTGAACTTCTTTGACAGCAGGGTCAAGGTGAACTCCAGTCTCCAAATCTTCCTAAAATAAAATCAAATGAACATTAAAGATATGACAGTGATATATTATTTTTGAAGCTACATTAAAGTCACATCAATCTCCAAAAGGATAAAATACTTAGGAATAAATCTAACCAGAGACATAAAAGACCTGTACAAAGAAAACTACAAAACACTCTGCAAGAAACCAAGAGACATACCTAAATGGAAAAACATACCATGCTCATGGATAGGAAGACTCAACACTGTGAAAATATCAATACTATCCAAAGTGATCTATGCAAAGATACAATGTAATCCTGATCCAAATTCCAACAGCATTCTTTAATGAGATGGAGAAACTAATTACCAACTTTACATAGAAAGGGAAGAGGCCCTGGATAAGTAAAGCATTATAAGAGGAACAAAGTAGGAGGCCTCACACTACCTGATCTTAGAACTTACTATACAGCCACGGTTGTCAAAACAGCCTGGTAGGGATACAATAACAGACATATAGACCAATGGGACAGAATTGAGAATCCAAATGTAAATCAATCTACCTACAGACAGCTGATATTTGACAAAGGGCCAAAGTCCATTAAATGGGGGAAAACACAGTCTCTTTAACAAATAGTGCTGGCATAACTGGATATCAACCTGTAAAAAAAAATGAAACAGGATCCATACCTACATCATACACAAAAAATAACTCAAAATGGATCAAAGACCTAAATATAAAACCTAAAATGAAAATGATCATAGAAGAAAAAATAGGGACAATATACGGGCCCTAATACATGGCTTAAATACAATACGAACCATAACTAACAGTACACAAACACAAGATAAACTTGGTAACTGGAAGCTCCTAGAAATTAAACACTTAGGCTCATCAAAATACTTCACCAAAAAAGGAAACTAAGAGAACCCACAGACAGGGAAAAAATTTTTGGCTACAACATACCCGACAAGCGTCTAATCTCTAAAGTCTATGAAATACTTCAACACCTCAACAACAAAAAAGACAAATAATCCAATTAAAAATGGGCAAAAGATATGAACAGACACTTCACCAAAGACATTTAGACAGCTACCAGATACATGGGGAAATGCCTGCGATCATTAGCCATCAGAGAAATGCAAATCAAAATTACAATGAGATACAATCTTACCCCGACAATACTGGCACTAATCAAAAAAACAGACAATAATAAATGTTGGAGAGGTTGCGGGGAGACTGGAACTCTTATGCACTGTTAGTGGCAATGTAAAACGGAAAAACCACTATGGAAAACAATATGTTGCCTCAAAAAGCTAGAAATAGAAATACCATAGGATCCAGCAATCCTATTCCAAGGAATATATCCTAGAGAAATAAGACCCGTCACACATATAGACATATGCACACCCATGTTCACTGCAGCATTATTCACAATAGCAAAAAGATGGAAACAACCTAAGTGCCTATCAACAGATGAATGGATAAACAAACTATGGTATATACACAAAATGGAATACTACACAACAATAAAGAACAATGATCAATCTGGGAAACATCTCACAACATGGATGAATCTGGAGGACATTATGCTGGGTAAAATAAGTCAATCACAAAAAGACAAATATTGTATTAGAACACTATTATAAAAATTCAAGAAAAGGTTTACACATAGAAAAAAACGTTGATGGTTACAAGGGAGGGGAGGGATGGGGAAGGGAAATCACTAATTAGATAGTAGACAAGTGCCAACTTTGGTGAAGGGAAAGACAACACACAATATAGGGGAAGTCAGCACAACTTGACCATGGCAAAGTCATAGAAGCTTCCTAGACACATCCAAACACCATGAGAGACAGAGTTGCTGGGGCTGAGGGCTAGGGATCATGGTCTCAGGAGACATCAAGGACAAGTGGCATAACAATTCATAAAGAAAATGTTCTACATCCTACTTTGCTGAGTAGTGTCTGGTGTCTTAAAAGCTTGCAAGAGGTTATCTACGATTCATTTATTGGTACCCTTCTGTCCAGAGCAAAGGAGAATGAAGAAACCCAAAGACACAAGGAAAATATTAGCCCATACGACTAAGGAGCACATGAACCACAGCCTCCACCAGCCTGAGCCCAGAAGAATTCGAGGGCGCCTGTCTACCACCACTGACTGTTCTGACAGGGACCACAATAGAGGGTCCTTGACAGGGCAGGAGAAAAATGTAGAATAAAATTCAAATTCACAAAAAAAAAAAAAAAAAGACCAGACTTACTGGTCTGACAGAGACTGGAGGAACCCAAGACTATGGCCCCCAGATACCCTGCTAACTCAGAACTGAAGCCATTCTGGAAGTTCACCCTTCAACCAAAGACTAACAGGCCTATGAAACAAACTATAACACACAAGAGGAACGTGCTCCTTCCAATCAAGTATACGAGACCAAATGGGCAACACCTGCCCCAAAGCAAACACAAGAAGGCAGGAAGGGACAGGAAAACTGGACAAATGGACATGGAAAACCAGGGGTGTAAAGGGAAAGGGGGAGAGTGGTGACACATTGTGGAGATTGCAACCAATGTTATGAAACAATCTGTGTATAAATTTTTGAATGAGAAATTAATTTGCACTGTAAACTTTCATCTAAAGCACAATTCAAAAAAAAAAGCCACACCAATCATTTTTAACACAAATTTTACGATTATTCTACTTGTACTATGTGATTAATAATTCTAACAATCGAAGATCAATAAAACCAAACCAAACAAGTTACTGTGGAGTGGATTCCGACTCATGGCGACCCATGTGTTGCAGAGTAGAACTGCACTCCACAGGGATTTGCAGGCTGCGATCTTTCAGAAGTAGACTGCCAGGCCTTTCTTCCAAGGTGTCTCTGGGTAGATTCAAACTGCCAACCTTTCCGTAATATATGTAGTTTTAGAGGTTAAAATGCCTAACAGGTTTTTTTTTCTTTTCAAAATACTGACTTTTCACATCAAACTATCAGATATTTTAACAATTCTTTTTTCTATAGACATAATTCCATATCATCAAATATTTGTACATAGGTTAAAAAAACAAATTAAAAATGTCTAACTTAGTTAACATACTCAAAGTCCTAATTTAACAGATACCAATCTTATTTATTTTATATTAACTCAAAAAGACGTGATCTTCTGGTTCCTAATTCAGAAAATGCACTTCCTTTTAGTCGGCAAATTTTATTAGGTATGTACCCAGACAGCACTTGGTTAGGGACTGTAGAGGACACAAACGTAAGTGGCAGGGCCCAAATCTCCGAAGTCTAAAGTCCTATGAACTATGTCAATGCTTCAATCTTAAACTCATTCCCTACTTTAATGAACATAAAAATCTCATCTTATCCACCTGAGAATCACTGGCAGTCTATCTTTCACCAGCAGTTACAAACATGAAAATTCCCAAATTGATATACTTAGCCTGCATCTCTCCTCTGAACTCTAGAGTATATTCAGCTGTCAACTTGAAGACTTCCCCTAGGATGTCTAACAGACATCTCAACCTTATGTCCGAAAAGGAGCTCCTGAGCACCTCTTCCCCAGTGACTCCTTCCTGTCATTCGCAATTCCATTCTTAAAGTTGCTCAGGCCAAAATCCTTAGAGTTATCCCTGACTCCACTTTCTTTCACACTCTATATCCAATCCATCAGCAAATCCTATCAGCTCTACCTTTGACAACCAGAATTCAACCACTTCTCGCCTGCTGTTTCACTATCACCTCCATCCAAGTTATCATGTCACACCTGGATTACTGCATTAGATTTTTAACTGGTCCCCCTAGCTTCTGCCCTTACCTACCCACAGCCTCACTGCACACAGGAGCCAGTGTGATTCTTTAAAAATATTAATAAGATTTTGTTACTCCCTTGCCGTAAACCCTCCAGTGGCTGCCCTGCTCAGAGTAAAAGCCTAGCAAAGGCTTACAAGGCTGATTACCAGTTGTTCTCAGAAGGTAGTCATGGCTCTCTACAGATGTTTGGCATGGCATTTTTTATCTTCCTGTATTGTTCTGCCTGAGCATTTATATATTCACAACATGTTCTTTGATTATAAACCCTTTTCCTTTATTTTAAGGCATTCAAATTATATTTTGAAATTATGTGTTTAAGGAGGTTACAAATGATCAATTATATTTCAGTAAAACTGGCATTACAAAATTGCTATAAAATTGGAGTTGGTTCTAACTGGTTGAGTACTTACTCTTCGTGATCTGCCCCACCACAACCTCTATATTCATCTAGCGCTCTGACTATGCTCACTTTACTCCAGCCTCACTGGTTCACTTGCTATTCCTGGAATACATCAAAGGACAATCCTGCCTCAGGGCCTCTGCACCTACTGTTTCCTCTTCTTGGAATATCCTTCCCCTGGATATTTACATGGTTGTTCTCTCTCTTCTTTCAAGTTTCTACCAGGTGTTCTACTTTCCCCTTACCTTGTTTATTTTTCTCCATTATATACATCACCTGAAATGTATATTTATTTGTTTATTGGTCTACCTCCCTCCACTAAAATATAAGTTACACAAGAAGGATTTCGTACGTGTAGGTGTGCCCTCAGCCCCTAGAACTATTCCTTTCATCACATCACCTTCTTTATTCTTTTGCCTCTTGCTGATGGTAGGACTCATCTGTCAACACAATGCAAAGTAATACTGCAAAGTTTGCAAAATGTGAAATTTCATACAGTTGATGACAGTGATGTCTGAGAAGCAATGCCATTGACAAATGAAGGTATGGTAGAGTTAGACCAGCTAATGACTAAAGACTAGAAAACTGACAAGAAAAATAAGGCCAGATGCACACAGTTATTGTTGCAAAATTTTACCACTCTCAACATACCTTAAGGCGCATTGGTGGCACAATGGCTAAGCACTTGGCTACTAACTGGAAGGCTGGCTGTTTAAACCCAGAAGAAAGATCTGGCTATCTGCCCCCACAAAGATTAAAGAAAACCCTATGGGACAGTTCTACTCTGTCACATGGGGTCACCATGGGACGAAAATTGATTTAATGGCACCTAACAACACACTTTACCACAACCCTTTCACCACTAACAGGCAACTTAGTTTCTCTACTTCTCAAAGATACAGAGTCCGTTACCTATGACTCCCTTAAACTTTCTTTTCTAGTTTCAAAATTGCTCATTTATTTATTACTCCTCATCTCATCCTTCTCATGACCTCAATTACATCCAAATTTTATCAGCAGCCTTGACCATGCTCCTGGCCTCTGGATCCACATATCCAACTGCCTCGTGAACGTAACTACATGGATGTTCCACAGCTTCAAATACTACGCTATGTCCAAAACAGAACATATCGTTTCCTGACTCCACATTTGCTACCAAATCAGACACCAAGTCTTACTTATTCTACGTCTGAAATATTTCTCCAGCAACCCCACTCCTGCTCTCCCTTTTCTATATCTTCACTGCCACTGTCCTAGTTTAAGGCTTCATTATATCTGGCCTGATCTATTATAGTATCTATCTCATTTAATACACCCTCACTTTAACCATATTAGACTAATGGATGATTTTTAAAAATATCAAGGACTTGTATGCTTTCTGTGCCCTTGGCAATGTTATATTCCCTTTTCATCTTATTAATTTCTCTTTATTATCTGATGTCTTCTTTTTTCTCTGATATCTTTCCTCTTCCTGCCTCAGGAAAACCGTTTTTTTCATCCATAGTCCTAAAGAATGTGGTATATAATTCACTGTAGTACTTGTCATAATATCTTATTTGCTTCACATGACTTTATTTACATCTTTATCTCTTCATTGCTTACAAGAATACAGGGCACTCACTATACACTCAACAAATATTTGTCAAATTAAAAAAGGGGAAGTAAAATCCATAGAGAAATTAAATAGAATGAAGACTGAACAAAAGGCATTGAATTTGGCAATTATATCACAAAAAACCTTTGCCAGAGCAATTGTGGTAGCAGGGTGGAACATGGAATAAAGCCAGTTGCAAAGGGCAGAGGTGTAACTGAAAATTTAGAAAAATAAAGACAGTAATAATTTTTACTCTTCAAGATATCTGGAAGTAAGGAACAAAAGATATGGGGTACCAGATTAAAGAATTTACAGAATAAAATTAAGTTTTCTTTCTTCCCTTAAGAAAAGACTAAGTCAACGACTTAGTCAATCATAAGTAAATTATACAGATTGCTAGAAGAGGACTTTTTTCCAGTTGCTGTTAAGTCAATTCCGACTCATGGTGACCTCATGTATGTCGGAATAGAACTGTGCTCCACAGGGTTTTCAATGGCTGATTTTTTAGAAGTAGAACGCCCAGCCTTTCTTTTGAGGTGTCTCTGGTGGATATGAACTGCCAACCTTTTGGTTAGCAGCCAACCGAGTGCATTAACTATCTGCACCACCCACGGGGATAAGAGCTATGAAAAAAAGTATTTAACAACACTAATGTTCAGAACCAGCACAGGCACATTATCTCATATAATCCTTTCAACACTTCTATGAGATAAGTACTAGAAAGATTACATCGCTTGACCCAAGGTACTAACAGAATAAATAAGAAGGGGAAGAATATAAAATAACCACAACGAATAATGTTAACAGGACCTAACTGGCAACAAACAAAAATCTTTGGCAAAGTAACTAGGTACATCAGTCAGGGTTCTTAGTTGCAAACAACAGAAATCCTCACAAGCTGATAAAGCAGAATGAATATTAAATCCTTCTAGGTTTCTCACAGAATTGCCAGAAGGCTGGAGAATCAGCTCTGGGAAATGAGCAGAAGATAAAGGGTGAGTATACAGCGGAAGTCACAATTTAAAGTCAATCGTATCACAGAACCCAGTTATGATAACATTACTGAATACCATTACTGACCTGCTACAGCCGCCACTGGATGTTGTTGTTGGAAGTACTAGCCCAAGAATAGACACTATTGCAAATGTTGGCCACCACTGCCATGACCACTGTCACTTAAACTATTTTCCTTTTTCCTTGCTTCTTTGTAGATTAATTTCAAATTAGAAAGCTTGGATGGGTACATCTGTTTGGTGGTGTCCAAGTATATTCCTGAGCCTTAGCTTCTTGGGAGCTGGGAGAACGGGTATCTGAGTTTTTCAGCTTATAAAGCCAGGGGGTGTGTAAGGGTGTTCTCCACATTAAGACTCTTAAGGAAGGAGGTTCAAATACTGGACTGCTCCCAAAATGACGTACATCATCATCTTAGAATGCACACTAGAATATTTTACTGATTACAGATAGAATCTAGCATAGACAGTATCAGTAGTAAAACCCACTACCATAAAGTTAAAGGGTCACAAATTACTTAGGACCTTTTTACCTGTCAACTGCATAAAAACTGAATTAAATGCTTTTGTCTTAATATTCAACTCCTAATGATATATACTGCTGAAAATAACAAGAGGAGTTAGCCACATTCATACCTCTCCAGTGAATTTTATATAGTTGCTAGAACCACTTTATAATAGGGAGCCCTGGTGGCACAGTGGTTAAGAGCTACGGCTGCTAACCAAAAGGTTGGCAGTTCGAATCCACCAGCAGCTCCTTGGAAACCCCACAGGGCAGCTCTACTTTGTCCTGTAGGGTCGCTATGAGTCAGAATAACATAGTTTACCAGATCTTTCTAATTAAGAGTATTTAAAATATTCTAAACTTGAGTTATTTCAAACAGAGTACTATCAGACATCAAGTTTTCAATGCAAAGTACAATTTAAAAAGCTACTCTTTATACAAGAGACAGTGGCAACTAATAAAAAATATAAATACGTTCTAGTCTCCAGTTCCTGCTAAAATTATAGGCAAACAAATTGAACAATCCTCCAGAAAATGACAGGTTGTTAATTTTACATTTAATTAGAAAAACTTGGACAATACCACAACCTTGTTTTAATACCTATGGGGAGTTCAATACCAATTAGGCATGCAACTGCAATTACCACAGAATTACAAAGGGATTTCTATTCAGTTCTAATTATCCATAAAAATTAAAATGTAGTAAGTGGTGGGCACCCTATGAGTCAAATAAGTTTAAATAAGTTTGTTGATTTAAAGAGATGTGAGAATAAAATTAGTAACGCTCATTTTTTAATCCTTTTACTGATTCAAAGTAATCTGAGAAAAAAAATTAAGTAACATTCACTTTCTAATCCTTTTCACATTTCTTAGTAACGTATAAATAAGGTAAAAGATGTGAAAACACTTTGTAAACTGTAAACCAGATCACAAATACTAATTGTTATTATAAACCACTTATCAATTTATGGCATAGGTTTTTCTCCCCCAGAACGTAGAAATGTTTAAACTTCCTAAAGTGGGAGTTTAGGTGGGTGATACAAGAATAGAAATTCATTTAAAAATATTTTTTGAGTTTGACCTTAACAGATGCAGAGGAAAACTATAACCCATTTGATGTGTACAAATACGAGAACAATCACTCAAGAAGAAACTAAAAAATATGCCTTAAAATTAGAGACAGATAACCCAGAACTGACACCATTCCCTAAGCCCACTTTTCAGACAAAGATTAGGAAGGCCTATAAAACAAAAAATAACACACTTGAGGAACGTGCTTCGTAGCTCAATCAAATATATGAGACCAAATGGGCAGCTCCTGGCCAAAAGCAAGACAAAAAGGCAGGAAGGGACAGGAACTGAATGAATGGACACAGGGAACCCGGGGTGGAAAGGGTGAAAGTGCTGTCACATTGTGGGGATTGCAACCAATTGCATAAAACAGTTTTATGTATATAAATTTTTGAATGAGGAAAAAAAAAAAAATAGAGGCAGGATTTTCATTTTACTCAAGCTGGCTATATTAAAGCCGGGAATTGTGACACAGGGGGGAAGTAACTGTCACTGATTGAAACGAGAGAAAGCCAGGTCAACTTTGGTTTTTTTGACTTTAGTCACTTAATAAACGACCCTTACAACCCAATAGAGCTCATCGCATAATTTCTAAAGCATAAAATCTGACAGTGTTGCATTAAAATTAACTTTTAATCAGAAAATACTCATTGTCATACACTAGAAAATACAAATATGTTTACCTGGAGTTCTAGACTAAGAGGAGAGCGAATGGGGCTAAAATAATATGTGAAGAGATAAGGGCTGAGAACTTTCCAGAAATGGTGAAGGCTCTACCACTCAAGCCAATCAATCCAAAATTAAAGAAATGCAACAAATTCTGAGCAGGACAAATAAATCCACACCTATATACCCCATTAATAAAAAAAAACAAAAAAAGCAAATCCACAGCCGTCTGGTCGATTCTGACTAATAGAGATCCTAATGAAACTAAATAACAGCAAACAAAGGGGGTGGTGGTAGTCTTAAAAGCAGTCAAAAGAAAACAGGATAAATCACTTCAAGAAAAAAAAAGCAGCTACACTGACAGTTGATTTTTTATCAGTAGCAATAAAAATTAGAAGATGGTAGAATGATATCTTAAATGATATTAAACGAGAGAAAATAATTGACAGCAATAGGTTTGAGTTTTATTTTTTTGTAAACATAACAATACTTTCATACTATTGAAAATATCCTTTAAGAAAGAAGGTTAAACAGAAATATTTTAAAGACAAAACTGAAAGCATTTGCCACGAGTTAACCTTCAGTAAAGGACACTCTAAAGGATATACTATAGACAGGAAGAAAGTGACCTCTTGCACATGAGATGTAAGAATCATCATCATTGACCATCTTGTAGGGTTAGGAAAAAAAAAAGATAAATAATAGATAGATGGATAGATAAAACACAGGACAAGAATAGCTAAAGCAGAGATGTAGGAAGGAATGTGAGTAAAATTATTCTAAAGTTCTTGCTCTGTTCAGTAGGAGGCAAAGGTGTTGATTAATTCAGACATTTTTTTCTAGGGGTAACTACTTATAGAACAGACTCCGAGTGCATAACTTCTAAATGAGTACAGGAAAAGAAATGGAATGATACAATACACTCAATCCCAAAGAACTGATGCCTAGCATACTAACTTTCTGGCTTTCTTCTTTTCTATTACATACATTTATGACTATACTTTTTTTTTTTAATAGCTATGGCTGCATCTCATTATTTTCTTTATTGTTCAGTTCAAAATATTTTCTAATTTCTATTATGATTTTTTTTTCTCTGACCCATACTCAGATGTACAGTTTCATAATTTTCAAATATGGGAATTTTACAGTTATGTTTTTGTTCCTGACTTCCAGCTTAGATGTATTGTGGTCAGAGAAGGTGGTACTATGATTTAAAATTTGCTGAGATTTATTGTATGACCTAGTACAGGGGTTGGTAAACTATAGCCAGAAGTGAACTAAATCTAGCCCACAGCCTGTTTTTGTATCAGCAAGCTAAGAATGGTTTTTACATGTTTAAAGAGTTGTTTAAAAGAAAGAAGAAGAAAAGATGCTCAACTTCATTAGTGTTCAGGGAAACGGATTAAAAACATTGCATAAATTTATTCTCTGACTAAATGCTTGGTATTAGCTACAATTATTCAAATTTGTTAAAAATTTTTGTTAACAAACAAACAAACAAAAAACCCAGAATATGTAATAGAGACCAAATGTGGCCAGCAAAGCCTAAAATATTTACTATCTCGTCCTTTACCAAGAAGTCTGCCAATCTTTGGCCTAATACATATGGTCAGTTTTCTAAAAATATCAGTGCTTGAAAACAATATTCTGCACTGTTGGGTATATGTCCTTTAAATACAGTTTGCTAATTCTGTTGTTAAAATTTTCTATATCACTATTGTTTTTTTTGTTTGTTCTATCAATCATTGAGAGAGGTGTACAAAAATCTCCCACTGTAACTATAGATTTGCTACTTTCTCCTGGTAGTTCTGCCAACTTCTGTTTAAGTCTTCTGAGCCTACATTATTAGGCACACATAAATTTAAAATTGTTATGTATCTCTTTACGAAGTGAATCTTTTATCATTATGAAATGACTTTTTAAAAAATCTCTACCAATGCTTTCTGCTTTAAAGTCTATTTTATTTATGTTAAATAAGCAATGCCAGTTTTCTTCGGATTAGAAAGCGCAGCGATGTATCTTTTTTCCACCTTTTTTATTTTTGATCTTCTTCGATCTTCTTAGTAAGTATAGCAAGGTAAGAAAAAAAATAAAAGAAATAGAGACTGAAAGAAAAAAAATACTGTCATACTTGCAGCTGATAAGTAGAAACGAAACCCAGACATGGCTCCCCCCCGACCCCCATCTGCCATCCTTGCAAACCACGACTTCCAACCATGGTTTGCTCCAAGCTCATCACCCTTGCAAATCGCGGCCTCTACCTGCGGTCTGTATTTGGCGCCAGATCTTTGTGCAAGCGCCGGCCAGGATCTTGATGTGTGTGCAAATCTGCAGAATCGGGTTCTTACCTGACCCCAGACCAGAGCATCACTGGCGGGGAAGATATTCTCTGATACACAGCACCACCCAAGCCCCTCTGCAAAGCAGTAAGTCCCACAATGCAGACTTCCTATGAAAAGTGACTCGGCATGACTCAGCACCCGGATCTCCAAATTTGGACATGGTAGGGGTCAGGGTGTAGGGTTTCAGGTGCCAGTCCCTGTCCCCTGGGGACTCAAGTACTTAAAAGGTCCCTGATCCCCTCGGGCAGGGAGTGCGTGATCTTTTGGCCGCTAGGCCCGACAATGCTCCTTGTCTGTGCAGACAATAAATTACCACTTTCTGCTTCCCTTGCAACTTGGGTCTGTCTTACTTCAATCGGCTAATAGGATGGGACGAGAACCCGTAGTTACAGAAAGACCAATTAGAAAACTAAGTAACTGAAAAAATAATGCTATTTATTAATATAATAGCATAAAATATGAAGCACCTAGAAATACTTCCAACAAAAACTGTTAAGGACTTTGATGGAGAAAACCATAAACTTTGGAGGAAATTGAAAACCTACTTAAATGAATGAACAGATATTAGTTCCAAACTGATTTATAGACTGAATGCAATCCCAATCAAAATCCCAACTGAGTTTTAGCAGAATTTTTCATGTTAATTCTAAAGTGTATACAGAATTACAGGGGCCAAGAATAGCCAAGACAATCTTGAATAACAACAACAAAAAAGGGGAAGGAAACTTCCCCTACTAGATGTCAAATCATATTACAAGAAACGTTCACACCCTACACAAAAATTAATTCCATGTGGATTAATGACCTAAATGTAAAAGCAAAGATACAGCACCTTCAGAAGATAAAACGGGGGAAAGTTTTCATGACTTTGGGATAAGGAAGGATTTTTCAAGCAAGAAACAGAAAACAATCTATAAAGGAATAATCTGATAAAACTAGACTAAATAAATAGCTTTTGTTTATCCAGACAGTGAAAAGAGAGTGACAAGTCACAAACTGGAAAAGATATTTGCAACACACACAACTGACAAAAGAATAGTATTCAGAATATATAAAGATTTACAAATGAAAATGAAAAAGATAACCCAGTAGTCACTTCCAAAAGAAAAAACAAAACAAATCACCAATAAAACAAACCCATGGCTGACAAGTCATGGTCAACTCATAGCGACCCTACAGGACAGAGTGAAGCTGCCCTGTAATGTATCCAAGGCTGTAATCTTTCTGGAAGCAGATTGCCACATCTTCCTCCTGTGGAGCAGTTGGTGGGATCCAACCTCTGACCTTTTGGTTAACAGCCAAGCGCTTAATGACTGCGCCACAAGGACTCCTTCCAAATTACCAATAAAATATATGAAAAGATACTCATCCTCATTAGTATTCAAGGAAACAGATTAAAAACATTGCATAAGGAGGCGGGGCCAAGATGGCGGAGTAGTCAGATGCTTCTGGTGGTCCCTCTTACAACAAAGACCCAAAAAAACAAGTGAATCGATTATATATGACAACCTAGGAGCCCTGAACATCAAATGCAAAGTTGAGGAATAGGACTGAGTGGCAGGGGGAGGGACAGATGGTGCGGAAGCAGCAAGGAGTTACCAGACCTGACCTGGAGAGAGCCTGAGCCCTTCAAGCCTGATCAGCTTGTGGTAGGTAGGCAAGGAGAGACTCTTGGGAGGTGTTTTCCACATCAGGAGAGACCCAGCGGCAGTCTACTTGGCCATCCAGAACCAGCGAGAAGCAGCCCTCAATCAGCAAAAAATAAGTACTTGAGTCAGGCATACCACGCAGATCAAAAACACCCACCTCAGGGAAAAATCTCTCTCCCGTCTACCTCCCCACTCCCTGCTCTGCACTGGGTCCGGGACCAGCTTCAGTAATTGCCGAGTCCCCTGGGCCAGAAGTAGGACCCGTCACGTGCCCTGAGCCATTTTCCAGGCCTTGGAGAGTGAACAAATTAACAAACAGGGGAAAAAATAATCTGCCAGCTCCCCTAAGCCAGGAATTCAGAGTAGGCACAGCTCCTTTGCTTCGGTACAGGCATAAGGGATCCACGGACTTTGAGTGCCTTTCCCCCTGCAGAGACTTGTGTGGGCCCATTTCAACAGTGTAGGCCCTCATTACCACAGTACAACAGGGTATATACCTAAAGTCTAACTTCAACTGTTTCAGCTGTGAGGTGGCAGGTTCGTGCATTTGACACTCCTCTGCCCATTAAGCAGGGTCTTCACCTACCCACATTAGGGACCTGAGAACTGGTGGCTTCACCCATGCAACCTAGCCACCTGTGACAGGGGCTGAAGAACAAGAGATGCCCCCTAGTCTTTACAGCCAACACATTGGGTGTTCATAGTCCAGCTGCAAAACCCACCCATCTACACGCTCTAAGGAACAGGTAGGTACACGCTTTCCTCCTGGATGCTCAGGGGTGGCCGTCGGCCCCCTGCCTTGCTCAGTCTGTGTCCCCCTGCTGCAGCTGGATGCCTGTGCCTACACTAATCATCCATGCCTATCTAGAACTGTAGGTGAGATCCTTACCACACACTTGATGGCAGATTACCTGGGCACCTGAGCTGAATCCATATAGGAGGAGTGGGAAGACTCCTAGGCTCACGTGCTTAGTGTCAGGCCTGGCCACCTGGTGGCAGGACATTGGAGCTTCAGGGCTGCTGGTGTTCAGACGAACTCACACAAGCAGCCTGTCCAGGCATACCAAAACTAAACAAAATAAGAAGCTAGAACACAGTAAGCAAACATAAAATAAATAAATATAATAACATATTGATGGCTTGGGGACAGTAGTCAATATCAAATCACATAAAGAGGCAGAACATGATGGCTTTAGCAAGCTCCCAAAATAAAGAATATAGAAATTTTCTGGAGGAAGAAAATTTCTTGGAATTACCAGAGGCAAAATACAGAAGACTAATATACAGAACTCTTCAAGAGATCAGGAAGGAAATTAAGCAAAACACAGAACACGCAAATAGAGGAACTTAAGAAGATTAGAGTAGAGCATAATGACAAATTTAACAGGCTGCAAGAATACACAGAAAGACAGCAATCAGAAATCCAATAAAATTTCACAATTAGAAAACTCAATAGAAACTCCTAGGAGCAGAATTTAGGCAATGGAAGTCAGAATTAGTGAGATTAAAGATAAAGCACTTGACATCAACTTATTTGAGAAAAAATCAGATAAAAGAAATGAAAAAAATGAAGAAATCCTAAGAATTATGTGAGATTCTATCAAGAGGAATAACGTACGAGTGATTAGACTACCAGAATGGGGTGGTGGGGGGTGGGATAACAGAAAATACAGAGAGAATTGTTGAAGATTTGTTGGCAGAAAACTTCCCCGATATCATGAAAGATGAGAAGACATCTATCTAAGATGCTCATTGAACCCCACGTAAGGTAGATCCCAAAAGAAAGTCGCCAAGACGTATTATAATCAAACTTGCCAAAACCGAAGATAAAGAGAGAATTTTAAGAGTGGCTAGGGACAAAAGAAAAGTCATCAACAAAGGAGAGTCAATAAGAATAAGCTCAGACTACTCAGCAGAAATCACACAGGCAAAAAGGCAATGGGATGACATACATAAAGCTTCGAAGGAAAAAACTGCCAGCCAAGAAATATATATCCAGCAAAATTGTCTCTCAAATATGATAGAGAAACTAGGGCATTCCCAGATAAACAGAACTTTAGGGAACTTTCAAAAACCAAACCAAAATTATGAGAAATACTAAAGGGAGTCCTGCAGTTACAAAATCAACAACATCACATAACAACCCAAGACTAGAAGGACTAGGACAGAGCAACCAGATATCAACCCAGACAGGGAAGTCACAAAAATACATCAAAGCTAAAACACTGAAAATAGGGAAACAGATGTCAATATGTAAAAGATGACAACATTAAAACATTAAAAAGAGGGACTAAAAAATGTAGATGTAGATTTTTCACATGGAGAGGAAGTCACAGCTATATGAAGAAATAAAAGACTGATATAAACTTAGAAATATAGGAATAAATATTAAGGTAACCACAAAAGAAACTAACAATCCTACACGTCAAAAAAAAAAAGAAAAATATAAAGACTCAGGAAACACAAAATCAATAACAACGAAGAAGATAAAAGAAAATAAATAAACAAAACCAACTCAGCACAGAAAATTAAGTGGAACAAAGAAACTGTGAACAACACACCAAAGAAGACATCAAAATGACAACACTAAACTCATACCTATCAATAATTAAGCTGAATGTAAATGGACTAAAAGCACAAATAAAGAGACAGAGAGTGGCAGATTGAATTAAAAAACACGATCCGTCTATATGCTGCCTACAAAATACACGCCTTATACTTAAAGACACAAACAAACTAAAACTCAAAGGATGGAAAAAAATTTATCAAGCAAACAACACTCAAAAAAGAGCAGGACTGGCAATATTAATCTCTGACAATATAGACTTTAAAGTAAAATCTACCACAAAAGATAACGAAGGACACTATATAATGATTAAAGGGTCAATACCCCAGGAGCACATAATGATAACAAATATTTACGCACCCAACGACAGGGCTCCAAAATACATAAAAGAAACTCTAACAGCGTTGTAAAGAGAGAAAGGCAGCTCCACAATAGTAGTAGACTTCAATACACCACTTTCGGTGAAGGACAGAACATCCAGAAAGAAACTCAAGAAAGAAACGGAAGAGCTAAATGCTACAATCAACAAACTTGATCTCACAGACATACACCGAACACTCGACCCAACAGCAGCCAAGTATACTTTCTTTTCGAACGCACACGGAACACTCTCTAAAACAGACAACAAATTAGGCCATAAAGTGAGCCTTAACAAAATCCAAAGCATTGAAATATTACAAAGCATCTTTTCTGACCATAAAGCCATAACAGTAGAAATCAGTAGCAGAAAAAGCAAAGAAAAAAAATCAAACACATGGAAACTGAACAACATCTTGTTCAAAAACTACTGGGTTATAGAAGAAATTAAGGATGGAATAAAGAAATTCATAGAATCAAACAAGAACAAAAACACATCCTACCAGAGCCTTTGGGACACAGCAAAAGCAGTGCTCAAAGGTCAATTTATAAAATAAATGCACACATCCAAAAAGAAAAAAGAGCCATAATCAAAACACTAACTCTACAACTCGAATAAGTAGAAAGAGAGCAGCAAAAGAAGCCCTCGGGCGCCTAAAGAAAGGAAATAGTAAGAATTAGAGCGGAATTAAATGAAATAGAGAATAGAAAAACAATTGAAAGAGTTAATAAGACCAAAAGCTGGTTCTCTGAAAAGATCAACAAAATTGATAAACCATTGGCCAAACTGACAAAAGAAAAACAGGAGAGGAAGCA
>NW_004443953.1:19258689-19260588 GCF_000243295.1 Trichechus manatus latirostris | reverse complement strand
AAAAGAAAATTACAGAACAGTATCCCTCATGAACATTGACACAAAAATCTGCAACAAAATTCTAGCCAATAGAATTCAGCAACATATCAAAAAAACAATTCACCATGATCAAGTGGGATTTATACCAGGTACGCAGGGATGGTTCAACATTAGAAAAATAATCAATGTAATCCAGCACATTAATAAAACAAAAGACAAGAAACACATAATCTTATCAATTGATGCAGAAAAGGCATTTGACAAAGTGCACCACCCATTCATGATAAAAACTCTCAACAAAATAGGAATAGAAGGGAAATTCCTCAATATCATTAAGGGCATTTATACAAAGCCAACAGTCAACATCATCCTAAATGGAGAGAGTTTGAAAGCATTCCCCTTGAGAACCAGACAAGGATGCCCTTTATCACCACTCTTATTCAACACTGTGCTGGAGGTCCTAGCCAGGGCAATTTGGCTAGAAAAAGAAATAAAGGACATCCAAATTGGTAGGTAAGAACTAAAAGTATCTCTATTTGCAGATGATATGATCTTATATACAGAAAACCCCAAAGAATCCACAAGAAAACTGCTGAACTAATAGAAAATTTCAGCAAAGTTTCAGGATACAAGATGAACATACCAAAATCAGTTGGATTCCTTCACATCAAAAAAGAGAACTTGGAAGAGGAAATCACCAAATCAATGGCATTTACAATAGCCCCCAAGAAGATAAAATACTTAGGAGTCAATCTAACCAGTGAAGTAAAAGACCTATACAATGAAAACTACAAGACACTACTGCAAGAAACCAAAAGAGACCCACATAAGTGGAAAAACATACCTTGCTCACGGATAGATAGACTTAACATTGTGAAAATGTCAATTCTATCCAAAGCGATCTACAGATACAATGCAATCCCAATCAAAATTCCACTGGCATTTTTTAAACACATGGAGAAACAAGTCATCAACTTCATATGGTAAGGGAAGAGGCCCCGGATAAGTAAAGCACTACTCAAAAAGAAGTACAAAACGGGAGGCCTCAAACTACCTGATTTTAGAACCTATTATACTGCCATGGTAGACAAAACAGCCTGGTACTGGTATAACAACAGATACATAGACCAATGGAACAGAATTGAGAATCCAGACATAAATTCACCCACCTATGAGCAGCTGATATTTGACAAAGTCCATTAATTGGGGAAAAGACAGTCTCTTTAACAAGTGGTGCTGGCATAACTGGATATCCCTGCAAAAAACTGAAACAAGACCCATACCTCACACCATGTACAAAAACTAAAATAAAATGGATCAAAGACCTAAATATCAAATTGAAAACGATAAAGATCATGGAAGAAAAAGTAGGGACATAAACAGAATACGAAGCATAACTAACAATGCACGAGCACCAGAAGACAGACTAGATAACTGGGTGCTCCTAAAAACCAAACACTTACGCTTATCAAAAGAATTCACCAGAAGAGTCAAAAGACAACCTACAGGCTGGGAAAAAAGTTTTGGCTACAACAAATCCGATCAGCGTCTAACCTCTAAAATCTACAACATACAGCAAAACCTCAACAACAAAAAGATAAATAACCCAATTAAAAAACGCGCAAAGGATATGAACAGGCATTTTGCCAAAGAAGATATTCAGGCGGCTAACAGACACATGAGGAAATGCTCACGATCATCAGCCATTAGAGAAATGCATATCAAAACTATAATGAGATACCATCTGTCACAGTTTGAATTATGTCCCCCCAAAAATGTGTGTATCAATTTGGCTGGGCCATGATTCCCAGTATTGTGTGGTTGTCCTCCATTTTGTGATTGTAATTTTATGTTGAAGAGGATTAGGGTGGGATTGTAACGCCACCTTTACCCAGGTCACATCCCTGATTCAATGTAAAG
>NW_004443953.1:19227711-19258319 GCF_000243295.1 Trichechus manatus latirostris | reverse complement strand
GGGAATGTAAAATGGTACAACCACTTTGGAAATCAATTTGGTGCTTCCTTAAAAAACTAGAAATAGAAATACCATACGATCCAGCAATCCCACTCCTTGGAATAAATCCTAGAGAAATAAAAGCCGTCACACAAATAGGTATATGCACACCCATGTTCACTGCAGCACTGTTCATGATAGTGAAAAGATGGAAACAACCTAGGTGCCCATCAACGGATTAACGGATAAACAAATTATGGTATATTCACACAATGGAATACTACACAACAATAAAGAACAACAGTGAATCTGTGAAACATAACATGGAGGAATCTGGGGGGCATTATGCTGAGTGAATTTAGTCAGTCACAGAAAGACAAATATTGCATAAGACCACGATTATAAGAACTCAAGAAAAGGTTTAAACACAGAAGAAAACATTATTTGATGGTTATGAGGGTGGGGAGGGAGGGTGAGGGTTATTCACTGACTAGATAGTAGACAAGAATTATCTTAGGTGAAGGGAAGGACAGTACACACTACAGGGGCAGTCAGCACAACTGGACTAAACCAAATCTCAGAAGTTTCCTGAATATTATCAAACCCTTCGAGGGACAGAGTAGCAGGGGTGGAGGTCTGGGGACCATGCTTTCAGGGGACATCTAGGTCAACTAGCATAACAAAGTTTATTAAGAAAATGTTCTGCATTCTACTGTGGTGAGTGGCATCTGGGGTCTTGAAAGTTAGCAAACGGCCATCTAGGATACATCAATTGGTCCCAACCACCTGGAGTAAAGAAAAATGAAGAACACCAAAGACACAAGGAAAGTATTAGCTCAAGAGACAGAAAGGGCTACATAAATCAGAGACTTCGTCAGCCTGAGACTAGAAGAACTAGATGATTGTGCCCCACTACTATCAATGACCGCCTGACAGAGAACACAACAGAGAGTCCCTGATGGAGTAGGAGAAAGGTGGGGTGCAGAACTCAAATTCTAGTAAAAAGACTAGACTTAATGGTCTGAGACTAGAGGAACCCCAGAAAGCATGGCCCCTGGACTCTATGTCAACCCCAAACTAAAACTATTCCTGAGGCCAACTCTTCAGACAAACATTGGACTGGAGTATGGGACATAAAATAATACTTGTGAAGAGTGCGCTTCTTAGCTCAAACAGATACATGACACTAAATGGGCAGCTTCTGGCCAGAGGTGAGATGAGAAGGCAGAGAAGATTAGGAGCTGGTTGAATGGATGCAGGAAATCAGGGGTAGAAAGGAGGAGTGTGCTGTCACAGTATAGGGAGAGCAGTTGAGGTCACATAACAGTGTATGTATAAATTTTTGTGTGAGAGACTAACTTGAAATGCAAACTTTCACTTAAATTACAGGAATAAAAAAAAAAACAAAAAACATTGCATAAATTTATTTTCTGCAGAAATGCTTTCTATTAGCTACCAATTACTGAAATGCAGATCAATATATTTGCATGCTTCACATCTGCTCCCTTGGTCCTTTTCCTATCATTACATTCCTATTATCACATTAAAAAGTGTGTGTGTGTGTGTGTGTGTGTGTGTGTGTGTGTGCTGGTTCACAAACCAGCAATGCCCCTTTTCTTTCACCAGAGAACCCCGACCCTTGGGGAGTTAATATAAAACTGTCAAGAGGTTCAGAAGGAATGGGTTCTAGCCTCAGCTCTGCTTCTAATGAACCTTGGGCAACTTATGCAACCTCTTCTTCTGGATTTTCTTATTTATAATAAAAAGTGATTGAACTAAGTGAGCTCTAGAGACCCTCCCGATTCTAAAAGTCTAATGCTTTTATGAGATCTTTTTTTTTCCCCCACTTATTCTTTTATTCATTCTTTCACCAAATAAATTTCCCTTAACTTTGTGTACCTGGAGACATGAAAATAAATATACCCAACAATCTCTGGTCCCCAGGGTCTCAGAGTCCAGGGGAAGAAAAAAGTTAACAAACCACAGCAACGTGGCAAGTGCTACAACTGAGGTATGAAAAAGGGACTATGGTACACAGAAGACAAAACATGCACACTGAGATTCTAAGGACAACAGTCTGGAGTGGAGAAAAGGGGACATAAAGCAATGGATTTCTAGGCAGAGAGACTAGCATGGGCAAAATCTTGAGAGGGAAAAAAGAAAATTAGGCTTCTGGGGCTTTGTAAAGAGTTCAGCATGAAGGATGGCAGTCCTCATACCCTACACAAGGAACTTGGTTTTACCCAGTAGGCAAACATGGTGGCTTTGGGGAGGGATGAGACATGATGAAACTGGAATTTGGGAAGATCACTCTACGTGCACTGTGGAGCAAAGAATGTGGTATGGAACTGGGAGACAAGGAGGGAAGAGAAAGATCAGTTACGAGTTTATTATAATTGACCTGAAGAGAAATGATGAGAATCTGAACTAAAGACTGGCATCAGAAAAGAGATTTGACCTAGCTCAACTGGCATAACATAGTTTATAAAGAAAATGTTCTACATTCTTCTTTGCTGAGTAGCATCTGGGGTCTTAAAAGACTGAGAGAAGCCATCTAAGGTATTCCACTGGTCTCACCCCTTCAGGAGCTAGCAAGAAAACTAAAGACACAAGGGAAAGATTAGTCCAAGGGACTAATGGACCACAACTACCATGGCCCCACTTGACTGAGTCCAGTACAACTAGGTGGTGCCCAGCTACCACCACTGACTGCTCTGACAGGGATCACAACAGAGGCTCCCAGGCAGAGATGGAGAAAAATGTAGAATAAAATTCTAACTCACAAAAAAAGACCAGATTTACTGGCCTGACATACTTGGAGAAGCCCTGAGAGTTTGGCCCCTGGACACCCTTTTAGCTCAGTAATGAAGTCAATCCTGAGGTCATCCTTCATCGAAAGATTAGACAGGCCCATGACACAAAATGAGACGAAAGGGGCACACCAGGCCAGGGTAAGGACAAGAAGGCAGAAGGAATCAGGAAAGCTGGTAATAGGGAACCTAAGGTTGAGAAGGGAGAGTGTTGACATGTTGTGGGGTTGTTAACCAGTATCATAAAACAGTATGTGTACTAACTGTTTAATGAGAAGCTCATTTGTTCTGTAAACCTTCATCTGAAGTACAATAAAGAAAAAAAAGAGATTCGATAAGTATTAATAAGTTATGCTAACTGAAAGGTTGGAACCAGCCCAGCAGCTCTGTGGGAGAAAAGACCTGGCAATCTCCTTCCGTAAATATTACAGCTCAGGTCACATGGGATCGCTATGAGTTGGAATCGACTTGTCGATACAAAACAACAACAAATGAGTTACAATGGCCAGGTCTCATGATCCAAAAGTAGGGCTGAGAGAAAGAAAAGTCAAAAATAAGTCCTGGGAGAAATTAAGAGGATATGAAGAAGTGAGAACAGAGAGAAGGGACTGATTTGAGGAAAATTAATGAAGCAGAAATGTTAGTATCAGCTGAATGATGAGCTTCAGGGGTTGAGAAAGAAGGAAGAGAAAAGGACGATGGCTCTGTTCTTGGTTTGGACCCATGGGTGCGTTGTGGGGTCAGTAATGAAAATGGGAAAACAGGAAAAAACTAGATTTTTAGGAAAGAAAATGTATTAATATTTCAGCACATTGAATCTAGGGTGCCTGACAGCCATCCCGGGAAAGATGTTTGGTAAGATTCAGTCAAAAACTAAGGCACAGAATGCTTATGTAACTTATGCAAGGTTACCCTTTGGTAATTGCTAGAGACAGATTGGAATCCTGGCAGTCTTCACTCCACAGTCCATGTTAACCACTTCATAGTGTTCATCAGAGTATAGAGACAGAGGTTGAAATCATGGAACAGTACGTGGAGTGCAAGAAGGACTAAGGACAGAGTCTGGAGAAACACCAGTACTGAAAGGGAGGACAGATCCGGGACTCTGAAAACTGAAAATGGCCCCATGAAAGCCAAAGGGAGATAAAGTTTCAAGATCGAACAACTATTATTTCACAGTGTCACTTGATGCAGAGATTCCAGTCAGGTGACAGAATTTGACAATTAGAAGTCCACTGATTCTAGATCACTCAGGGAGAGTAGTTTCCCAAGAGGCTAGGGCCAGACTGTTTTGGTTGAGGAGAAAATGAGATGAAGTGAAAAGAGGGAGTGCAGACTCCTCTTCCAAAAAGCTAAGCTGTTAAAGGAGTGTCATCTCAGGAGGTTGCCGGAGGAGTATGAGTTTAAGGAGTTTTGTTTTAGATAGGAAGATTCTAAGCATTCTTTTATGCCAGATGTTTATTAATAAAAAATAAGATTCATTAAGTGGCTTACTAAAAACCCATAAAATACTTACTATACTAGACTTGGAAACACCTTAAATACAAAGGAATTTTTGCACACTGCCTCCCCTTCCTAGATCTTGAGCTTCTGATCCCCCCCATCAGGCTCTACTGGGTCCACATTGGTGGATGCTTTCACTGGACTCCTGCTACAAAGGTCTTTCTTCAGTTCTTCACACATTCTAAGCTCTTTGTCATCTCAAGGCTTGCCATCCCCTTTGCCTGGAACTCTTGCCTTAGCTTGCACATGGCTGGCTTCTTTTCATTCTTCAGGTCCAACCTTTTCAGAGAGACCTTCCCTGACCAACCTTTCTCAAGTCACACTCCTACCTTATTTTCTACCACAGTACTCTACTGCTTCTCTTCTGAAATCAGTCTATAACCACTTTATTTGCTCATTTTTTATTGTGTCTCTCCCACTAGAATGTATGCATGATGACTGCAAGGATGTCTGGCTTCTTCACCTCTGAATCTTCAGTCCTTAGAACAGTTCCTGGCAAATAACAATATGCTCCACAAATATCTGTTGGATGAACTTAATAACCGAACATCTCCCTCTATCACTTCCTCTATTGGGATCATGCATGCTGTTTCTTATATTCAAGATCTTTTCCTAATGTGTATTAACATACATAATCATGATAGCTAATATTTACTGAACTCTCACTGGGTACCATGCACTGTGCTATTAGCTTTATTTGTATCATTTCACTTAATCTTCAAAATAGTCCTCTCACATAGATAGGTACTTCGAAAATTATCTTCATTGTACAAACAAGGAAACGGGAGGTTGCACAACTTGCCCAAACTGACACATTCTAGTTTGGGCAGTTCTGATCTAGCATTAGTCATACTGAGATTGCACTTGCTCTATCCAGGCCACGTCCCAATCCATAAATTCAGATTTCACCACCACCCCTCCTTTTCCCGGTTGCTTTCTTAGGGCAGGAGATGAGGGCAGGAAACAGTGGAGGGTAGTCCCGAATTTTCAGTTCTCGGCTTCTCCCGAGGAAGACGCATATAGGGAGAAGAGATCCATCGTCAGCAATTTCTCTCTTAGTACTAAGGAGTGGTAACTCCAGGCCTAACAAGCCTTTGCGGCTGGCGGGTTTTGGACAAATCCTGCACCCCAGCAGCGGCCGAAATGCTTACCTTAACTGCCACCTCCGGAGCCGAGTCCACCGCCACTGTCAGAGAGGGCTTGGCCGAAGGCGATTTAGTCAAGTGCATGAGGGAATCGGCGGCTGGCAGCGAACACCGTCCACCCTCACTGTCCGAGTCCGATTCGGATCCTGAACCCGAACCATAGGAAGCAGCCAAAGCTGCAATTGCAGCCGACATGACGGCAACAAATCCTCTGCGGAGACCAGGCCCCGGAGGAAGAAGTAGCTCCCAGGTCCTGACAGATTACCATGGAACACATTATTTACTTCGCTTTGCTAAGAAATCATTTATAACATTTTAAAACAATAAATTAATTATTAGTAGAATTGATACAAGAAAGATAAGAATTTGGAAACACTTATCTGGAGAAACAGAGAAAATTAAATAGCTTATAGCTTTCAGGACCTAGTTGACTAAATCGAAGACTACGAGTTCCGGAATACCTTGAGGCCTCGAGGTCCTGACCCCCGGCATGCAGCGCGGCAGGAAGTGGCGAAAAGGTATAATGGGAAATGTAGTTTAGATTTAGAGGGCGGGGCGGGCCGGCCTCTCTTTGACCCCGCCCCTGAATAGATGGTTCATTCAATTGGCTATCATCTTCCCTCGTCCCCTCGCCAAGCACTGTTCTCTCCGTCCCCCTCCCCCAGACTGAGGATTGGGCAATACCATACAGCCTCAGGAAAGAGGGGAATAGCGATCGTTACCCCCCCACCCGCTGATAGGTGAGTGGGTGGAGGCTGAGTTTCCCGCAACGGCTACACCTGGGCACTGGAGACTGAAGAAGAACGTGAGAGTCTTAAGTTCGAAGACCTTTACGGGCGGGGAATAGTTCCTGGTGGGAAGGATGGGATGTTAGGTGGAGAGAGTCCAGCGGTCCCCCCTGCTTCTGGCGCGGGTCCCCTCGCCCGTTTGTGGAGCGTCGAGCGCGGGGAGGGGGCGGGTGGGGGGCGGCGGCGGTTCGCGGTGTTGTTCGCTGGCGCGTCGAGCACACGGTGAGTCCGGCGACCGGCGGACGCCGCAGGCGGCGGTCCCTGTGCCTCGTAGCCTTAGCCGCTGGCCGGAGCGGGTTCTACCCCGGAGCCCGACGTTCCTGGGGGCTCTAGGTGGAGTCTGGAGAGCTGAGGGGGACCGGCGGCCACCGTCGAAGCATGAAGAAGGGGTAAGCAAGAGCCCCCCTAAGATTTCACGGTGAGCGCGAGTCTCTCAGGAATTTCTTTTTTTTTTTTTTTTGAGGGTGAGGGATGCTAGGAGAGGAACTCCACCTCAGCGGCCGGAACAGAGAGAGAGGTGTGTATGGATCTCTAGCCCCGCAAAGGTTAAGGGGATGGGCGCGCCTCCCCCTGCGATGGTCCCCACCCCCATTCGTGGGTTTCCCGAGCTCTTGCTGCCCGCGCGCCCGCCAGCCGGGCTGGGTGCAGAGGGAGACGGAGGCGGGCGCGCCTGGGTCTCGGTTGCAGGGGCCGCCCTGGGGCTGCTCTAGGCGAAAAGACTGCGGGTCTCACCTGAGGTACCACCGCCGGAGCTCCCCTGCCCACCTGCACCCACCGCCTGCCCCCGTGCCTCCTCGCTTTGGGAGAGGCTGCAGCACCGAATTGGGGAGAAGCCCCTGCTAGCTCTACATGCCCGCGGCTCTGTAAAGCAAGCTTGTGCGTTTGCGTGTTTGCGCCGCGCGTCTGTGTCTACAGACAACGGTAAAGCGAGAGTGGGGAACCCTTTATTCGTTTTGAAGAGGATGCGAAGCGGGGCAGACGCCTCTGATGCCTGTTACGGGGGTGCCTCGGCCAGAGTTGAGGAGCTGCTCGCTCAGCTCCGATGTCGGCAGGACTCGCCCATTGTGCCACCCAGATAATTATTCAACTATGCAGCATCCATTGCACCTTTTCCCATTTTTCTTTTCCCCTTGCTACAGCATGCCCCCTAGCTTCGGCACTCTGACGCCTTCTCTTGCACTTGCGGATGATGAACTGAAATGATGAAAAGACAGCATTTCTGACCTGAACATTCACGACCTGTCTTATAACCGATTAATTAGTTAATCCCTAGGTACACTAGGTATTTTAACACGGCTCAATCTAATTCTATCCTTTTCTATATAAGATGTACATTGGATTATACTTTAATTTTTTTCTTCAGTGTTAAAAATTCACGTGGTAGTTAAGTCTTATTTTCGTTCAGCGGTTGGTTTATTGGTATTTCAGTTCGTCTTATGTAATGTACTTTAATTTGCATGTTAGGTAACTTACATTTTCTAATTGATGATAGCACTGTATTTATCTTAATTACAAGTGCAGTATTTATGAACACATGAACTCTTAAGAAACAGTTCTGCTGTATGCTCTAAGTTTCTTTTGGAAAAAATATTTTTGTTTATGTGCATTTTTGGATAAAGTACTTGATAAAAAATTTCTCAAATTTTGATTAAGAAAAGTTTTGTATTCATTTTTCAGTAGTGGAATATTTGATTGCTAATAGCCTCTAGTTGAATGAAAGGGAGGATTTAATATTTAAGATGGGGTTTTAACTGCCATATTGAACATTATTTAATTTACTTAAATTTTATTTTTTTTATTCAGTTCCTTTCCTTGACAATATTATACATTTGATTACTTGTTACAGAGGTTTCCCTCATTTTTCTAACTTCTGTCTACAACGATGGATAGGCTCCATTTTTGCATGATCTACCTGAAAGATGAAATATTTTTTGAAACTATAAGAAACAACTGTTGGTTACTTGATTACCATGTAAAAAAATATATACGTGTTGTTATTTAAAGATAAGTTGTTCGCTGCCCCAAAGTGTTTTATTTTTTTAATCCTCTCTTCCCAGCTCTCATTGTTTAAGCTTGTTGCATTAACCCTTAACCCTTTTGATAAAACAGAAATGTACATAGGTATTACAGAGGCAGTTGTTTTAAGGTACAGTAATTATTTTATGGCACTTGGAAGTGGCACATATATAGTAAAAGTTGATGGTGTAGGATCAGGTTATTAGTTAGGAAATGACCTTGCAGTTTACAAAATGGACACCTTTGTGCCTTGATTTCCTTATACGTAAATGAAGATAATACTGGTTTATGTCTGTAGATGGTATGAAGAAATAGTAAAGATGTTTTCTTAATACTTTTAAAGAATATTTGAATATTTTAGTTGATAACTAATGAAAACAATTCAGTGTAAACTACAATAAAAAATGTCATAGTTTTCTTTGGCACATTGGAATGCCTCATTTACGTTGAATTTTGCTTTGTAGAGGAATGGCTCTAAAGTGAAGGATGTTTCTCATCCATCAAGAGTTCTTACTATTTGTAGGTTATTGATGTATGTGTAAATAGTTAATATCGATGAAAAAATTATGACTTGGTAATGAAACAAGTAGAACATTGAATAAGTTTGTGAAAGATAAAATTTCCAGGAAATATTAAGACCTTTTTCATTGAAAAATTTTCAGGTTAGAAAATCCAAATACATAGTTGTGATCATTTGTAAGGTATGATGTGGAGCTACATTTTTTATTATTCAGGTTCGTAAATAACCATATATTCAGAGACAATGTGTTAATATTGTGTATGACTATAATTACACATTTTGCTTTATTATAGGAATAGTTTATCATATCCTTTTTCTTTGTTTGATTTTCATTACCACAGTAGACAGAAATAGTTTAAGGTACCTTTTCTCCTTGTTTGGTTTTCATTACTACAATCGATACTAGTTTTTGATTTGTTTATTGGAGAATTTAACTTAATTTTCTTAGCAAAAACTATTAAGATATTATATTATTAGAAATTTTACCGAAACAGTGCTTTTGGTTACTTTATGAAAAAGACTATTAAAATGTGTCTTTAAAATTACTATTGTGTAATTTCTTTTTTTGTGAATTAATTTAGACTTATCAAACAAATTTTAATTTATAAAATATCATATAGCTTTATCTCAGAGAAGAGAAAAATTTGGGGGTTCTTTGAACTTCATTTACCTCTTCAGATATAATTCATAATTCCTTTACCCACATGTTTTTAAAAATAGCTCTAGATATTGAATAATGTATAAGTTGGCAGCTTTCACTTGTGAAATGGTATCAACAATTTTATTCTCACCTCTTAAATCTTGTTTCATGAACATGTGCATTAATTTTTTTCCCCTAAATTAGGTTTACATAGAAATATGTGCAATTCTTTTTTGATTTATCTCATTTTCAAGCAAAATATTAATAAAAACTATGTATGTTAATTAAATCCTGTGTTAAATGTCTGAATTGTTATTGGCTGCTGTTGAGTTGGCCCCCAACTGATCCATAGGATTTTCATTGGCTGATTTTCAGAAGTAGATCACCAGGCCTTTCTTCCCAGTCTGCCTTAGTCTGGAAGCTCCACAAGCCTCCTCTTAACAGATGAGTGGTGGTTGCGACTGAGGTGCTTTGGCTAGGAATCCAATATGGATCTCTCACATAAAAACCAAGAATTATAGCACTGAACCACCGAACCATCACTGCCCCTGGATGTTTGATTACCTAATTTTAGAAATAATGATCCTTGTGGTGGATGGAACTTTTTTATTAAATCAAGAATCCTGTGTTTGGTTGATCACATCCAGTTTATAATTTGCAATCTTTGTGTACTTATAGTTTCTTAGAGTGGAATTGATTATATTTTAAAGCTTGTAAAATAGTTTGGAACTTAAAACTTTGTCAGAGAAACAATGTTATGCTTAGTGGTTAGATTGGAAGACAATCCACCATTTAACCCATAATATACCTGCATTATAGGATTATGCTAGTAATACCAGAGAATCATAAAAATTATGGTGATAATTAGTATAAAATTATATTGAAAATATTTAACACTGTGTACAATGTCTTTATGGGAAAATAATTCAAAACCTAGCTTGAAACACTAGGAATACATTTTTTCTTGAGTTAGACCTGATAGCATTATTAGGAACTTGTCCTCTGTCACCCACTGGACTTGAAGAGGAGAGTCTTCTCAGTTCAGTGAGTGGTATAGCTTTCCATCATCTGGGGCAAGGGGTCAGGGAATGAGAGGAACTGGAAGGAGCTAGATGTTCTAAGTGAACTTGAGCAAGTCACTTTACTTCTCAAGGTCTTGGCTTTCTCAATTGTAAAATGAGATTGATTAGATGACTTCTACCTACAAATAAAATTGTAAGGCACTTTCAACTCAGTGTAGCCCTCTTTTTCTAAGAGTTCATTTTCCCTTTCTAATATTACTGCTTATCACTTCCTGTCAGGGAATTTCTCCTTTCTGGATCTACCTCTGAAAAGAACATAGTCTTAGCGATCTATTTTGTGATCACGTGCCTATTGGAGGTTTTTTAGAGGAATTTTGTTATTATAGCTGCTGTTTTGCTCTTTTTCTTTCTTAAATCCCAGCACCGCCAAGTGACAGAATTAAGATTATTTTTTCCTCTTCTGAGTTTTTTTACCAAGACCCTATAAGTAAAGTCAAGGTAGATTTTATTTATACTTTGGAGAAGATCATATGCAGTGACTCTCCAGAGGAATTTTGTTTGCTTGTTTATTTTTTAAGGAAAAATATTGGAAATGATTTTGAGGAGTGGGAATATGAAGGTAAAGAGATGGAATATAACCTAGGGATAGGATTGCCAGATAAAATATGGAGAAGCAGGTATTTTTATATTATTATATTAAATCTGGCAGCCTTATCTGGGGTGCTGTGGAGCTCTAGACATCACAGGAGTAAGAGGTGGGGTTGGGGGCAGAGTGAGAAAGTGAATTTATAAAATCCTGAAAGCATGGACAGTTTTGTTACTGTTGTTTGGCTGGTTGTTTCGTTTTGCTTTGCTTTGCTTTTTGTGTTCCCAGTGCCTGTTCTTTAGTTTAAGCTAATGGATATTTGAGTGGATGCAATTACTAGAGAATAACAGATAAGTAATTCTCTTAGGAGGGTGGAAAGATCAGGATACTGTGAGAAAAGGGGTTATGAAACACAGCTATGTATATACTCTTATTCTATACACTGAAGTATTTCATAGCTTTTTGCTTCTCATTTGGAAGTTGCTAATGTTGAAGGATAAAGTATAACATGGTCTCCTAAGAGGAAAGGAATAGTGCATGCTTACTATATGTGCAAGTCATTTATACATTTATTATCTTATTTAATTGACATTGCAGTCCTATGAGTATTCTGTGGAAAAAGGAGGTAAGTTACTTACTCTACCTAGCAGAGGGTCAGGTTCTTTGGGAACTACTTAACTCCTCTAACCCACTTTTCTCAATAAGTTACTGCTAGAACAACATTTATTATTATTTAATAATAATTCTGCCTGCTTGTCACCCTCAATCTGCAGTTGGTTGATCTAGTAGTGATTCTCACCTGTTCCATGCTAGAAAAATGATTCATTCAGCACATAATTATTGAGGGCCAGCTAGGTGTTGGAAGGATACAATGGAGAACAGAACAGAGGTCTTTATCCTCGTGGAGTTAACGGTGTAGTAAGAGAGCCAGATACTGAATACACAAATTTATAATTAGTAATTATGAGTGCTATAAAGGAAAAGAACAGGAAACCTAATTTACCTTGGGAGTCAGGGAAGACTTCTTTGAGGAAAAACATCAGTGGAAGTTGTTGATAGCTGTCATTGAGTCGGCTTCTGACCCCATGTACAGTGGAACAAAACATTACCTAGTCATGTACCACCATTGTGGTTCAGATTGTTAAAAATGATAGTATTTCATTGATTTTTTTGGAAGGACATTGCCAAGCCTTTCTTCCTAGTTTGTCTTAGTCTGGAAGCTCCACTACAACCTGTTCAGCGTCATAGCAACACACAAACCTTCACTGACAGATGGCTGATGGCTGTGCGTGAGGTACGTTGTCCGGGACGCAAACGCAGGTCTCCCTCATGTCAGGCAATAATTAGCTAGGTGAAAAGAGAAGAGTGCAAAGAACACATGCGAGACAATTTTGAGGTGGGAAAGAGCCTGGTACGTTCAGGGAACTTAAAAATAAATAAAAACGCCAGAGTAGATTAAGCATAGTGAACAAGAGGGTTTGTGAGTTTAATAGGAGGTTGTGGAGGTAAATAGGAACTAGACCACGTAGGGCCACATAAGCCTTGATGCAGCTAGTATTATGGATTTGTTTGAAGCGCATTGGGAAGGTCATGAAGGTTTTAATCAAAGTAATGACTGGATCAGCTCTGTCTTTTAAAAAGATCAGTTTGGCTTGGAGGGAGCAAGCATGGAAGCAGGGAAAGCAGCCACATTTCTGCCCATTTCTATAGTTCATTGGTCTAGTTCTGGATACCTGTACTAAGCCAGACTACTCAGAGCATTTCCTGAATCCTAAAAGCCTAGAGAGTTGAATAATTTGTTTTCTCTCCAGTGTGAAGCTGTAAGGTTAAAAACTCAGAAACTGTTAATGGCCTTGTTCCCTGTTGTGTGGACTAGATAAGTAAGGGCATCTGGAAGAAAGACTAAGAGTCCTGGGTGTATTCTGGTGCCTTTGTCCATGGTCTTGAGATTGGGTACCAAGAGACACCCTACTATCTTTGTAATAACTGGTCATTTTTGCATAATCTAGTTGGGATTGTATTTCTGACACTTGCCAACTGTCATGGTTTGAATTATGTCCTCCCAAAAATGTGTGTATCAGTTTGGCTGGGCCATGATTCCCAGAATTGTGTGGATGGCCTCCGTTTTGTGATTGTAATGTTATGTTTAAGAGGATTTGGGTGGGATTGTAACACCACCCTTACCCAGGTCACATCCCTGATCCATTGTAAAGGGAGTATCCCTAGGGTGTGGCCTGCACCACCTTTTACCTTACAAGAGGTAAAAGGAAAGGGAAGCAAGCAGAGAATTGGGGGACCTCATACCACCAAGAAAGCAGCGCCGGGAGCAGAGCACATCCTTTGGACCTGAGGTTCCTGTGCTGAGACGCTCCCAGACCAAGGGAAGACTGATGCATCACAAAGACCTTTCTCCAGAGCCAACAGAGAAAGCCTTCCCCTGGAGCTGATACCCTGAATTTAAACTTGTAACCTACTAGACTGTGAGAGAATACATTTCTCTTTGTTGAAGCCATCCACTTGTATTTCTATTATGGCAGCACTAGATGACTAAGATACCAGCTAACCAAGAGAATCCTCTCATTTGTTGTTAGGTGCCGTCGAGTCAGTTCCAACTCATAGCGACCCTGTGTACGACAGAGCAAAACATTGCCCTGTCCTGCTTCATCCTCACAATCGATATGCTTGAGCCCGTTGTTGTAGCCCCTGTGTCAGTCCATTTCATTGAGGGTTTTTTTCTTTTTCACTGATCCTCTACCAAGCATGATGTCCTTCTCCAGGGACTGATCCCTCCTGACAACATGACCAAAATTTTTGAGATGTAATCTCGCCATCCTTGCTTCCAGGAAGCATTCTGGTTGTGCTTCTTCCAAGACAGATTTGTTCATTCTTTTGGTAGTCCATGGTATACTGAGTATTCTTCACCAACACCACAATTCAAAGGCGTCAATTCTTCAGTCTTCCTTATTCTTCATCAAGCTTTCACATGCATATGAGGCAACTGAAGACACCATTGCTTGGGTCAGGCACACCTTAGTCTTCAACGTGACGTCTTTGCTTTTCTTTAAAGAAGTCTTTTGTAGCAGATTTTCCCCATGCAGTGTGTCTTGATTTCTTTACTGCTGCATCCATGGGTGTTGATCGTGGATCCAAGTAAAATGAAATCCTTGACAACTTCGATCTTTTCTCTGTTTATACATGATGTTGCTTATTGGTCCAGTTGTGAGGATTTTTGTTTTCTTTATGTTGAGGTGTAATCCATACTGAAGGCTGTGGTCTTTGATCTTCATTAATAAGTGCTTCAAGTACTCCACTTTCAGCAAGCAAGGTTGTGTAATCTGCATATTGCAGGTTGTTAATGAGCGTTCCACCAATCCTGATGCCGCCTTCTTCTTCATATAGGCCAGCTTTTCAGAGTATTTGCTCAGCATACAGATTAAGTAAGTATGGTGAAAGGATACAACTCTGACACACACCTTTTCTGAATTTAAACTGCACAGTATCCCCTTGTTCTGTTTGAGCGACTGCCTTTTGATCTATGTACACGTTCTTCATGAGCACAATTAAGCGTTCTAGAATTCCCATTCTTCTCAGTGTTATCCATAATTTGTTATGATCCACACCGTTGAATGCCTTTACATAGTCAGTGAAACACGGGTAAACATCTTTCTGGTATACTCTGCTTTCAGCCACGATCCATCTGACATGAGCAGTGATATCCCTCATTCCACGTCCTCTTCTGAATCCGGCCTGAATTTCTGGCAGTTCCCTATTGATATACTGCTGCAGACGCTTTTTATTGATCTTCACCAAAATTTTCCTTGAGTGTGATATTAATGAAATTATGCGATAATTTCCGCATTCAGTTGGATGATCTATATCTTGGGAATAGGCATAAATATGGATATCTTGCAGCTGATTGGCCAGATAGCTGTCTTCTGAATTTCTTCTCATAGAAGAGTGAGCACTTCCAGCGCTGCATCCATTTGTTGAAACATCTCAATTGGTATTCCGTCATTTTTTGGAGCCTTGTTTTTTGCCAATGCCTTCAGTGCAGCTTGGACTTCTTCCTTCAGTACCATCAATTCTTAATCATATGCTACCTCCTGAAATGGTTGAATGTTGATCAGCTCTTTCTGATATGGTGACTCTGTATTCCTTCCATCTTCTTTTGATGCTTCCTGCATCATTTAATATTTTCCCCATAGAATCCTTCAGTATTGCAACTCAAAGCTTGAATTTTTTCTTCAGTTCTTTCAGCTTAAGAAATGCTAAGCGTGTTCTTCCCTTTTGGTTTTCTATCTCCAGGTCTTTGCACGTTTCATCATAATATTTTGTCTTCCCGAGCCGCCCTTTGAAATCTTCTGTTCAGCTCTTTGACTTCATCATTTCTTCCTTTTGTTTTAGCTACTCGACATTCAGGAGCAAGTTTCAGAGTCTCTTCTGACATCCTTTTTGGTCTTTTCTATTTTCTCTTTTTAATGACCTCTTGCTTGCTTCATGTATTATGTCCTTGATGTTCCACAACTTGTCTGGTCTTAGGTCATTAGTGTTCAACACGTCAAATCTGTTCTTGAGATGGTCTCCAAATTCAGGTGCGGTAACTCAAAGTGATACTTTGACTGTCATGGACTTGTAATTTTCTTCAATTTCAGCTTAAACTTGCATATGAACAATTGATGGTCTGTTCCGCAGTCAGCTCCTGGCCTTGTTCTGACTGATGATATTGAGCTTCTCCGTTGTCTCTTTCCACAGTTGTAGTCAGTTTGATTCCTGTGTGTTCCATCTGGCAAGGTTCAAGTGTATACTCACTGTTTATGTTGTTGAATAAAGGTATTTGCAATGAAGAAGTCGTTGGTCTTGCAAAATTTTATCATGGGATCTCCGGCATCGCTTCTATCATGAAGGCCATATTTTCCAACTACTGATCCTTCTTTGTTTCCAACTTTTGCATTCCAATCACCAGTAGTTATCAATGCATCCTGATTGTGTGTTTCATCAATTTCAGACCACAGAAGTTGATAAAAGTCTTCCATTTCTTCATCTTTGACCTTAGTGGTTTGTGTGTAAATTTGAATAATAGTCATATTAATTGGTCTTCCTTGTAGGCGTATGGATATTATCCTGTCACTAACAGCGTTGTCCTTCAGGATAGATCTTGAAATGTTCTTTTTGATGATGAATGCAACACCATTCCTCTTCAAGTTATCATTCCCAGCATAGTAAACCATATGATTGTCCGATTCAAAATGGCCAATATCAGTCCACTTCAGCTCACTGATACTTAGGATATCGATGTTTATGCATTCCATTTCATTTTTGATGATTTCCAGTTTCCTAGATTCATACTTTGTACATTCCCATGCTGTTTATTAATGGATGTTTGCAGCTGTTTCTTCTCATTTTGAGTTGTGCCACATCAGCAAATGAAGGTCCTGAAAGTTTGACTCCATGCACGTCATTAAGGTCGACTTTACTTTTAGAAGGCAGCTCTTCCCCAGTCATCTTTTGAGCGCCTTCCAACCTGGGGCCTCATCTTCCGGCACTATATCAAAGCACGTTCTGCTGCTATTCATGAGGTTTTCACTGGCTAATTCTTTTCAGAAGTAGACCTCCGGGTCCTTCTTCCTAGTCTGTCTTGGTCTGGAAGCTCTGCTAAAACATGTCTGCCATGGGTGACCCTGCTGGTATTTGAATACTGGTGGCATAGCTCCCAGCATCACAGCAACACGCAAACCCCCACAGTATGACAAACTGACAGATGTGTAGGGGAAATCTTCTCATAGATTAAGTAATTTGTACAAGGTCATGTGGCTAATAAAAATGGCAGAGGTGAAATTTGAACCTATATATGTGTGATTTTAAAGTCCATTTCTTCTACTACCCTATGCTGCCAGGAAACCCTGGTGGCAAAGTGGTTAAGAGTTTGGCCGCTAACCAAAAGGTCAGCAGTTTGAATCTATCAGGCGCTCCTTGGAAACACTATGGGGCAGTTCTGCTTTGTTCTATAGGTTCACTATGGGTTGGAGTCAACTCGACGACAGCAGGTTTGGTTTTGGTTTTCTATGCTATCAAGGCGCTAGTTCTTAAACAGTTCTAAAGTTAGGAGTTTTAAGGAGGTGAATGTTTGGTGTGGTGACATGTATTGGATGATGCTGGCAGCAGAGCCTTTTTGTGTGTGTGTGTGTGTGTGTGTGTTTGACAGTGGTACATCTTGCTGCCATTCTTTCCTCCAGAGAACTCAGATCTGTTCCAATAAATTAAGGTCTTTACTTTTACTGATTCATTGGAAAGAAAGAACTTACATGTCAGGGTATGGATTAACTTGTTTGATTCTTCTTCCAAAAAATACAAACTCTATCATGTTTTCACATAATGCTACAAAAGTAAGCTTTTTGTTTCCCAGACTTTTCAATAGGGACATCTGTTGCCTTATGTCTTCCTTTTTTGGTAAGTTTTTGTAACATACATGTGCTAGGGTTCACACCAGAACTGTGGAAAGGTTGAGTGAAAAGGGAGGGAGAAGAGAATCATTTTCTGTCTTAGTGGGAGATGAAGACTAGTGTTTTTTTTAAACCAAAATAAAAGCTCTGTGTAGTACTTCATGATACTAAAGGACTTCTATGTAAATTGGACCCATCTATCCTCCCGTTTCGGAAACCCTCGTGGTGTAGCAGTTAAGAGCTATGGCTGCTAACCAAAAGGTCAACAGTTCAAATCCACCAGTCTCTCCTTGGAAACTCTTTGGGGCAGTTCTAGTCTGTCCTGTAGGGTTGCTATGAGTCGGAATCGACTCAGTGGCAACAGGTTTGGTTTCTTGTTTTTAATCATCCTGTTTGGAGCCCTGGTGGTGCAGTAGTTAAGAGCCACGGCTGCTAACCAAAAGGTTGGCAGTTCAAATCCACCAGCCGCTCCTTGGAAACCCTAATGGACAGTTCTACTCTGGTTTGGTTATCCTCCTGTTCATGCAAGTGAATAAAGAGAACCAAAGTATAGTGGAAAGATCCATGGACCAGGTATCCAAAGAGCTAAATTCTAGTTCTGACACAGTTGTTGAGTGCTTTTGTCCAAATGCAGGAGTAAGTGGAAACAAATATCTGAGTGCTGGAGACTGGCTTTATGCCAAGCATAAGTGCTGGAGGGAGTCCCTGTGTGGTGTAAACAGTTAAAGAGCTTGGCTTCTCACTGAAAGGTTGGCAATTCGAGTCCACCCAGAGGCGCCTTGAAAGAAAGGCCTTGCTATCTCTTAGCGGGGAGGAACCACATATTGAAAACCTAATAGATCACAGTTCTACTCCGACACACACTAGGTCACTATGAGTTGAGATAGACTCAGTGGCAACTGGTAAAGTACTAGGAACTTTATATTCTTTAATTTTTTTAGTGCACACAACAATCCTTTGACTGTGCCCGTTTTTAGAAAATGAAACTAGGTTCAAAGAACTTAAGTAAATTGCTCAGGTAACGCAGTAAGAATTTGAACAAAAGCAGGCCTATTTTTGTATGGCCGCAAGCTAAGAATGGTGTTTACGTTTTTGTAGAGTTAGAAGAAGAATATCCAGCAAACACTATATGTGGCTCACAAAGCCTAAAATATTTATCTGGCCCTTTACAGAAAAAGTTTGCCAACCCCTGCTCTACTGCCCTGTGGAGTTTTGTCATTCCACAGAAGCTGCAACACCTGTTTTGCTTTACCTGTCAAGGCAGTTCTAAGATTTAAAGGAAATAAATGTGAAAGTGCACCGAAGAGTATAAAGTACTGTTCAAGAATAAAGGTTCATTATTTATATTGTCACATTACCAGATTATAGGGGCACTTAAATGATATATATTATGCTACAAATTAAAAATAAGGAAGAATGAGAAAATATGTATTTACAGTAATTACATTAGTGAGTTTTGTTATATATAAGCAGTCATTTCTTGATTATGCTTGCTTAATCAGTGCAGATTAAGACCTAGCAGGGATCTAGAATGGGCTCATTTCAACAATCCATGTTGTTGGAGGGTTGGGGCTCATTTTTGGCCTCTGATATCTCCCAGAGAACTCCTTAAGCTGCAGTTCTGTCCTCCAAGGTCTCTAGGCCATAACTTCAGGGAAATGAGGGAGAGATTCCAACTAATACGCTTAAGTACCAGTTGCCGTAGAATCGATTACAACTCATGGCAACCCCATGTGTGTCAGAGTAGAACTCTGCTCCATAGATTTTTAATGGTTGATTTTTTGGAAGTGTATCACCAGTAGATCAAAAGGCTAATCTGTTAGCCCAGTGCAGTCACCATTTGCACCACACGAGAGCACTCCTTAGCCTTAAGTATATCTACCTAATTATCTTGGCCCTTAAAACCAAAAAACACACTGCCGTTGAGTCAATTCCGACTCATAGTGACCCCCTAGGTCAGAGTAGAACTGCCCCATAGGGTTTCCAAGGAGTGCCTGGTGGATTTGAACTGCTGACCTTTTGATTAGCAGCCGTAGCTCTTAACCACTATGCCACCAGGGTTTCCATCTTGGCCCTTAAGTGGCATTAATGTCAGTCTCACCCTCAATCAAATATTGGTTGCATTTAAAAGGGTGCACAGAGATACATAATCTTTCTTTTACCTCCAACTACCCAGTTCCCTCCACAGAAGCAGCCAAGTGTCCTTCCTTCTATGCATGTATATATTTATACACATATAATCTCTTCATTTCAACGTGATAGCATATTATGCACAGGTTTCTGTACCTTCCTTTCTTCACTTAATATGTCTTAGAGATTGAGCCATATCAATACAAACCACCACTGCCATCCACTGTTGTCAAGTTGATTCCGATTCATAGGGACCCTATAGGATTTCCAAGGGTGTAAATCTCTGTGGAAGCAGACTGCCACATCTTTCTCCCTAGGAGCTACTGGTGGTTTCAAACACTGAACTTTAGGTTAGCAGTCGATCACTTTAGCTACTGCACCACCAGGGCTCCTTATCAATACATAAAGAGGTGCCATAATCTGTTTAAAAACTGCACGGTATTCCATTTGTTCAGATATTTGTTCTCCACGATTAGATAATTGTAACCCTGGTGATGCAGTGGGTTAAGAGCCTGGCTGCTAACCAAAAGGTCAGAAGTTTAAATCCACCAGCTGCTCCTTGGAAACCCTATGGGGAAGTTCTGCTCTGTCATATAGGGTCGCTATGAGTCAGAATTGGGTTTGTTTTGTTTTTTGATATTAGATGTTTGGATTGTTTTCTTTTTATATGACAAACCACAGTATAATAACTATCCTTATATAAACTGAAGTTTTCATTTTAATGGCTATTTTCAGTTATCTCAAGTCTTCTGCCAATTATCCAGGAAATAATTAGTAATGGACTATATTTAAATCAGAGGACTTAATTTAATTCTTAGTATTTCTATTTGTATGTCACCTTGGACCATTTTACATCTGATCAGTCTCCTTATTTGTAAAATATGATTGCTAATAACCACCTTGTAGAGTTGTGAGGATTAAGTGAGATCTTACAAGCCATTTGCAAACTATAAAGCACTATATAAAAATTAGATGATTTTTGGTATATTAAAATGTGATATGGACTATGAGGCTTAGTATAAGCAGCTTGATAATTAAGTAGCTCAAGACCAGATTGTCTAGTATAATATTTTGAAAGAAGATATTTTGATTTATTGACAGTTCTGAGAAAGGGGGCATAGCTGATTTCTGAAGAAGACAGCTAAATAACAAGTTGTTACCTGCTGTTGAGTTGGCCTGGACTTATGGTGACTCCAAGTACAAAGGAGCAAAATGCTGCCTCAGAAGAAAGGCCTTATGATCTGGTTCTGAAAGGTCACATCCTTGAAAACTTTATGGAGTACAGTTCTACTCTGCAACACATGGAGTTGCAGTGAGTCAGAATGGACTCCACAGAACTGGTTTGGTTTTTTGTTCATGTAGTATAGTGGAAGTTCCAGGGTGGTGCAAATGGTTAATGCACTAGACTGCTAACCAAAAGTCCGATACTTTGAGTCCACCTAGAGGCACCTCAGAAGAAAGGCCTGGCAATCTACCTCTGCAAAATCAGCCATTGAAAACCCTATGGAACACAGTTCTAGTCTGATACACATGAGGTCACCATGAGTTGAATTCCACTGGACAGTAACTCATTTGTTTATGTAATGTAATGATTGGTGGCAGTAGCACTATGGAAAAAAAAATAAAAGAGGGCATAGACGTAGAAAGTGATGGGAGGAGCCACTACTTTAAGGGGGGTTATAATGGAGAGTGAGGGGAGTCATTTGAGCAGAGATCCGAATGAAGCGAAGTGAGATAGATACATTATCTTTTAAAAGAAGAGTGAGTAATTTTAATGCATGGACTGTGTGTCTTCCACTTTGTCTGGAACCCACAGATATTTACTTTGTATATCTTAAGTATTTCTGGAGTTTTTAATTTTTTGCATAATGTAGGAACCAAAAGTATGGTTACTATCACTCCATTTAGGGATTTTTATGCTACTTCTGGGTTGAAAGGATTCGGCTGAAAGATGAGGTTTGGATGACAAAATGTTGGAACTTTTGAAAAACTCGAATGGTTTAAGGAAACAGTAGAATAGAATACAATAATCAAAACTAGAATTGTTCTAGAAAATTTAGGATATTTATTGCTGTAAAATAACAGTAACAGAGGTGTGCTGTGAGCAATTCCCTGGACAAGCAGGAATGGTTTCCCACGTTGCCTAGCTTAATAGTGGCAACAATAATAATAACAATAGCTGCCATTTTTTGAGCACATTACATTATGTGCTCACACTGTACTAGGCATCTTATGTATGTGATATGATCCTCACAACAACCCTGTGAGGAGGTGTAATGCTCATATTTATGATGAGGATGCTAAGCTTTAATCATAGACCGCTTCAGAGTCCTTCACAACACTAGCTAAAGTTTAAGTGCCCAGTCTCTTCTTGCGCTCACTTCTGACTCAAGCTTCTTCTAGAGGTAGGGAAAAATGAAGTTATTTTGAATTGTGTTAGGTAGCAAAACTGGAGAGCAAAACATGTCTTGAGAATGCAAGCTATGTCCAGCATGAAAATAGACTATCAAATTAATGTACCATCAAAGGAGTTGAATGAAAATGACCATATCACATCTTTTTGATGAAAATGCAACTACTTTGCCAGCCATTTGTACACAGACACAAAAGTTGACTGAGTTCATTAGTAGAGGATCCAATACTTTGCTATAATTATAAGATGATCTCGAATCATAAGTGATTTGGTGCTGCTACTAAAAATAGAGAAGTCCAAAGAACAAAGTAAGTTTACTTTTAGGGGGCGGGGTCATAGATGATGAATTTTATTTTGACTATGTGTATAGGTTGATGAGACATCCCTGTTGGAGCTGTCTGGCAGGCGGATAACATAGGATTAAATATTGGGAAGGGAATTAGAGTTTGTGTAAGTTTGGAAATTACTGTTGACAGGTGATAGTTGAAGATATGGGAATAGATGGATTTACATAGAGTGGAGAGGTAGAGAGAACTAGGGTAAGCACAAACTGTTGACTCCTGACCCTATTTAGAGAGTAGGAGGGAAAAGGAGAGCCAGAGAGGATACTGAAGATGTGATCAAGGAGGATATAATGTGTTGCATTCTGGTATGACTGTTCTGTTGGGACCAGGGGTGTTAAGCTTTGTGGTCTAGGGTGATCTCCTTTGAAGAGGAATCTGAAATACTAGAGAGGAAGGGAAGCAAAGCCAAAGATAGGTTGATGGTTTTGAAAGGAGGAGAATGAAAGGATTCAAGGAACTTGGTAAGGACAAAGAAGTTTTATAGTAGTGAGGAAATAAAGGGATAGGACAGAATATTCAGGTCAGAAAAGGACATTTCAGAGATCGGGATCTTGGAGGAGAATGGTTTAAGGGTCTGTACACATTCATCTGATGTGCTTAGTAGTAGAAGGGAATACTCCTCAAGGACTGCAGCGGAGCTCTCAAAAAGAGTCTGGGCACACTTTAAAGAGGCTTGCTCTGGTCTGTATGCTTTCTAACACTTGAGCTGGCGTTGGCAGGCATTATATGCCATAGCACATCAGTTGAGGTAGGAATCTGGGGGAAAGGAGAGGGATCATGCATTACTTGTCAGTGCTCTTTATTCATGTATTTTCCTTCTTGCTTTCAAAAATAAGTTTGTCATCGTGATAGAGGCGGCCAGTAACTGTGTATCTCAGTGTTAGCATCATAAAAATCATCATTCTCATTGTCAGGCTAGTCATGGAAGTAAATGAAATAGAGCAGGTCTCTTTCTTAAGGGACGTGTGTATAAAGGACTTAGCGTCATTCATTAGCATTAAAAAATGTAAATTTCTCTTTTGTAATACTAAGTACAGAAAGATGACGCTAATGACCTGTCATCAGTTGAACATGAATTTTAATATATGTTTCTTGTAGTAAGGATGGATTTTCAAGTTCTCCAGCCAATTTTAAATTTATTAAATTGACTCATTGAAGTCTGATTGTTATCTGAGAGGTCATGGTAGGACCGGAAACTGCCTATTAAAATAGTATTTACTTCAGTATCCTTATGGACTATTTTTAGGGTAAAATGAGATAATTGTTACGAAAAGGCTCTTAAAGGAAGTCTATATTAATATAACGTGCTTCTGTTATAAGCCCTTGGGATGAGGACCATAAAGCCATAATTTACATTTTTCATAAAATATTTAGTGGGATATTTAAATATTTCTAATGTAATAATGAACCAGAGTAAATTATAAATATTATCTTGATATTCATAATTTAGCTTTATTATTGAACTTAAACTGAAGAAATGAAAACTGGTGATGATTTGTTAAAAATTAAGTGGCTTATTTTAATTTTTAATTTCTTTCTGTTTCTAAGTATGTTTTTCATCTACATCTGCCTTCCTAAATAATAGTAGAATTATCTGTAATGAACTTTATTTGAGAATGACAGTGAAGCAAATACATTCTTTTTTTACGTTTTTTTTTTTTTTATTGTACTTTAGATGAAGGTTTACAGAACAAATAGTTTCTCATAAAACAGTACACATATTGTTTTATGACATTGGTTAACAGCCCCACGAAATGTCAACATTCTCCCTTCTCGACCTTGGGTTTCCTGTTACAAACTTTCCTGTCCCCTTCTGCCTTCTAGTCCTTGTCCCTGGGCTGTTGTGCCCGATTAGTCTCGTTTTGTTTTATGGGGCTAGCAAATAATATTCTGTAAGTTAGATGTAGGTGTATCTCACCTTAAGAAAACTTAATATGAGTTCACTAATGGAGTGAGTATGGAGTCCCTGGGTGGCACAAACTGTTAAGTGCTCAGCCACTAACCCAGAAGATAGCGGTTCAAACCCACCCAGAGACATCTCAGAAGAAAGCCCTTGTGATTTGCCATGAAAACCCAGTGGAGCACAGTTCTGCACTGCAACACGTGGCACTGCTATAAGTTGAAATTGACTCGATGGCAACTGGTTTGGTTTTTCAATGCGGTGAGTATAGATAAAAATAAGAGAAAAGGTCCTGGAGTACCCTAAGATTTAGAGATACAGAAGATGAGGAGAAGGAGGTAAGAGGAAAGGAGACAGAGAAGGAGGTAAGAGGAACTTGAGGTATCCTGAAAGCCAAATGAAGAAAGGGTTTCCAAGAGTGAACAGCTGCTGTATTTTTCACAAATAACATGCTCACATAAATAATGTGCCTACAGTATAATATGCGGAAATGATGGAATTAAGTAAAACAGTTCTGGCATAGCATGCGCATTATTTGCAAAAAAAATATGGTAATGTCAGATGCTATTAAGAGAAGTGGCCCGAGATTATGTAACCGTTGAATATAGCAGATAACTGAACTTGATGAGATAGTTTGGTACAATGCTGGGAATGAAAGTCTGAATGGGACAAATTAAAGTGAGAACTGGAGGAGAAAAATCTGGTAACTCATTCAAGTGACCTTGCCATAAAGGAGAGCAGAGAAGTGGGGAGTAGGGGAGACGAGGGCTGGAGGAAGAAATGGGATGAAGAGATTTGTTGTTTTGTTTTTTTTAAGACGGGTGAAATTATAGCATGTTTGTATGCAAATGGCAGTTATCCAGCAGAGGGAAAAATGATGCAGAAGAGAGGATAATTAATCCTCGCTGCTTAAATAGGGTTTTGGAACTGTCCTAGAACTTTACCACCATATGAAATAGTTTCTGTGGGGAAATATTCTACTTTGACATAGGCAAATTACAAATATCTAGTAACCCATCTCATGTACTATTTTATAGTTGTGCATTGTCTTTATGTACTGTGTTAGTTGTTTCACTCAAATTTTGATGTTTTCATTTTCATTCACTTCCAATGACTTTCTTATTTTTTTCTTCTTTGACTTGGGTTATTTAGAGATATGTTACCAAGCTTCCAGAAATTTGAGACTTTTCTAATTTAATTTGATTGTGATCAAAAGACATACTTTGTAGGACTTCAATCCTTTTAAATTTATTCAGACTTGTTTTAGGGCCCAGACTATGGTCTATCTTGGTAAATGTTACTTGTATACTTGAAAAATGTGTAATCTGCTGTTTTTGAATGGAATGTTCTATAAAAGTTAGGTCAAGTTGGTTGATGTTCTTCAAGCCCTCTATATTCTTATTGATCTACTATCTACCTGTTCTATTAATAATTGAGACAGGGGTGTTAAAATCTCTGACTGTAGTTGTGGATTTATTTTTCTTTGTAGTTTTATTAGTTTTTTGTTTTACTTAGTTCAAAGCTATTTATCAGGTGCATAAACATTTTAGACTATTAAGTCATTTTGATGAATTGAGTGACCCTCTTTATCCCTGGTAACATTCTTTCTCTGAAATATACTTTGTCTAATATTAATATAGCCACTCCAGCATTTTTTTAAATTAACGTTAGCATAGTACGTCTTTTTCCATCCTTTAACTTTTAACCTATTTATGTCTTCATATTTAAAGTGGGCTTCTTGTAGGCAGCCTTTAGATGGGCCTTGCTTTTTTTATCCAATCTCACAATCTCTGCCTTTTAACTGGAGTATTCAGACCATTTACAGTTAATGTGATTGTTAATATGGTTAGGTTTAAATCTACCATCTTGCTTATTTGTTTTCCTTTTGTTTTAACAGCTCATTGATCCCTTTTCCCTCTTTTTCTGTCTTCTTTTAGATTGAGTAGTTGTTTGTTTTTATGACTCCATTTTATCTCCTTGCTGGCTTAACTATACCTCATTGTTGTGGTATTTTAGTATTTGCTTTAGAGTTTATAGTATATATCTATAACTTATCACAGTTTACTTTGAAATCCAGTGGTGAGTTTTTCACAGGTTAATTTGTCAAGCTTTCAAATTAAGGACTCAATGTTGTGATGTCACTTTGGGCTCATACTTATTTGGACTTTGGAGTCAGGCCTACCTGGACTCAAATCCCAGCTATGCTACTTGTTTACACGTAGGATTGCTTAAACTTTATATGCCTTAATTTTCTGATCTATAAAATGAAATTAAAGTCTTTCATAGTTTTTCTGTGAGATGTACCTTATTTTTATGCAAATAACATGTACCTTCTATGTTTTTTTGCAAACCATTCCCCGCCCCCCGCCCCGCAATGTTTTTTTGTAAGGGCGTTATGCTGATTTTTTTATCGCAACATGTAAAAACATTTTGGCTTAGCAGCATTAGGAAAATACCTCACAGGGGGAGGGCGCAGTTGGCAAACATAGACCGTGCACGTTATTTGCATAAAAATATGGTAAAACATTTAGAATGATACCTCACAGGCAGTAAGTAGTAGTAGCTTCTTTTATTAAAATAACAATGACAAAGATGTCTTGTGGATTCTGTCTTGACATCATTTCACTCTTCCAGCCACCCCAGTTAAGGTAGTTATTACTTCTTTAGATTAGCCGCTGGTTTGCTAATTCTGTGTTTCCCAATTTGAATCAATCTTCCTGCCAAATTAAGCTTTCTCCACCATGAATCACATCACATAACTTCTCTGTTCAAAACCATTTCCACCTGACTGCTCACTTCCTCTGAAATTAAATACAAACTCTTCCTGACAAGAAACATAGCCCATTGTGTCTGTCCTCAACTTACCTTCCATCTTTTTCTTTCACTACTCTTCTGCTTTTACTCTACTCTGTATAGTTCAGCCAAACTGCATTTCTCTTTCTTCCCCAAGTATGTCCCATACTTTCCTGTCTTTGAATTTGTCGTTGCTGTTTTGTATGTGTGTAAAAAGTTTTGAGAGCAGGTATATCTGAGAATTACCATCTATACCAGTGTTCATCTGTTAAAAATCTTTGCATCTTTGAAATACTATCTATTTCATAAAGTCTTTCCTGATGATCTTTAGCTGGTTGTGGTCTTTCCACTTATTATATTTCTATAATTATCTTGTGCTTTTCTTATATCACTGGCCTTTCTCTATGTTGGGTTATACAGGTCCAAAATCCCTTATCTACAGTTTTATAATCTAAAAGACTCTGGAAACTAGAAATTTAAAAAACAAAACTCATTTGATAGCTGTGGTAGGTGAAATAATAGACCTCAAAGATGCCCATATCCCAATACCAGGAACCTGTGAATATGTTACTTTACTTGGCAAAAGGAACTTTGCTGATGTGATTAAATTAAGGATTATGAGATGTGGAGATTATGCAGCCAATGTAATCACACAAGTCCTTGTAAGGGAAAGAGGGAGACAGGAGAATTGGAGGAGGAGATGTGATGATGGAAGCAAAAATAAGAATAATGCGATTGCTGGCTTTGAAAATGCAAGAGGACTACAAGCCAAGGAATGCAGGCAGCCTCTAGAAGCTGGAAAAGGCAAGGAAAGGTTTCTGTTCTAGAGCCCCAGAAGGAATGCAGCCTTGCTAACACTTTGATTTTAGCCCACTGAGACTTCTGACCTTCAGAACTGTAAGATAATTTGTATTGTTTAAGCCAGTAAGTTTGTGGTCATTTGTTCTGGCAGCAATAGGAAACTAATACAGTGCTAAACCTGACTTGAATAGATATGGAGCTATTGACAATCTCTATTTATGTGACTTAGTGTAAATATCTGTACATTTCACTATACAAATAGTAACGTTTAATCATAGATAAGGTGCTGCCCCTAGACCTTGCTGGGGGTTACATAATATGTCATATATATACTGTATTACTTCTCTAAAATCTGAAAATTTTTGAATTCTGAATTGCCAAGTTTTTTTTTTTTTTTAAAGGTTTATGGACTAAGACAGTTATCTTGTGCTGCTATAACAGAAATACCACAAGTGTATGGCTTTAACAGATAAATTCTCTCACAGTTTAGAAGGCTAGAAGTCTGAATTCAGGGCACCAGCTCCAGAAGAAGGCTTTCTCTTTCAGCTGGCTCTGGGGGAACGTCCTTGTCATCAATCTTCTCTTGGGTCTAGGAGTTTCTCAGTGCACTGACCCGGAGTCCAAAGGACTTGGTCTGCTCCCAGCTCTCCTTTCTTTGTGGTAGGAGGTCCCATCTCTGCTTGCTTCTCTCTATTTTTCTCTCTTGTAAGATAAAAGGTGATGTAGGCCATACCCAGGGAAACTTCCGTTATATCAGATGGGTGCTTGACCTGAGTAAGAGTGTTGTATCCTACCCTGATCCTCTTTAACATAACCTAATCTTGCATCAGTAACCACAGGCAGAGATTAGGGTTTACAACACATAGATGCCCTGGTGCTGCAGTGGTTAAGAGCTTGGCTGCTAACCAAAAGGTCAGCAGTTCAAATCCACCAGCTACTCCTTGGAAACCCTATGGGACAGTTCTGTTCTGCCCTGTAGGGTTGCTATGAGTCGTAATTGACTTGACGGCATTGGGTTTGGGTTTTTTTGTTTTGGTTAGGAAAATCAGATCAGATCACAAAATGGCAGACAACCATGCAATACTGGGAATCATGGCCTAGCCAAGTTGATACACATTTTGGGGGCACACAGATCAATCCATAACATGGATCTACAGACATTTATTCTAACTAATATCCATTTTCCTCTACAAGATTATAAACTACTTAAGGGCAGAAACTGAGACTTATTGTTCATCTCTGCATCTCCCAGCATAGTGACTTACAAGTTAAAGACCTGGAAAAAATTACTGAATTGACCTTAAGTTCCGGTGTACACCATGGTGAGTATAAATTGTGGGAGAACTGCTAGCTACACAGGTCACCTCAGAGCCTAGTGAAGGAGATAAGACATGTACTTGGCTCATGAGTGATGTAAGTAATACAAATAGTATAAAAGAAGAACTGAAGTAATATGAAAGTTCCACTAAAGAGGTGACTTTTTAGCTATAACAATGCCTACCATTTGTGTAGCACCTACTATATTAGGTTCTTTTTATTATTATTATTGTATTTTAGATGAAGGTTTACAGAGAAATTAGTTTCTCATTAAACATTTAATACAGTATTTTTTGTGACATTGGTTGCCAACCCCAAGACATGTCAACACTTTCCCTTTCTCAAACTTGGGTTCCCCATTACCAGCTTTCCTATCCCCTCCTGCCATCTCATTAAAAAGACTATCCTTTCCCCATATAATGAACTTTGGCGCTTTGTCGAAGAGCAGATGACTGTAGGTGGATGGATTTACATGTGGGTTCTCAATTCTGTTCCATTGATCATTGTGTCTGTCATCATGGATTGAATTGTGTCCTCCAAAAAATGTGTGTAGCAACTTGGCTAGGTCATGATTCCCAGTATTGAATGATTGTGTAATCTGATATGATTTCCTTATGTGTTGTAAACTCTATTACAATGATGAGGTTATATGTGATCTCCTTATGTGTTGTAAATTCTATCACTGTGATGAGGTTATACTGATGAGGTTTACAAGGTTAGATAGTGTCTTAATGCAATCTCTTTTGAGATATAAAAGAGAGAAGCGAGCAGAGACACATGGGGACCTCATACCACCAAGAAAGCAGTGCCCGGAGCAGAGCGTGTCCTTTGGACCTGAGGTTCCTGCACTCAGGTCCTCCCAGACCAAGGAAAGACTGATGACAAGGACCTTCCTCTGGATCTGACAGAGACAGAAGGCCTTTTCCTGGAGCTGGTGCCCTGAATTTGGACTTGTAGCTTACTGGACTGTGAGAGAATAAATTTCTCTTTGTTGAAGCCATCCACTTGTGGTATTCCTGTTGCAGCAGCACTAGATGACCAAGACAGTCGTTGTACCAGTAACAGGCTGTTTTGACTACCATAGCTGTATAGTAGGTTCTGAGGTCAGGTAGTGTGAGGCCTCCTACTTTATTACTCTTCTTCAGTAGTGCTTTACTTATCCAGGGCCTCTTTCCTTTCCATATAAAGTTAGTGATTAGTTTTTCCATCTTGTTAAAGAATGCTATTGGTATTTGGATCAGGATTACATTGTATTTGTAGATTGCTTTGGGTAGAATTGACGTTTTCACAATGTTGAATCTACCTGTCCATGAGCATGGTATGTTCTTTTGTTTATGTAGGTCTCTTTTGGTTTCTTGCAATAGTGTTTTGTAGTTTTCTTTGTATAGGTCCTTTACATCCCTGGTTAGATTTATTCCTAAGTATTTTATTTTTTTAGGGGCTATTATAAATGGTATTGTT
>NW_004443953.1:19213017-19227611 GCF_000243295.1 Trichechus manatus latirostris | reverse complement strand
TTTTCTTTGTATAGGTCCTTTACATCCCTGGTTAGATTTATTCCTAAGTATTTTATTTTTTTAGGGGCTATTATAAATGGTATTGTTTTCCTGATCTTTTTGTTGTTCTCTTTATTAGTGTATAGGAATCCAACTGATTTTTGTATTTTAGCTTGTGTCCTGCCACTGCTAAATCTTTCCATTAGTTCCAGTAGTTTTCTTGTGGAATCCTTTGGGTTCTCTATGTATAGTATCATATCATCCACAAATAGGGATAGTTTTACTTCTTTCTTAACAATTTGGATGCCATTTATTTTTCTTGCCTTATTGCTCTAGCTAGGACTTCCAACACAATATTAAATAGGGGTGGTGATCAAGGTCATCCTTGTCTTGTTCCTGTTCGCAGGGGGAATGTCTGCAGCCTCTCTCCATTAAGAATGATGTTGGCTGTTGGTTTTGTATAGATGCCCTTTGTTATGTTGAGAAATTTCCCTTCTATACCTATTTTACTGAGAGTTTTTATCAGGAATGGGTGTTGGACTTTGTCAAATGCCTTATCTGTGTCAACTGAGATGATCATGTGATTCTTTTATTTATGTAGTGGTTTACGTTGATTGATTTTCTAATGTTGAACCATCCTTGCATACTTGGTATGAATCCCACTTGGTAGTGGTGTATTTTTTTTTTTTTTTTTTTGATATGATGCTGAATTCTATTGGCTAGAATTTTTGCATCTGTATTCATGAGAGATACTGGTCTGCAATTTCATTTTTTTGTGGTGTCTTTGCCTGGTTTTGATATCAGGGTTATGCTGGCTTCATAGAATGAATTCAGAAGTATCCCTTCCTTTTCTATGTTCTGAAATAGTTTAAGTAGTACTGGTGCAAGCACTTCTCTGAATGTTTGGTAGAATTCTCCAGTGAAGCCATCTGGTCTAGGACATTTTTTTACTGGGAATTTTTTATTACCTTTTCAGTCTCTTCTCTTGTTATAGGTCTGTTCAGATTTTCTATGCCAATTTGTGTTAGTTAGTTAAGTAGTGTGTTTCTAGAAATTTGTCTGTTTCCTCTAGGTTTTCAAATTTGTTGGAGTATAGTTTTTCGTAGTAATCTGTTATGATCATTTTTATTTCAGTTGAGTGTGTTGTAATGTCCCCCATTTCATTTCTTATTTGGATGATTTGCTTCCTTTCCTGTTTTTCTTTTGTCAGTTTGGCCAGTGGTTTGTCAATTTTGTTGACCTTTCAAAGAACCAACTTTTGGTTATGTCGATTCTTTCTGTTGTTTTTCTATTCTCTATTTCATTTATTTCTCCTCTGATCTTTATTTGATTTTGTCCCTTTCTTCTTTTTGATGTGTGCATCTATTGCTGTAAATTGACTGCTGAGCACCCTCTTTGATGTGTCCAAAGGTTTTGGTATGATGTGTTTTCATTCTTGTTTGATTCTAGGAGTTTTTTCATTCCGTCTTAGATTTCTTCTGTTACCCAGTGGTTTTTAACAAGGTGTTACTCAGTTTCCACATATTTAATTTTTTTCCTTGCTCTTCCTGTTATTAATTTCTACTTTTATGCCATTGTGATCGGAGAAGATACTTTGTATTATCTTAGTGTTTTGGATTTTCTTGAGGGTTGCTTTGTGCCCTAAGATGTGGTCTATTCTGGATAAGGTTTCATGTGCATTGGAAAGGAATGTGTACTTTGCTGCTGTTGGTTGGAGTGTTTTATATGTCTGTGAGGTCAGGTTGGTTGATTGTGGCCTTTAGATAGCCTGTATCTTTGCTGAGTTTCTTTCTAGATGTTCTGCCCTTTACTGAGAGTGGTGTGTTAAAGTTTCCTACTATTATTGTGGAACTGTCAGTTTCTTTTTTCATTGCTGTTAAACAGTTTTGTTTTATGCATTTTGGAGCCCTGTCATTGGGTGCGTAGATATTTATTATGGTTATGTCCTCATGGTGGACTGTCCCTTTTATCATTATTTAATGTCCTTACTAGTCGTTTACAGTAGATTTTGTTTTAAAGTCTATTTTATCTCAGGTTAGTATTGCCACTCCTGCTCTTTTTTGGTTGCTGTTTGCTTGATATATTTTTTTCCATCCTTTGATTTTTAATATATTTATGTCTTTGTTTCTAAGGTGTGTCTCTTATAGACATGATATTGATGGGTCCTGTTTTTTAAATCCATTCCGTCACTCTGCTCTTTATAGGTGCATTTAAGCCATTTGTGTTCAGTGCTGTTATTGATAGGTATGAGTTTATTGCTGTCATTTTGTAGTTTTTTTTTGGTGCTGATGTTTTCTTTGTTCCTTTTACACTCTGTGCTGAATTCCTTTTGTTTGTGGATTTCTTTTTCATTTCTTTGGTTTTCGTAGATTTTGTATTTACTGTGACTTTGTTTTTTTTCTTTATTTTGATGAGTAGGTTTGTTAACTGTCTTTGTGGTTACCTTGAAATTTACCCTTATCTTCTTAAGTTTAAGCTAGTGTTTTATTACTTGATATTGCCTTGACTTCTTCTCCATTTGAAAGTTGTATACCTATACTGTTTATTACCTCTTTCATTGTTCTGATGTTGCTGTCATTTACAGATTGACCTCTCTGGTTCCCTGTTGTAAATCTTTGTTTCATTTTATCCTTGAGAGTTCATTATCTAGGTTGGTATTTAACTGATGCTGCCCTGTGTCCTAGATTCATGTTGTTGTCTGATGTTGTTGGTTTTCTAACCAAAGGACTCCCTTTAATAATTCTTGTAAGCTTGATTTGGTTTTTACATATCCTCTTTATTTTTGTTTATCTGGAAGTATCCTAATTTCACCATCATATTTGCGTAAGAATTTTGCAGGATATATATTTCTTGCTTGGCAGTTTTTTCTTTCAAGATTTTATATATGTCGTCCCACTACCTTCTTGCCCGCGTGGTTTCTGCCGAGTAATCAGAGCTTAGTCTTATTGTTTCCCCTTTCTATGTGACTTTTTGTTCTTCTTGAGCTGCTCCAGGATTCTTCCTTTCTGTTTGGTTTTAGCAAGTGTAATTATGATATGTCTTGGTGATTTTCTTTTGGGGGTCTATCCTATATGGGGTTTGTTGAGCTTCTTGGATGGTCAGCTTTTCGTGTTTCATGATATTAGGTAGGTTTTCTGTCGGCAAATCTTCAGTGATCCTCTCTATGTTTTCTGTTTTCTCCCTCTGTTCTGGAACTCAGATCACATACAGATTTTTGCTTTTGATTGTATCCCACATCCTTCTCAGGGTTTCTTCATTTTTCTTCATTCTTTCCTCTGATTTTTCCTGAAACAAAGTGCTATCTGAGGGTTTGTCTTCAGTTTCACTGACCTGCCTTCTGTTGTTTCACATTTGCTCCTAAAACCTTCCATTGCACTGTCCATTTCTGAAATCTTGTTATTTACCTTTGGAGTTTCTAGTTGCTGTTTTTGTATGATTTTTAGTTGTTTATTTTGACATTTTGTTGTCGTATTATTTTCCTGAATTCTTCCATTGCTTTGCCTGTTTTCCCTGATTTTGTCAGTTTTTTTCCTTGTTTTTGTCTCCACTTCCCTTCTTCTCTAGGAGAACCCTGAATATTAGAGTTTGAATTCCCAATCAGGTAGTTCCAGTGCCTTTTCTTCTACTAGAAGATCATCTGGTATTTTATTTTGGTCACTTTCTGGATCCATCCTGTCCTTTTTTTAGTATGTTTTGATATTGTTTGCTGTCTACAGAACATTCAGCAATTATTTTCTTCGTATATTGATTGTAGATTTGTTTGTTTTATCCTGATTTTTTGTTTTATTTGGTTATGCCTGGGCAGGCTGGCTGTGCTTGGGCATGATATTTCTCACTGCCTCGTCCTTGTCAGCAGGGTTGATCACTCAGCTATGGTGCAGCGGGGCATACAGTGTGGTTGGAGGGTCAGGGATGGGTAGTTTGCAGTACAAACTGGGACCGATGGGACGAGGCCAGGGTCACTGCTGGGCGGGGTCCAGAGGACTGCATTGGTGCCGCTCAGGGATGTGGCGCATGGTGCATATAGGCAGGAGAGAAGGGAGTGGATGTGATTTTCAGAGCTAAGTGGATGAGTGAAAGAAGAGAGGGAAACAAAAGCAAAAGAAAAAAAATTACAGAAGAATGAAAAAACAAGTAAATAAAATGGCGGCGTTGTAGCATTTGGCGGGTGGAGACAGGGCAGACCTTGGGAGGCCATGTGTCAGTGGCTCTCTAGCCAAGCTGTGCAGCTTGGCCTGTTGAGAAGAGGTGTAGGTGGCGCACGGGGCAGTAGAAAGCAAAGAGGCAAAAGAGAGAGAAGAAACCAACAAACAAAATAAATAAAAACAACATCAACGACAACAAAAAAAACGTGGTGGGGGAGCCAGCCTTTGAGGGCAGGGCAGAATTGCGGTGGCTGGAAGCTGATGTCTCTCTCAATGGGCGGCATGGTATGGCCCATCAGGAAGGGGCAGAGGCAGCAGAGGGCCTAAGTGGGAGGGGGAAGGGAAAGATAAAGAAAAATAAAAAATATAGTTCTGAGGGGGTCAGCCTGTGGGGGTGGCGCAGACCTGGGATAGCTGTGTGCCAGAGGCTTTCCAGCCAAGCAGTATAGCACAGCCCGCCAAGAAGTGGGGGGCAGCACATGGGGCTAGGTGGGTGGGAGAAAGGATAAGAAGGGAGAGGGAGAAAAGAAGACAACAACAAAAAGAAAAGAAAACAAAAACAAAAATGGCACTGAGGGAGCTGGTCGGTGTCGGCGGCAGAGGCCTTGGGAGGCCACACGCAGTGACTCTCCAGCTGAGTGGTGCAGCACAGCCCCTTGAGAAGGGGCAGAGGCAGTGCACAGGGCTGGGTGGGTGGGAGAAAGGAAAAGAGAGAGAAGAAACAGAAAAAAAGAGCAAAACAAACCAAAATATCACGGCCCGTCAAGTAGAGGAGTAGACAGTATACAAGGCTAGCTTGGCAGGAGAAAGGAAAGGAAGGAAAACAACAAAAAGAGCCAAAAAAGCAATAATAAGAAAATAACAAACCAGGGGGGAAAAAAAAAAAGCTCATGGGGGCAGGGTGGACCTGGGTGGCAATGAATTGGTATCTCTCTGGCCGAGCAACTGTGGCCCATTGGAAAGTGGCAGAGGCCGTGTAGAAGGAAGAAGGGTGGAGGGTGGGAAATCGTGTATCCCAGGTTACCGGCTCCTGTCTCTGCTGCTGAGATCTCCTTGAAGTTGCCTTTCCATAGTCCCTGTCTGTGGTCGTTGGTGGCTGAGGTCCAAGATGGTGAATCCAGGCAGCAGAGAGCCAGTGTCTATCCAGCCAAACAGCTGTGGCCTGTTGCTAAATGGTGGAGACTATGTACAGGGAAGAAGGGTGAGGGATGGGAAAGCAAGTATCCCTGTTACTGAGTGCCCTGTCTCCTGTTGGGAGCTCCATGAAGTTGCCTTCCCGTATTCCCTGTCCGCAGTCCTTGGTGACTGAGTTCCAAGATGGCGAATCTGGGCAGCAGTGAGCTGGTATCTCTCCACCCCAGCAACTGTGGCCTGTTGGAAGGTGGTGGAGGCTGCCTAGAGGGAAGAAGAATAGGGGATGGGAAAGCATGTATCCCTGGTTACTGGGTGCTCTGTCTGCTGTTGAGATCTCCTTGAAGTTGCCTTCCCATCACTCCTTATCCGCAGTCCTTGGTGGCTGAGGTCCAAGATGGTGAATCTGTGCCACATTAGCTGGTAGGGGACCTCCACTCCTTAGCTCTCCTCGTTCTTTGTTCTCTGTCAATTTTTTATTCCATTTGGTGCTTGATCAAGTTCTTTGTTCCTTCATTTGATGCTTAGGGTTCCAGGATTAACATTTGTATCTGTTTTACTTTGTTTTTTGGGTCTTTGCTGCAGAGGGACGACATTGTGCTTCTGTCTGTAGCACCATGTTGGCTCCGCCTCCTATGCTAGGTTCTTAATGTGCATTATTTAATCCCTACAAAAGTCTTATGATGAAATGGAGGCTCAGAGGTGTTAAATAACCACTCATTCCTAAAGCTAAGTAAATAGAGTTGGTGGTTATTCTATGAGGAAAGAAAGGCATGAACAGAAGTCTGGAATAGGGATAGTAGGCACAGAATATGTTCAGAAAAATAGGTCTCTTTAAGAGTTTATATATATGGTACTATAAAATCCATTGCCATTGAGTTGATTCTAATTCATAGCGACCCCATAGGACAGAGTAGAACCTGCCCCATAGGATTTCCGGGGAGTGGCTGGTTAGCAGCCGAGCTCTTAACCACTGTGCCACCAGGGCTCCATATAATACTGTAGTCGATCTAAAATACAGTTGTTTGTTGAAAAAGTGTTAACTGTTAGTATCTCTGGTTGCTGGGATTTGGGATGATTTTTATTTTCATATATGTATTTGTGTATTTTACAAATTTTCTTCAAGAAACATATTTTGATTACATAACCAGCAGCAAAAATCTTATAAGATTAAAAGACAAGTATGTTGTTACTGAATACAGTTGGGAAAACACCTCATTTATTTGATGCTAACTACTGTTCAATTTAAATTTTTAAATTAGTAAATTACCTAAATTTAGTTTATTATACTAATTTACATGCCATATGGATATGCTATGCTCTAAAGTAACTGGCCTTAGAATTTCTCTCTTTTCACTGCCGGGAAGTAGCCATTATTTAAAAAAAAAAAATGTTTTAACACAGTTACTGCTTTTTATACTGGAAATGGAGCTTCATTCTAGATTTGGAACTACACTTAACTATTTGGAAATTAGTGTGTAAGTTCTATTTCTAAATATTTTAACAACCTGACATCTAACCTAAAGAGTACTCTCTTGGAGAAATAGAAGAGATGAGAAAAGGCTATTGTGAAAAGCCACCCTAGCAGTGATAAGATTATCCCTGTGTTTCCAAGTGGCACACTGCTACTCCAGTATGCTCCAGGCACATTAAAACTAGGTTTTATTTGTTAGACTGGAACAATTAATAGCCTAGGATGATAGCAGCAGATAGTTACTTTTAGGTGATGAATTTTGTTTTCACAGGTGGTGGTTGACCATAGAGAGACCCTCTCACTTTTGTTCCCTGGGGTGAATTTAGTTTTGTCCATCTTTCTTTTGCTGTCTGCTGCTGTTGGAGAATGAATTTATATGGTGCCGTACAAAAAGGAAACATTGTTTTTAACAAATATGTATTGAGCACTTACTGTGTAGCAAGCAGTATAGTATTGGGACAATAATGAATGAAACATAGTTTCTGCTCTTATGCAGTAGATCCACCCAGAGAAATGGCTCAGAAGAAAGGCCTGTGATCTGCTTCCGAAAAGTCACTGCCATGAAAACCATATGGAGTGTAATTCTACTCTGCAACATATAGGGTCACCATGAGTCTGAATTTGTGGCAACTTATCATGATTCTAGGAGAACATCTTAATGTATGGAGAAGCCTTTCAGTAAGGTCCATGACAACAATTTATCTTGCTAAATATCTTGCTAAATATCCTCAGTATTTAGCATGGTGACTGATACAGGCATTCAGTAAAGTTTTGTTGAATAAATTCTACTTCTTGAAAGAAAAGTAAAATTCTCTGAATCAAAATGAAATAATGTGACTCCTGGGCCATGTCACAGCTTTTCATTTAAGTTGGCCCCAGGTGATTTGTTAGGCTAGGTAAACAAAAAAAACCAGTTGCTGTGAAGTCGATTCTGACTGATGGCAATCCCATGTGTGTCAGAGTGGAACTGTGCTCCACAGGATTTTCAATGGCTGATTTTTAAGAAGTAGATCACCAGGACTTTCTTCTGATGTGCCTCTGGGTAGACTCAAAGCAACCTTTTGGTTAGCAGTCAGGTGCTTTAATCATTTAGGCTACTAGACCAGGCCAGAGTAATCAAACGAATCTAAAATTTACATCTTAAATTATAAGATACATTTTGTAATATGACATTATTGAGAGGCTACTTTGTTTGAAGGTACTGTCTAGTGTTTGATTGTAAAGATAAGGTGCATCTTGCAGTCAGCTTCTAATCAACATATGATGGGTATGGGTGGGTTAGAATTGGACTAGGACCCAGAAAATCCAGTTTTCAACTGTAACTGCTATGTATACATAATGGTATTTTGGACTAGTCATAGTTCTCTGAACTTCATTTTCCCCACTTACAAAACAGAAATGTCTTATCTCTTTCCTAAGGACTTTTTGTAATAATTAAATGTAATATAATGAGTAAATACATTCAAGCATACACATCTACATATATATTGTTGTTGTTAGTTGCTGTTGAGTCTATTTTCACTCATGGCAACCCCATGTGTGCCGAGTAGAATTACTCCATAGAGTTTTCAAGGCTGTGACCGTTCAGAAGCTGATCGCCGGGTCTGTCTTCTGAGGCATCTCTGGGTGGGTTCAAACAGCTAGTCTTTCAGCTAGTAGTCAAGCGCTTAACCGTTTGCGCCACCCAGGGATTCCTTACACATATATAGCATTTAGCAAAGTGCCTAGCACCTAGTAAGGGTTATTTCCCTAAAGTACTGTAATACAGTATCTAATATATATGTCTGTGGTAGATTGCAGAAATGGCCACAATAAGCAGTTCCTTGAGTCTGTTTCTTCGCCTTTGAATCTTTGATTGCTTTGTGATGTGCTTTGGCTATAAATGGAAGTGATGGGAGTGATGTTTTGTGAGTTCTCAGCCAGGGTGTTAAGAGGCCTTGCAGACTTCCAAGCCTGAATTAGCCTGCTAGATGCTGAGAGATCATGTAGAATAGAAACGAGCCATCCCAGCTGAGCCATCTGAGACCAGCCAGTCCCCAGCCTGCCTAGCAGCTGTCCACAAGCACATGAGCTAGCCAAGCCAAGATCAACTGAGCCTGATCAAGATTAGCAGACCTGCCCAGCTGAGCTCAGCCTAAATTGCTGACCATAGAATTGGTTGTTATTTTAAGCCACTAAGTTTTGAGATGGTTTGTTACATAATAAAGCTAACCGATTAATAAATCTTAGTTAAATAATAGAAGAGCTATTTATTGAAATGCTGTTACCTGCTAGATACTTTTTTCAAGTATTTACATACATTTACTTCTCTTGTTTCTAATCCTTAACTCTTCGTCGTCACACTATTAATATCACTGAACCTAGGTCTCCCTGACTTAAAAGTCTGTTGTGCTCTTTCTACTATGCCATGTTGCCTTTCAAATGGGACTATTTAGAACTGTTTCATAAACTTTTTAAAACTGCTATAAAGTATTGCTATAGATGGAATAAATATGGTATAATACATCATTTCAGGCTGTAAGGAAAAGACATGCTCAGATTTCCTAGCCCTGTGGAAATGTGGGAGGTGATAAGAGGATGAGGGCTACAGCAACAGCAGCTGTATTACTTTCCTTAAATGGCATGGAATAGCCCAGAGAAATGTTATTTGCAAGGAATGGATTCTCACACTAGAATAGTTTCACAGTTTTCTCTCTTTTAGAAGACCAATAGGATGTAAAACAGAACACAGAGAACTGGATTTTTTTTTTTTTTTAATTATTTCCTCATCCTTCGGTAGAAGAAGAGGTGACTTCTGTTTTTATAGCTTCTAAGGCAATTTAGTTGAATGTGCTTTGGAATATTAGGAGTATAAATACAAGGAAAAATGACTAAGGTATATCTGCATTTTAATTGCAGAATTGCCTCTATTTTGCCTCGTCTCAAAAACTAACATTCAAATTTGATTATTGATTATGTTAAAGACCAGAACAATCTGTCTTCAATTCAGCGAAGTGGTTTTCTACAGGCATATACATAATGGATTCTGTGGTCATGCAAAATAATAGTTCATAAAAGGAAAGGTGGCAAAAATCCAGACTACCAGTGTTTCCTTTTGTTCAGATGATGCCCTTTAAAATGAAAGAAAGTAATACAAATTATATTAAGGTAGTGTGGCCCTTTATTCTTGGAAGATCCTCTTTAAAAATTTTTTCATACAAATACAGTAAAACCTGCAAAAGCCGGAACCTGTGTAAGGCGGAAACCTGTCGGAGAAGGAAAACTCAAATGTTTATCGCTAACAGAGAGCGATAGAAGATGGTAAGGCTGCACGCTGTCAAAGGCGGAAAACTTGCAAAACCTGGAAGAACAAGGCAGTCCTGTAGAGTTCCGGCTCTCACAGCTTTCACTGTAATAGTAATTAACATTTTTGAGTTCTTATGTACTATGTGTGCTAATCACCTTGTGCTAATCACTTTATCTCATTTAATCCTCATAAACAACCAATTGAGACAGGCAAGCGGTATTAACCCCAGAGGTACAGAGAACTTAGGGTCCTTAGCGCAGTTTTTAAGTGGCAGAGCCAGGATTCAAACGCAACTAGCCTGTGGTCAGACCCTGTTCTCCTAACTGCTATAGAGGACCGCCTTTTAAATTTTACAGATTAAGGTCAACTAGCAGTATTTATGCTAGAGGAACAAAATAAGTAACAAGTTTTCATCCACTGTTAGAGTATAAAACGTCAATATTAATTTATTATTTTAATAATGTACATGACTGAAAGAGGTTTCATCTCATATTGGCTTTCTAGTGTGTCTGGTCATTCTTTGAGCTTTGTTTTCCATAAAATGAGAAGGCCAATTGTTCTCACTGTAATCTGGATATTTTCCGTAAAGGCTATACTTTTGGTATGTAAAATGTAATTGGGGCATGACATTGAAATTTTAAAAATATTATAGACTTGAATTTGTTCTGGGTAAAAGCATTCAGAAATATTTTGGTCAAAATAACTCAGAATATGAGAATTTTCTGGGGCATCATTTTTTTTCATTAGTAAACCCTCTCTTCCTAGTATTCTATTTCCCTAATTTCCTGGTTCATGAAACTATTTCTTTTTCATAAACATTCATCTGTTCTCCAATTTCCCTTACTCCCTGATATTGGCTTATCCCATTCTGACTGGGTATACTACCAATTTTTCTCATTAACGTTTCTGTTTTCACAACTATACCCTTAACACCCTTTTTAATTTAATTTTTGCACTGCTTTGTCCTTACCCTTTCTCCGTTTATAAAAATTTGTCATATCCATTTGACTTTGGTTGTATCTTGCTTCCTTTGTTCCTGGAATCCATGCCTCTTGCCAGAAACCTAAAGGGAGCGGGAAGGGGTTCATGAGAGTATGTTCTGTGCTCAGACTTTAAGTGCTTCTTAATTACCTGGAGATCTTGTTAAAAAACAGATTCTGATTCAGAATTTAAGGGGTGGGCCCAAAATTCTGCAGTTCTAATAAGCTCCCAGGTGGTGATACTGGTTAGAGGACCACACTTTGAATTAGCACTTTTATGGACGATCTGAGTCAGAAGGAAATAGTTAGAAAAAAAATTGCCTTAGAGGAGACACATTCTTAAATGGTATTGTTATTATATGGAGCCCTGATGGCATGGTGGTTAAGCACTCAGCTACTAACTGAAAGGTCAGAGGTCCGAACTCACCTAGTACCTCCACAGGAGAAAAGACCTAGCAATCTGCTCCCATAAAAATTACAGCCTAGGAAACCCTATGGGGCATTTCTCCTCTGCCTTATAGGGTCAGTATGGGTTGTAATCAACTCAACAGCACACGGCTACAGCAACAACATTATTATTATTATAAAAGAGATAAATTAATAGGAGAAGCAACAGGACAAGTAACTAGTTTAAGTGAGAAGAGATGGAGAGAAGACAGAATATTTGAATACCTTCTTAGTTCGTTATGTTGCTAGAACCCTTTTTGACTTTTGAAGCAAGAAATACGCTGTGTGACAAATCTTAGTTTTTATCTTGCTTAGTACAATGAAAAAATTAAAATGTGATTAGGTCACAGTAGCATCTCATAAAAGAATAATCACAATTATTAAGATGTCAGGAATAGGGGATGAGAAGCAGAATTTGTCTCCCTATGTTCTCGGACCTGTCCTTAAACATTTCCCAAAATAGAAATATTTTCAGTAAGTAATAATACTTTGGACATGTTATCAGGAGGGACCGTCCCTGGAGAAGGACATCATGCTTGGTAAGGTAGATGGTCAGCAAAAAAGAGGAAGACCCTCGATGAGATGGATTGACAGAGTGGCTGCAACAATGGGCTGAAACAGCAATGATTGTGAAGATGGTGCAGGATCAGGCACTGTTTCGTTCTGTTGTACACAGGGTTGCTATGAGTAGGAACTGACTTGACGGCACCTAACAACAACAACAACAATACCTAATGTGTTTATATTACTTTTACCTTTTAAAAATACTTTTGTATTTTCTTAAACATATCCACCAAGTGCCTAATCAGCACTTCAGGTATGTCAGTGAAACAGGTAGAGTTCTGAATTTCACCCTCTTATTTGTGCTTTTTCAAAATTGCTTAATAATAAGCTTTAGATTTATTAAGATCAGTTAGTGAAAATAAGCCCTCCCTTTTGTGTGTTTTGTTCTAGACACCTTTTCTTTTATGTGTGTAACATGTATTAATTGAAAACTTCCCATAATAGACCAAGTTCTTGCTGAAATGTGGTCCATCCATAGAGGTCAGGGTAAGATTGAGGCATGGTTCTTGCTGTCATATAACCTATTCATAGAGGAGAAGGTAACACTGCTTATCATGCTATTGTTCTGTGCCGTTGAGTCGATTCTGACTCATAGTAACCCTATATGACAGAGTAGAACTGCCCCAGAGAGTTTCCCAGGCTATAATCTTTACGGGAGCAGACTGCCAGGTCTTTTCTTCTGCACCGTGGCTGGTAGGTTAGAAACTCCAACCTTTCAGTTAGCAGCCAAGTGCTTAACCATCGCACCACCAGGGCTCCTTTCCTATAACAAAACAAGTAATCTGAGCATGGAAATATTTAAATGGAAATATGTTTTCCTAATAAATTTCTGTGTAAATGACAAAATGCTTATAATAAGTGAGACATCTGGAATGTAGATATCTTTGTAATAATGCATTGAAAAACGTATAGTTTCTCCTCATTTTTTTTCCACTGAATGGTAAGTAGATGAGTTCCTATTTAGTTTTTTTAAAGTTTTTCTAGGCAAAATGTGAAATTAATGAAGGAATAGAAAGCAATAATATTTTGTTACTTTTTTTCAGGAAAAACATAATATAATGTTGTAGATAATATCTTTAGCACATACAGAGCACAAAAGGTATCTGGGCAAGTAAAGCTTAATCCAGTAAGCTAAGATACCCTTGACTGAAGAACTGAAGAGTTGTCCTCTTCTATCTGAGAGGCTCAGGTGAACATTATGAGCATATTTGGGATACATACATAAGGAAGGGAAGAGAAATAGCTAGATTAATCAAAAAATTGGTGAGATGGCAAGCCCTTCACCATTTCTGAATCAGTTTGGTGACTAGTTAACTGAAACATTAAACTTACCTAGTACCTTCCTTATGGAGCATATAATTTTTTCTAAGTAAGATGGTGATAATAAATAAAATGAGGTTAGTTGATAAGAAAATATAATTTTCTTTTTTGTTTTAAATAGTATATTGTGAGTAAAAAACTAATTCTTTACGTATAAAAAAAAGGCACTGAATTATTTGTTGAATGAATGAATTTAGAATTCTATTTATCTTCTGAACTTAGAAGTTAGAGGAAGATGAGTTGAAGGAGTTGTCATGGATTGAATTATGTCCCCCCAAAAATGTGTCAGTTTGGCTGGACCATGATTCCCGGTATGTGTAATTTTCCTGTATGTGTAAATCCTGCCTCTATGATGTTAATGAGGGAGGATGGACAGCAGTTGTGTTAGTGAGGCAGGACTCAATCTACAAGATTGGACTGTGTCCTGAGGCAATCTCTTGAGATTTAAAGAGAGAAGCGAGCAGAGAGACAAGGGGACCTCATACCACCAAGAAAGCAGTGCCAGGAGCAGAGCGTGTCCTTTGGACCTGGGGTCCCCGCACGGAGAAGCTCCTAGTCCGGGGGAACATTGATGAGAATGCTGCCAGAGAGAGGAAGCCTTCCCTGGAGCTGACACCCTGAATTTGGACTTTTAGTCTACTTTACTGTAAGGAAATAAACTTCTCTTTGTTAAAACCATCCACTTGTGGTATTTCTGTTATAGCAGCACTAGATGACTAAGACAGGGGTCTTTAATTTCTTGAGCCTTGAGTTTTTTTTTTTTAATTGTACTTTAGATGAAGGTTTACAGAACAAATAGTTTCTCATTAAACAGTTAGTACACATACTGTTTTATGACATTGGTTAAGAACCCCCACAACATGTCAATACTCCCTTCTTGACCTTGGGTTCCCTATTAACAGCTTTCCTGTCCCCTCCTGCCTTTTAGTCCTTGTGCCTGGGCTGTTGTGCCCCATTAGTCTAGTTTTGTTTTATGGGACTGTCTAATCTTTGGCTGAAGGGTGAACCTCTGGAGTGACTTTGTTACTGAGCTAAAAGGGTGTCCGGGGGCCGTACTCTCGGGGTTTCTCCAGTCTCTGTCCAGCTGGTGAGTCTGGTCTTTTTTTGTGAGTTAGAATTTTGTTTTGCATTTTTCTCCAGCTCTGTCCAAGACCCTCTGTTGTGATCCCAGTCAGAGCAGTCAGTGGTGGTAGCCAGGCACCATCTAGTTGTACTGGACTCAGTCTGGTGGAGGCTGTGGTAGTTGTGGTCTGTTAGTCCTTTGGACT
>NW_004443953.1:19200381-19209776 GCF_000243295.1 Trichechus manatus latirostris | reverse complement strand
GTCTGTTTTAGAGAGTGTTCCGTGTGCGTTCGAAAAGAAAGTATACTTGGCTGCTGTTGGGTCGAGTGTTCGGTGTATGTCTGTGAGATCAAGTTGGTTGATTGTAGCGTTTAGATGTTCTGTGTCTTTGTTGAGCTTCTTTCTGGGATGTTCTGTCCTTCACTGAAAGTGGTGTGTTGAAGTCTCCTACTACTGTTGTGGAGCTGTCTGTCTCTCTTTTCAATGCTGTTGGAGTTTGTTTTATGTATTTTGGAGCCCTGTCGTTGGGTGCATAAATATTTACTATGGTTATGTCCTCCTGGTGTATTGACCCTTTAATCATTATATAGTCTCCTTCCTTACCCTTTGTGGTGGATTTTACTTTAAAGGCTATTTTGTCAGAGATTAATATTGCCAGTCCTGCTCTTTTTTGAGTGTTGTTTGCTTGATATATTTTTTTCCATTTTGAGTTTTAGTTTGTATTTTAAGGTGTGTTTCTTGTAGGCAGCATATAGATGGATCGTGTTTTTTTATCCAGTCTGCCACTCTCTGTCTCTTTATTGGTGCATTAAGTCTGTTTACATCCAGCGTAATTATTGATAGGTATGAGTTTAGTGCTTTCATTTTGTTGCCTTTTTTTGTGTTTTGTTCATAGTTTCTTTGTTCCACTTAATCTTCTGTGCTGAGTCATTTTTCTTTATTTTCTTTTCATCTTTTTCATTGTTGTTGATTTTGTATGTGCTGAGTCTTTATATTTTTCTTGTTTTTTATTTTGACTTGTAGGATTGTTGGTTTTCTTTGTGGTTACCTTAATATTTACCCGTTTTCCTAAGTCTGTACAAGTCTTTTATTTCTTTATATCACCTTAACGACTTCTCCATATGAAAAATCTGTGTCTACATTTTTTAGTCCCTCTTTTTTGTTTTAATGTTTTCATCTTTTACATATTGACATCTGTTTCCCTATTTTCAGTGTTTTAGCTTTGTTTTATTTTTGTAACTTTCATATCAGGGTTGATATCTGGTTGCTCTTGTCCTGTGTTCTAGTCTTGGGTTGTTATCTGATGTTACTGATTTTCTAACTGGAGGGCTCCCTATAGTAATTCTTGTAATTTTTTTTTTTTTTGGCTTTTGCAAATTCCCTAAACTTCTGTTTATCTGAAAATTCCCTAATTTCGCCATGATATTTGAGAGACAGTTTTGCTGGATATGTAGTTCTTGGCTGGCAGTTTTTTTCTTTCAAGGCTTTATTTGTGTTATCACATTTCCTTGTTGCCTGCATGGTTTCTGCGATTAGTCGGAGCTTATTCTTACTGACTGTCCTTTGTAGATTACTTTTCATTTATCCCTAGCTGCTCTTAAAATTCTCTCTTTATTGTTGGTTTTGGCGTGTTTGATGATAATTTGTCTTGGTGACTCTTTTGGGATCAACCTTATGTGGGGTTTGATGAGCATCTTGGATAGATACCTTCTCATCTTTCAGAATATCAGGGAAGTTTTCTGCCAACAAATCTTCAACAATTCTCTCTGTATTTTCTGTTATCCCCCCAGTTCTGGTACTCCAATCACTCGTAGGTTATTCCTCTTGATAGAATCCCACATAATTTTTAGGGTTTCTTCTTTTTTTTAATCCTTTTATCTGATTTTTCCTCAAATAAGTTGGTATCTAGTGCTTTATCATCAATCTCACTAATTCTGACTTCCATTGCCTCAGTTCTGCTTCTATGACTTTCTATTGAGTTGTCTAATTCTGAAATTTTATTGTTAATCTTTTGGATTTCTGATTGCTCTCTTTCTATGGATTCTTGTAGCCTGTTAAATTTGTCATTATGCTCTTGTCTAATCTTTTTAATTTCCTCTATTGCGTGTTCTGTGTTTTGCTTAATTTTCTTCCTAATGTCTTGAAGAGTTCTGTATTATAATCTTTTGTATTCTGCCTCTGGTAATTCCAAGAAATTTTCTTACTCAGGAAAATTTTTAGATTCTTTATTTTGAGATCTTCCTCAAGCCATCATGGACTGCCTCTTTATGTGATTTGATATTGACTGTTGTCTCTCAGCCATCAGTAAGTTATTATATTTATTTATTTTATGTTTGCTTACTGTGTCGTGGCTTCTTGTTTTGTTTTGCTTTGATATGCCCAAATACTCTGCTCGTGTGAGCTAACCCAGTCACTAGCACCCTTGAAACTCCAGTGTCCTGCCCCCAGGTGGCCAGACCTGCCACTAAGTATGTGATCCCAGGAGTCTGCCCACTCCTCCTGTATGGATTCGGCTCAGGTTTCCAGGTAGTCGGCCACCAAGTGTGTGCTGCAGGCTCTCACCTACAGTTCTAGACAGGCATGGGTGATTGTTGTAGGCACAGGCATCCATCTGCCCATGGAAACACAGGCTAAACAAGGCAGTGAGCTGACGGCTACCCCTGAGTATCCAGGAGGAAAGCGTGTCCGTGTTCCTAGGGCACGTAGATGGGTGGGTTTTGCAGACAGACTATGAGCACCCATTGCTGTTGGCAGTAAGGACCGGGGGGCATCTCTGACTCTTGGGCCCTTTTAGCAGGTGGCTAGGGAGTGTGGGTGGAGCCACCGATCCTCAGGCCCCTGATGTGGGTAGGTGAAGACCCTGTTCAGTGGGCAGAGAGCAGTGTCAGATGTCATGAACCTGCCATTTCACAGCTGAAACATTTGAAGTTAGACTGCAGGTATATACCTTGTTGTACTGTGGTAATGAGGGCCTACGCTGTTGAAATAGGCCCACACAAGTCTTTCCAGGGGGAAAAGCAGTCAGAGTCTGTGGATCCCTTATGCCTTTGCCTAGGCAAATGAGCTGTGCCTACCCTGAGTTCCTGGCTTAGGGGAGCCGGCAGATTATTTTTTCCCGTTTGTTAATTTCTTCACTCTCCAAGGCCAGGAGAGTGGCTCAGGGCACGTGACGGGTTCTACTTCTGGCCCAGGGGACTCAGCAATTGCCGAAGCCAGTCTGGGACCCAGCGCAGAGCTGGGAGCAGGGAGATAAATGGGAGAGAGTTTTTTCCCTAAGGGGAGTGTTTTTGATCCGCACGGTAGGCCAAACACAAGTACTTATCTTTGACTGATCGAGGGCTGCTTCTCACTGGTTCTGGATGGCTGGGTAGACTCTCTGCCACTGGGTCTCTCCTGGTGCAGAAAACACCTCGCGAGCACTGCTCCTTGTCTACCTCTCTGCTTACCCTAAAACTGATCCGGGCTGAAGGGTTCAGGCTCTCGCTGGGTCAGGTCTGGCAACTCCTTGGTGCTTCCACACCGTCTTTCTCTTCCCCTGCCACTCAGTCCAATTCCTCAACTTTGCCTTTGATGTTCAGGGCTCCTAGATTGTCATATACAATTGTTTCAGTTGTTTTTTTCGAGTCTTTGTTTTAAAGAGGGAACACCGGAAGCATCTCACTACTCTGCCATCTTGGCCCTGCCTCACTCTTAACTCATTTTATTCAGGATGGTATTTCCATGTCCAAGACAGGCAGTAGAACTAAAATATTAATACTATACCGAGCACTTTTACTGTATTTGTATTTTTTTTTTACCTTTGACGAGAAGAAACAGTAGAAAGGTGAGGTTGCAGTTAGGAATCAAAAATAAAAAAGAGATTATTTTGTAAGTTTTACAAGGTCTTGACTCAAAATTATGATTAATGTATATTGGGATTTAATGTATATATATGTGTCTAATTTTAATGTTTTAAAATCCTTATGACTTTATTAGTTAAACTTACACAGTAGATGAATTATTGTAGGTGTGTGTTTTGCTGATTTTGTTTTTATACCATGGAAGAAATTTTATTTGTTTGTTGTTTATTTTCCAGAAATGATTAAATTTCCAGAAAAATTCATTTAATATTTCATTATAATTGCTTATTATTTACTTACCAAATATTTTAGAAATTAAGAATTTTGGTAGACTAGATGAAAATTTCAAATAAAATGTGGTAGTTGATCCTGCTTGGAATTATCAAATTATTAGTGTATGACACCAGGTGTTAGCAAGGATGTCAAACAACTGGAATTCTCATTAACTGCTGGTGGGAGTGTAAATTCGTTCAAGCACTTTGGAGAGCAATTTGGCAGTTACTTACTAAAGCTGTGCGTATATGTGTGTATACATACCGTGACCCAACAGTTCACTGCCTCCAGTCATTCCATATTACCCCATTAATGTGCACTAGAATCTTTTAAAAATCAACTTTTTGTCATCTTGTACTGCTTCGGGAGACACATTTGTTCATTGGACACCAAAGTTCAAAATCTCAACTTTTTGTTCATCTTTAGATTCCTACCTCTCTGTTCCTTTCAAGCATGTTTTATTTTTTTGTCTCTTATTACTGACTAAAAATATCATCTCTCCTACCATTTCATCCATCATGTACATCAGTGCTGTCCCGTAGAACTTTCTGCAGTGGTGGTAATGTTTTGTAACTGCACTGTCTAATATGGCAGCCATGAGCCGTATGTGGCTATTGAGCACTTGAGATGTTGCTAGTATGACTGAAGAATGGATTTTTAAAAATTATTTATGTAATTTTTATTTAGCTACATGTACCTAATAGCTACTATATTGGACAGCACAAGTCTGTATTAATAATGTTGTCCTTAACTCTTACTCATTTTTATTTCATCCTCTTTAAATGCCTAAAAACTTGTCTTACCCTACTTTTAGTCCTTAACTGTATGTTACTTTTTAGTGTTTAAAAATTTTTAGTGTATATATTTGCTACCTGATTTTCTTGTGAGCTTCTCAGTAGTAGAGCTATTTTACTTCTTTTTTTAATATCTCCTTTACTACCTATGTTTTGATCATAATATCAACCTGGTAAATATTTGCTGAATGAGATGTAGTCATCTAGAAATTGGGGAACATTATTTGGAACTTTAAAATATCACTGAAAACTTTTTAGGGTATCATGAAATTTAGGAGACTGATTTGTCAAGAATGCAAAGTGAATTTAAAGCAGTTAACCGACTAAGAGTAGAGCAGTACATTCAATACGAGGAAGCCTAAGATCTAATCTCAGCTCCGCTATTAATTTTGTGAATTTATACAAGTTTCTTAACTTTTTAAGGTAAGTTTGCTCATCTGCAAAAATGAGAGATGAATTAGTTAGTGTTTATTTTTATAATTTATTTTATTTTTGTTGTTGAGAAATATACACAGCAGAACATACACCAGTTCAACAATTTCTACCTGTGCAGTTCATCCACAATCAGCACCCATGGAAACAGCAGTCAAGAAGTCAAACGATGTATTGCATTGGCAAATCGGCTGCAAAAGACCTCTTTAAAGTGTTAAAAAGCAAAGACGTCATCTTGAGGACTAAGGTGCACCTGATCTAAGCCATGGTATTTCCAGTCACCTCATAAGCATGCAAAAGCTGGGCAATGGATAAGGAAGACCGAAGAAGAATTGATGCCTTTGAATTATGATGTTGGCAAAGAATATTGAATATACCATGGACTGCCAGAAGAACGAACAGATCTGTCTTGGAAAAAGTATAGGCAGAATGCTCCTTAAAAGCAAGGATGACGAGACTTTGTCTCATGTACTTTGGATGTGTTATCAGGAGGAGCCAGTCCTGAAGAAGGACATCATGCTTGGTAGAGGGTCAGCAAAAAAGAGGAAGACCCTCAACGAGATGGATTGACACATTGGCTGCAACAAGGGGGCTCAAACATAACGACTGTGTGTAAGGATGGCTCAGGACCAGGCATTGTTTGTTTCTGTTGTACATAGGGTTGCTATGAGTTGGCCACAACTCGATGGCACCTAACAGCAACAACAGTTCATTGATGTTGATTATATTCTTCAAGTTGGGTAGCCATTCTCACTCTCCTTTTTTGACTTGTTCCTCCTCCTCCATTAACATAAACTCATTGCCCCCTAAATATCCTCTTTTCTTCCAAGTTGCTGTTGTCAGTTTGATCCCATATACATAGTTCTTTTTGGAAAAAAGCACAATGTTCAAGGCAGGCATTCTTTACTGGTTAAGCTAAACTTTTGTTTGGTTATGAGAAGATTTCAGAGGATGTTTTTGGTTAAAGTTTAAAGATTATCTTAGGGCAGTAGCTTCGAGGGTTCTTCTAGCCTCCATGGCTCCAGAAGGTCTGGATTCCATGAGAATTTGAAATTCTGTTCTACGTTTTCTCCATTTTGATCAGGATTCTTCTTGGTTTCAAGGGATATCCCAGTTAATTGGCCTGATAATGTGTTTAGTGCTTCTGTTCTATCTCCTAGTTTGTTATATAGTGCCTGGGATCTTAAAAACTTGCAAGCGGCTATCCAGGGTACAATATTTGGTGTCTATTTGCCAGGAGCTACAGTTGAAGAAGGAGAGTCAGAAATAAGAGAAAGAAATGGAATGTGTAACTAATTGCCTCCATGAACAACTGCCTCCTTTGCCACGAGACCAGAAGAACTGGAGTGCCCAGCTGCTGTTACTGAATTAGCTGGTTTTTAATATCTCTTCCAGCTTAAAATTCTTAAAATTAGATATGCTTTTCTGAATTGAAAACTATTAACAGTGGGGATTAATATTGGCACTGGTTTTATTTTGCGTTTTTAAAATGTTCAGGAAGGAAAAGTACCCATTGAAGTGCCCAGGTTTGAAATGACAAAACACCCCTTTCCGTACTGAAATGCCAAGATGACAAGTTATGAGATCTCATGGGTCTATGAGTGGGCAGAAAAAATAGCAAATGAGCTTCTTTGTAGCAAGTGATAAATAAAACTAAGGAAAAATAAAATCATATTTAAACTGATTATGTATTACAAATCCAAAAATAAGATATAAGAGGAAGTGTCAACATGTTATAATGGAAGAAGCACTGGATTGGAAGTCAGAACTGAGATTATTATCCCCATAGAGACAATAATTAGCTGTATGACAACATGTGCTAAAGTTTGAAACAATGTTTACTTCTGTATGCCAAAGCATCATGTCTTGACGCCTTCAGGACCACAGCATAAAACCAAGAGAGTGCCCATATTCTCTCAAAAAACTCAAGTAATTTTATTATGTCTCACATCACTGTTAGTATCTGAGTCAGCTGGCACAAGTACAAGCCTTCTTTGTTTTTTGTTATCTTCTGAATTCTTATCTTCATACTGTTTTGAACAACTCCTCATTTGACCCATTTCACCAGCCTTCCCAAAACCTACTATGCTTCAGAGAGTTTTTGCCTCTGTGACCTGCAAAGTTCCCTGTATATAGTTATTTTAACCTCCTCTCCAAACTTAAACCTCCCATCTTCTTCCCTTAAGTAAAAACTAGCTGGTCCCTAAAATTAGTTCCATCTATACCCTCTTGTGTGGGAATGCTATCTATATCCATATATCCTATATATATGAAGTTTGGAAAAGACACAGGTTGGTGTCTTCTTTGCTCCCTAATGCTGCTTCCAGACCTTGTTACCACTTAAAACGAGTCAGCATATACTACCAATTCTCTCTCCTAACATACAGTGTTGGTGAAAAATTATAATAATAGTAGCATTTACTGCATGCTTACTTCTGTGCTAGGAACTTTTCTAAAAGCTTTACACTTCTTAACCATTTTCATCTTCACAATGAATCCGTGAGATAGGTATTGTATTATGGTCATTTTAAAGATGAAAAAATTGAGACACAGAGCTTGATTTATTCAGGGTCTCCTAGAGAGCAAATAATGGAGCTGAGAAGGTAGTAAAATCCTCTCATATATGGTGATAATGAAAATGGTATAATCTATGGAAAGCAATTTAGAAATATTTCAAAGGCCTTGAAATTTTTCATATTCCAAAAAATAACCAGAAATTTGGACAACAATTTATATAACAAAAGTTAATACTAGTATTATTTATTATAGTAAAAAATCAGAAATCACAAAAATGTCCACCATTAGGGGAATGCCAAATACAGATTACATTGTTGTTATTCTTAGGTACTGTTGAATCTGTTCCAATTCATAGCAACCCTATGTACAACAGAACCAAACACTGCCTAGTCCTTCCACCATCCTCACAGTCGTTATACTTGAGACCATCATTGCAACCACTGTGTCAATCCATCTTCTTGAGGGTCTTCTCTTTTACTGACCCTCTGCCAAGCATGATGTCCTTCTCCAAGGACTGTCCCTCTTGATAATATGTCCAAAATACTTGAGACGAAGTCTCGTCTTCCTTCCTTCTGAGGAGCATTCTGGCTGTACTTCTTCCAAGACAGACTTGTTTATTCTTCTGGTAGTCCATGGTATATTCAGTATTCTTTGCCAGCACCATAATTCAAAGGCATCAGTTCTCCTTCAGTCTTCCTTATTCATTGTCCAGCTTTTGCATGCACATGAGGCAATTGAAAATATCATGGCTTGGATCAGGCACATCTTAGTTTTCAAAGTGACATCTTCGCTTTTTAACACTTTAAAGAGGTCTTTTGCAGCAGATTTGCCCAGTGCAATACATCATTTGATTTCTTGACTGCTGCTTCCATGGGCGTTGATTGTGGATCCAAGTAAAATGAAATCCTTTACAACTTCAGTATTTTCTCTCTTTTTCATGATGTTACTTATTGGTCCAGTTGTGAGGATTTGTGTTTTCTTTATGTTGAGTTGCAGTCCATACTGAAGGCTGTATGATCTTCATCAGTAAGTGCTTCAAGTCCTTTTCACTTTCCGCAAGCAAATTTGTGTCATCTGTGTATCACAGTTTGTTAATGAGTCTTCCTCCAATGGTCATGCCGAATTCTTTTTCATATAATCCAGCTTCTCAGATTATTTGCTCAGCATACAGGTTGAATAAGTATGATGAAAGGATAACCTTGATATACACCTTTTCTGATTTAAACCATGCAGTATACCTTTTTTCTGTTCAAGCATCCGTCTCTTGATCTATGTATAGGTTCTTCCCTTTTGGTTTTCTAACTCCAGGTATTTGCACATTTCATTATAATACTTTACTTTGTCTTCTTGCGCCACCCTTTGAAATCATCTGTTCACGTCTTTTACTTCATCATTTCTTCCATTCACTTTTGCTGCTCTACATTCAAGAGCAAGTTTCAGAGTCTCATCTGACATCCCTTTGATGTTTTCTCTCTTTCCTCTTTTTTTAAATTTTTTTAATTGTACTTCAGATGAAAGTTTACAAAACAAATAGTTTCTCATTAAACGTTCAGTACACATATTGTTTTATGACATTGGTTAACAACCCCAGGATATGTCAACATTCTCCTTTCTCGACCTTGAGGACCTTTTTTTCTGGTAAAAATATACATAGCCAAAGTTACACCATTTCGAAAGTTTCTACATGTACAATTCAGTGACATTGATTACATTCTTCCAGTTGTGCTGCTATTCTCACTATCCTTTTCCAAATTATTCCATCACCATTATCTACAACTCATTGTCCCCTAGGCTTTCCATT
>NW_004443953.1:19189715-19200281 GCF_000243295.1 Trichechus manatus latirostris | reverse complement strand
GTCATCTGGTGTTTTATTTTGGATGACTACTGGAACCCTCCTGTCCTGTTTTTGTAAATGTTATGATATTGTCTGCTGTCTTTGGGGCATTCAGTAGTTATTTTCCTCGTTTATTGATTGTAGATTTGTTTATTTCATCCTGCTTTTTTATTTTATTTGGTTACGTCTGAGCAGGCGGGCTGTGTGTTCTTTGTTGTTTGCTCATCTGTGGGCGTGATACTTTTCACCTCCTTCTCTAATGGGCAGGGTCAGTCACTCAGGTATGGTACAGCAGGGCAGGTCCAGCTGAAGGAGAGTTACTGGGATAGGTTTTCTGTGGCACGTACCAGGGCTGACAGTGTGGACCAGGAATCAGTGCAGGACAGGTTCCAGTAGGCCGTGCCTGTGCTGCTTGGGAGTGTGATGTTCTGCGCACGGATTGTGATTGTGATGTGTGGAGCTAAGATGGGTATGGGAAAGATGAGAGAGAGGAGAGAGGAACAGGAGCCAAAAACGTACACGCAAACAAAAAAGAGTGCTAAGTGAGCTTGTTATTGGAGTGGAGAGATGAGAGACTGAGAAATGGGGAAAAACAAAAATTAAAAAAAAAAAAAAAAGAAAAAGCGTAAAAGAAAAGAATGAATAAATTGAGAAACTGGAAATGAAGAAAGACAAAAAGAGAATAAGAGAGAGAAGAAAACTAAAACAAAGAAATTTAAAAAAAAACAAGAAAAAAGAAATGTCCCGAGAGAGGTCCCTGTGCGTCTGCGCAGAGTAGGGGACTAGCTTCCAAGCCGCGTGGTACTGCCTGGCTAGAAGGGCTCCCAAGCTGAGAAAAGAAAAAGAAAACAAACAAATCAAAACAGAAGAAATCAGAGCAAACAAACAAAAAAGCCCCGGGGGTCCCACCAGTGTGGCAGCACAGGCCGGGAAGCAGTTTCACAGTCAAGCGGTGTCTTGCAGCCTTTCAGGAGAAGCAGAGATGGCACATGGAGCCAGGTATTTGAGAGAAAGGAGGGGGAGGTGGTGAGAGATAAGGAAGAAATCTAAAGAAGCAGAAAAAAGCAACACCAGCAATCAATAAATGGCACTCAGGGAGCTGGCCAGTGCGGGCTGGTGAATCGAAGCAGCACTGGGGGGAAGTTCGTGCTTCCCGGCCAATAGACCGTGGCTGCAGGAAGCAGAGGAGGCTAAGTGGGGGTGAAGAAGGGTTGGTGGTAGGAAAGCCTATATCGTGGGTTACCGGTTGTTCTGTCTCCTGCTGGAAGCTCTGTGAAGCTGCTTTCTCGTACCTCCTGTTGGCTGATCTCCAGTAGGAGTCCAAGATGGCGGATCCGTGCCACAGTAGCTGATAGGGGACCTCTGCATGTATCTCTCCTTGCGCTCTGTTCCCAGTCGTTTCTTACTCCATTTGGTGCTTGGCTGAGTTCTTTATCTTTTCATTTGATGCTTAGGGTTTCAGGATTGACGTGTTACTCTGTTTGACTTAGTTTTTCTGATCTTTGCTGCGGAGGAATGGCGTGGTGCTTCTGACTATAGCACCATGTTGCCCAGAAGTCCTCTTTCCTCTTTTTTTATGACCTTTTACTTTCTTCATGTATGATGTCTTGTTTCTATCCCACAACTCGTGTGGTCTTTGCTCATTAATGTTCAGTTGATCAAACATGCAGTCAAGATCCATTGATAATTACCGATGATTGGAATCCAAAAGTTGGAAACAAAGAAGGATCAGTAGTTGTAAAATACAGCCTTGGTGAGAGAAACAACGCTGGTGATTGCATGATAGAATTTTGCAAGACCAATAATTTATTCATTGCATATTCCTTTTTTCAACAACATAAATGGCGAGTATATACGTGGACCTCACCAGATGGAATACACTGGAATCAAATGGACTACATCTGTGGAAAGAGACGTTGGAGAAGCTCAATATTATCAGTCAGAACAAGGCCAGGGCCTGACTATGGAACAGATCATCAATTACTCATAATGCACGTTCAAGTTGAAGCTGAAGAAAGTTAAAACAAGTCCACGAGAGCCAAAATACAGCCTTGAGTATATCTCACCTGAATTTAGAGACCATCTCAAGAATAGACTTGAAGCATTGAACATTAATGACCGAACAGCAGACAGCATGTGGGATGACATCAAGGACAGACTATAATATGAACGTAAAAAACAGTGTTTTTCCTGATGTCTGCAAGGATGTGGGAATATAAATTGGTAGAAAATTTTTGGAAAGTTGTCAATGTTTTCAGAAATCTTAATGCATATACCAACAGTTGGATGCCAGCAGTTCTTTTGCTAGGAATTTATCTAATATTCTTGTGCAGATTGGACATGGTAAAATTGGGAAGAGTCAAAGAAGACTCCACTATTTCTGTCTTGGCTATTGTTTGATGGAGTTATTAGTCAATATAAGAAGTAAGGGCCAGGTTTTTGTTGGGGAAAAATAATGACTTTCGTTTGGGCTTGTTGACTTTGAAATTTCTTCATAGGGACTTCCAGAGAGAGAAAAGCAGCCATTATTTGGAAGAAAGTATCTGGAGATAGAAAAAAGACTGGCCTGAAGATGGGAGAGAGATAGAGACAGAGGGAGAGAAGGTTAATTTTCCCATATCTTGGCATAAATCATGTGCAGAAGGAGTCTGTGGGCGGGCTTGTTCTCATCTATGATACATACTGATGTACTTTGCTACTTTTTAAAAATATGTGTTCATCTGTTTTGGACTGTGAAAAAAATCATTTTGTTTCTGCTCTTTAGTGAAATTTTGCTCAGTCCCTGAATAGTGAACTGTTAGAATGTTCTGTTAAAGTGCACATTGTATAAATTCAGCTTAATATGAGAGAAGCAATACGGTGTGACCAAAAGAACACCAGAAAAGTCGGTCCTGGTCATAACCCTGCCTCTTCCATGCAAGTCATTCCACCTCTACAAGTCGTGTCTTTAGTTTGGCCTAGAATGGTTCTCAACCTGGGCATATTTTTAGATGTTTGTAAGTTTTCTATGAGAATTATTTTTATTTTGTTTTAATGTTGATTTTAAACTAAAGCATATTTTGAATCATGTCAAGTAATTTTAGTATTTTGTTTATGATTATGCTTAACACAGCATTCATGCCAGATAGTAGAATTGTAATTATTTCAGTCTAGTGATGACAGTCCTGGGCACACTTGCTACATAAACATTTTATTTGAACACAGTAAACCTTAAATAGTGTCAACTAGGTAATGTACAAATAAAATTCCACAGTAGTTCAAATAGTGAAGTGGAAGGGCTATTATCACACATTGTAGGGTAGGCATGAAAAAAGTAAAACAAATTTTTGGAGCAGTCAGCACAAGATAAATATAGCAAGCAGTGACTGTGTTAAAGCAAAATGCCTTTATCCTGTTAATTTAATGCTGTTATTTTGAGTTTTACTGTAGTTTGGTTTTATTTAATTTTTAAATTGATTTTGGTTTTATAGTTGTTAATCCTTTTGGCCTCTATTTAAGCATCATTTCCTTAAGGAAATTGGTCTTTTTTATACTATCCAATACTTCTACTTCATTGCACTTACCACAGCTAGATACTGGATAGTAGATACTGGATTCTAGCTAATCTATGGGGGACTGTTTGATTTTGCTCACGCATTTATCTTTAATACCTAACACAGTGCCTGAGTCATTGGTTTTCAGTAAATGGATGATTAGATGACTGGGTGGATGACAATATATTATTTCATATACGGTATAACATATTTGATGGGGAAATATTATTTTTAGAGATGTTTTAATATAAAGAATACTTCATCTTGTTTTTCAAATTGCTTAATCTGTATTTGTGATTTATATACCTAAAATTTCAAAATTAACATCTCAAACCACTAAAAATAACTTTGGAGCAGTATTATGCTTGTATAATTCTTTGTCAAGTAAGTTTTAGTAGTGGTTGTATTAATTTAAAATAAATATTTTCTTTGGGAGTAACATGAAATCACATAATTAAGTACTGTCTTGAGGGATTTTATTACTAACTTGGCTATTCTGAATCTCATTTTCACTCCATAGTTGTCTACTATTTATTTCGTTAACATCCAGTTTTCTTGAATCTAACAATAATGTTAGTGTAATGAACTGCAAAGTGTGTAGCTTATGTCTTCATTTCCTTTTTACTTTAGTCATATAGCAATGTGTTCTTTTCAACCTTAGCCTATCAAAATTTAATGCTATTGTGAGTTGAGATGAAAGGTATAATTATTTCTTAATCAATTTGCCCTTAAGGATTTACTTCAAGTTTCTGAACAGGGTTTTTGTTCAAGGGTGGAGAGCAGAATTTTTAATCCATTCATCCATCCAGCCATCCATTAATCTATGGCAAATTCTTTAAACAAAAGTCAGAGTACCTCAAAGCAATCATATAACAGGAGGTGTTAAGCATGATTGATAGTTCTTTAGTCTTGTGAGTGCCTAAATTGGCCATGTCGTTTTTTTGTGTAGAATTTTACAGATTTATGAAGAGTGACTTGTTTTAAAGTTTACTGCTCATAACAAGGGGAATTTATACATACATACACACATACACACATACACACACACACACACACACACACATATATACACACACATATTCCTAACATGGTTTTGCATAAGGTTCTGTTGTTTCACTGGTAAATGTGGGTTTGGGTTTTTTTTTAAATGCAATTGTTTATTTACAAGAATATAATAGTTTGGAGTATAAGCATTAGAAGTTTGGGAGGGAGGCGTGTTATAAAAATTCTGGTTTTGATGCATTTTAAAACAATATCCTTTTTAATACATTTTGAATTAAATCGCTTTATTTAAAGATCTATGGTTTTACATAAATGAAATGTTTCCTATTATTCATTTGTTCTGTCAGAAAACATTTTGTCATTTACATAGAAGTTTATGAGGAAAACGTGTTTCCATTTAAACATTTCCATGCTCAAATTATTTGCTTTGTTGTATGTAAGTAAGTGGCTTCTAGTCTTAGGGACATTTTTTAAAAAGTATCTGCTGCCTCAAAAATTCTTAGATTATCTAAAATATTGAAATTTGTTTTTATTAGAATCATTATTTTATCCTAACCTGTTCCTTTACATCTCATCACATAATATCCTTTATTTGAATAGTGCTCTTAATTAAAATTGAAAATTGTATTTCTGTAATTTAGCATAAAATTTTCCTTATTTAATATTACTGTTATCTTTAAAATTTAGAAACATCCTTAAATGATTACATACTAATTAGCTCATTGACATATGAGTAACTATAAGGAATAATTACTTGTCATTGATGACATAATAAATACTTTTAATTCTTATTCTCTTTCTATAACCCATAAAGCAATTATTAACTATAATTGTTTTATGACAGTTCTTTTAAAATAATTTATTTTGTTTTTGCTGTTTTTGAGAATGTACACAGGTGAACATACACCAGTTCGACAATTTCTACACGGACAATTCAGTGACATTGATTACATTCTCCAAGTTGTGCAACCATTCTCACCCTCCTCTTCCAAGTTGTTCTCTCCCCATTAACATAAACTCACTGCCCCCTAAGGTTCCTGTCTTATCTTTAGAGCTGCTGTTGTCAGTTTGATCCCACATAGGTAGATCTTAAAAGAGCACAGTGTTCAAGGTAGACATTCTTTACTAGTTGAGCTAAATTATTGTTTGATTTTAAGAAGACTGTAGATGGGGGCAAAGCCAACATGGCGCTGTAGACAAAAGCACCATGCTGTCACTCCACAGCAAAGACCCAAAAAAACTGAGTAAAACAGAGACAAGTGTAAATCCTGGAACCTGAAGCATCAGTTGAAGGGATAAAGAACTCAACCAAGCACTGAATGGAATAAAAAATTGACAGAGAATAGAGAGTGAGAGAGGGCTACACAGTGGAGGTCCCCTATTAGCTAACACGGCATGGATTTGCCATCTTGGACCCCTCAGCCACCAAGAACGGCAGACAGGAAGTACTGGAAGGCAGCTTCAGGGAGCTCCCAGCAGGAGAAAGAGCACCTGGTAACCAGCAATACATACTTACCCACCCCTCACCCTTTTTCCCCCTGCACGATCTCCACCGCTTTCCGGCGGGACATGATCAGTTGGCTGAGGAGATGCTGGCTCCTTGCTACTTGGATTCGCCCTGTTCACACTGGCCAGCTCCTTCAGTGCCATTTTGTTGTTGTTGTTGTTGCTTTTTTGGCTTCTTTTGCTTTCTTCTGTCTCTTTCACCTCCTTCCTTTCCTTTCTCTCAAGCACCTGGCTCTGTGTGCCATCTCTGCTCCTTCTTGACAGGCTGTGCAGCACTGTTGGGCTGGGGAGCCACTTCCCCAGTCTGTGCTGCCACGCCAATGGGCTCCCTAGAGACTTTTTTTTCTTTCCTTTTCTTTGTCTTCATTTCTCACTTTCTTGTCTCTCTCTACCTTCCTTATTTTTCTTTCTCCACATACCTGGCACCATGTGCCATCTCTGCTCCTTCTTGACAGGCTGTGCAGCACTGCTAGGCTGGGAAGCCACTTCCCTGGTCCACGTCACCAAGCCATTGGGCTCCCTTGGGGCTTTTTTTTTTTCCTTTCCTCAGTTTCTTGTCTCTCTACCATCCTTCCTTTCTTTTCTTCTGAACACCTGGTACCATGTGCCATCTCTACTTCTTCTAGACAGGCTATGCAGCACCGCTTGGCTGGGGACCCCTTCCCCAGTCTGCACTTCCAAGCAAGAGGACTCCCTCAGGTCATTTTATTTCTCTTCTTTTCTCAGTTTGTTGTCTCTCTCTACCTTCCTTGCCCTTCTCCTGAACACCTGGTGCCATGTGCCATCTCTGCTCCTTCTTGACGGGCTGTGCAGCACCACTCCGCTGGGTACCCACTTCCGGTGGGCTCTGTTGGGGCATTTTTTTTTTCTTTTTTCTCAGTTTTTTGTCTCTATCTTCTTTCCTTTCCTTCCTCCTAACCACCTCTCATCTTTTCTCCCCTTGGTTTCTTGTCTCTCTCTACTTTCCTTTTTCCAACGCACCTAGCTGCATGTGCCATATCTGTCCCTTCTTGACAGGCTGTGCCATGCCATCTGGCTGGAAAGCACCAGCATATGGCTTCCCCCGTTCTGCATCACTCCAACGACAGACTCCCTCAGCACTTTTTTTTTGGCTTCTATTTCTCTCTCGTCTTTCTTTTCTTTCCCACACCCACTTAGCTCCACACACATCCTTCCTCCTCGCTCCTACCTATTGACACTGTGTGCTCAGCATCACACCCCTAAGCAGCACAGGCATGGTCTACCAGAACCTGTCTTGCACTGCCCCTGTCCCCACCCTATTGGCCCCAGTATGTGCCAGAAACGACTCATTCCAGCGCCTCCCCCTCCAGTGGACCTGCCCTGCTGCACCATAGCTGAGTGACTGGCCCTGCCCATTGGACAAGGTGGTGAGAAGTATCATGCCCACAGACAGGCAAACAACGAAGAACGCCCGCACCACCTGCTCAGACGTAACCAAATAAAACAAAAAAAGCAAGACAAAACAAACAAATGTACAATCAGTAAACAAAGAAAATAATTACTGAATGTCCCCAAAATAGCAGACGGTAACAAAACGTATTTAAAAAAACAGGACAGAATGGTTCCAGTAGGTGTCCAAAATAAAATATCAGTAGAAGAAAAGGCTCTGGAACCTCCTGATAGGGAATTCAGATCTCTAGTATTCAGGGCTATCCAAGAGATGAAGAAAAAGCGGACAAAATGAGGAAAAAATAAACACAAGCATAGAAAATACAGACAAAATCATGGGAAAGACAGGCAAAACAATGGAAGAATTCAGGAAAATATGACAGGAACGAAATGTCAAAATAAATAAACAACTAGAAATCATACAAAAGCAGCAATTAGAAATACAAAAGATAAACAAGATTTCAGAAATGGACAGGGTCATAGCAGGTTTGAGGAGCAGGTTTGAGACAGTGGAAGACAGTATCAGCGAAATTGAAGGTAAATCCTTCGATACCACTTCAAGGAAAAATCAGAGAAAAGAACGAAGAAAATGAAGAAACCCTGAGAACAAAGTGGGATAAATCAAAATCAAAAACCTGCATGTGATCAAAGTTCCAGAACGGGGAGAAAATGGAAAACACAGAGAAGATCATTTAAGAATTACTAACAGAAAACTTCCCTAATATCATACAAGATGAAAAGCTGACCATCAAAGAAGGTCAAAGAACCCCATATATGATAGACTTCAAAAGAAGATCGCCAAGACATAATCACACTCGCTAAAACCAAAGACAAAGAATCCTGAGAGCAGCTCAAGAAAAACAAAAAGTTACATACGGAGGGGAAACAATAAGACTAAGCTCTCATTACTCGGCAGAAACCATGCAGGCAAGGAGGCAGTGGGATGACATATATAAAAAAATTCTCAACCAAGAATAATATATCCTGCAAAACTCTTGCTCAAGTATGATGGTGAAATTTAGACATTTCCAGATAAACAGAAACTAAGGGAATATGTGAAAACCAAACCAAACTTAAAAGATTTATTAAAAGGAGTCCTTTGGTTAGACAGCCAACAACATTAGACAACAGCCTGAATCTAGGACGCAAGACTGCATCAGCCAGATACCAACCTATGTAATGAACTCACAAAGATAAAACAAAACTAAAAGATTTACAACAGGGAACAAGAGCAGTTCATCTGTATATGACAATAACATCATAACAGTAAAAGAAGGAATAAACTGTGTAGGTATAGAACTTTCAAATGGAGAGGAAGTCAAAGTGATACCGAGTAGTGAAAGACTGGTTCATACTTAGGAAAATAAGGGTAAATATCAAGGTAACCACAAAGAAAGTTAACAAACCTGCTGATCAAAATAAAGAAGAAAAACAAAGTCTCAGTAAATACAAGATCTATAAAAACAAAAGAAATGAAAAAGAAAATCCACAAACAAAAAGAATTCAGCACAGAAGAGTAAGAGCAACACAGAAAACATCAGCGAGTCCCACCACACCCCCTGCACAGCCCCGCACCCTGGGCCATTTCCTGTCGACACAGAGAGCCTGGCTGGGAGGAACGGTATCAAAAAGGTCCCAGGTGTGGTGCAGGGAGAGCTAGTGCAGCCTAGGCAGCTGGGGATGTAGGGCAACCGTGCAGATCCATGCAATCACAAAAGTATTTCCTAGGAGGCTCGATTAAAATGGCGCTCTAGGCGGAAGCACCACACCGTCCCTCCACAGCAAAGATCCGAAAAACTAAGCCAAACAGAGAATACAACAATCCTGAAACCCTAAAACATCAAATGAAGAGATAAAGAACTCAGCCAAGCACCAAATGGAGTGAGAAAACTGACAGAGAACGGAGAGCAAGGAGAGATTCATGCAGAGGTCCCCTACCAGCTAATGCAAAGCGGATCCACCATGTTGGACTCCTATCGGAGACCAGCAAACGGATACGAGAAAGCAGCCTCATGGAGCGTCCAGCGGGAGTCAAAACAACCATCTCTCATCTCTCCATTCCAACGGCAAGCTCCCCTAGCATTCTTTGTTTGTTTGTATGTTTTTGGCTCCTGTTCCTCTCTCCTCTCTCCCATATCCATCTTACCTCCACACATAACAATCTCCCCGCTGCATTCTGCCTACCTGCACCGTGCGCTAGACATCACACCACCAAGCAGCACAGGCACGGTCTACTGGAACCTGCCCTGCACTGATTACCGACTCACCCTGGTGGCTGTAGTAAGTGCCACAAACAACCCGTCCCAGTAACTCCTCTTCAGCTAGACCTGCTCTGCTGTACCATATCTGAATGACTGACCCTGACAGTTGGAGAAGGAGGCGAAAACAACACAGAACACACAGTCTGCCTGCTCAGACATAGTCAAAACTTTTTTTTAAAAAAAAACGGACAAAACAAACCTACAGTCAATAAACGACAAAAATAACTACTGAATGCCCCGAAAACAGCAGACAGTATCAAAACATTTACAAAAACTGGACAGGATGGTTCCAGTAGGCGTCCAAAATAAAACACCGGATGAATCTCCTGTGGAAGAAAATGCACTACAACTACCTGATAGGGAATTGAAATCTCTTAATACTCAGAATTCTCCAAGAACTGAGGCAAAAAGCTGACAAACATGAGGAAAAAATTGACAAATTCATAGAAAATACAGACAAAAAATTCGAAGAATTCAGGAAGATGGTGCAGGAACAAAATGCCAAAATAAATTCACAACTTGAAATTATACAAAAGCAACAATTAGAAATCCAAAAGATAAACAACAAGATTTCAGAAATGGATGATGTCATAGAAGGACTGAGAAGCAGATTTCAAATGGTGAAAGACAGGATCAGTGGAATTGAAGACAAACAATTAGATACAACTCTGTTTGAGGAAAACTCATAAAAAAGAACAAAGAAAAATGAAGAAACCCTTAGAGTTATGTGGGACACAATTAAAAGCAAAAATTTTCGAGTAATTGGAATTCCAGAACAGGGGAAGAAAACAGAAAACACAGAGAGGATCATTGAGGAACTGCTGACAGAAAACTTCTCCAATATCATGAAAGATGAAAAGCTGGCCATCCAAGAA
>NW_004443953.1:19135722-19184240 GCF_000243295.1 Trichechus manatus latirostris | reverse complement strand
TGTGTATGTAGAAATTTTTGAAACGGTGTATCTTTGGCTATGTGTATTTTCACCAAAAAAACGTTGAGAAGTTAGAGGGTTAATATGTTGAGGGGTTGTTAACCAATGTCACAAAACAACATGTGTACTACTGTTTCATGAGAAACTATTTGTTCTGTAAGCCTTCACCTGAAGTACAATAAAATATATATATAAAAAAAAAGAAAACATCAGCACCACAGAAAAAGCATTACAAAATGACAGCAATAAACTCAGACCTATCAATAATTACACTGAACATAAATGGCATAAATGCTTCCATAAAGAGACAGAGAGTGACAGAATGGATAAAAAACAGGATCCATCAATATGTTGTCTACAAGGGACAAATCTTAGAAACAAAGACATAAGTTTGTTAAAAATCAAAGGATAGAAAAAATATATAACAAGCAAACAATTACCAAGAAAGAGCAGGAGTGGCAATACTAATCTAAGATATAATAGATTAAAACAAAATCCACCATAAAAGACAAAGGAGGGCATTATATAATGATTAAAGGGACCATCTATCATGAGGACATAACCATAATAAATATCTATGCACCCAATGACAGGGCTTCAAAATACATAAAACAAGTTCTGACAGCACTGAAAGGAGAAATTGACAGTTTCACATTAATAGTAGGAGATTTCAACGCACTACTCTCGGTAAAGGACAGAACATCTAGAAAGAAACTCAGAAAAGATACAGAAGATCTAAAGGCCACAATCAGCCAACTTGACCTCATGACATATATAGAACACTCCACCCAACAGCTACAAAGTACACATTCTTTTCCAATGCACATTCAATATTCTTCAGAATAGACCACATCTTAGGCCACAAAGCAACCGTCAACAAAATCCAAAGCACTGAGATAATACAAAGTATCTTCTTTGATCACAATGTCATCGAAATAGAAATTAACAACAGGAAGAGCAAGGAAAAACAATTACATGGAAACTGAATTAACACCCTGCTGACAAACCTCTGGGTAATAGAAGATGTCAAAGGTGGAATAAAAAATTCCTAGAATCAAATGTGAATGAAAACACATCATACCAAAACCTTTGGGACACAGCCAAGGCAGTGCTCAGAGGTCAGTTTATAGCAATAGATGCACACATCAAAAAAGAAGAAAGGGACGAAATCAAAACATTTGCTTCACAACTCAAACAAATAGAGAAAAACAAAAGAAGCCCAAAGCCACCAGAAGAAAGGAAATACTAAACATCAGTGCAGAAATAAATGAAATAGAGAATAGCAAAACAATAGAAAGAATCAACAAAGCCAAAAGTTGGTTCTTTGAAAGAATCAACAAAATTGACAAACCACTGGCCAGGCTGAGGAAAGAAAAACAGGAGAGGACGTAAATAACCCAAATAAGAAATGAAAGAGGGGACATTACAACAGACTCAACTGAAATAAAAAGGTTCATAACAGGGTACTATAAAAAACTATGCTCCAACAAATTGGAAAACCTAGAGGAAATGGACAAATTTCTAGAAACACACTATCTACCCACACTAACACAAACTGAAGTTGAAAATCTGAACAGACCCATAACAAGAGAAGAGATTGAAAAGGTAATTAAACTGCCACCCCCCAAAAAAAATCCCTGGCCCAGATGGCTTTACTGGAGAATTCTACCAAACATTCAGAGAAGTGCTTGCACCAGTACTACTCAAACTATTTCAGAACATAGAAAAGGAAGGGATACTTCTGAATTCATTCCATGAAGCCAGAATAACCCTGCTATCAAAACCAGGTAGACATCACCAAAAAAAAAAAAAAAAAATTACAGACCAATACTCTCATAAATATAGATGCAAAAATCTCAACAAAATTCTAGCCAATAGAATTCAGCATTATACCAAAAGAATAATATACCATGATCAAGTGAGATTCATACCAGGTATGCAAGGATGGTTCAACAGTAGAAAATCAATCAACGTAAGCCACCACATAAATAAAAGAATCACATGATCATCTCAGTTGACACAGATAAGGTATTTGATAAAGTGCAAAACCCATTCCTGATAGAAACTCTCAATAAAATAGGTATAGGTGGAAAATTCCTCAACATAATGAAGGACATCTATACAAAACCAACAGCCAACATCATTCTTAAGGGAGAGAAGCTGCAAACTTTCCCCCTGAGAATAGGAACAAGACAGGGACGAGCTTGATCACCACCCCTATTTAACATTGTGCTGGAAGTCCTAGCTAGAACAATAAGGCAAGAAAAAGAAATAAAGGGCATCCAAATTGGTAAGGAAGAAGTAAAACTATCCCTATTTGTGGCTGATACAATACTACACAGAGAGAACCCAAAAGACTCCACAAGAAAACTACTGAAACTAACAGAAACATTAAACAGAGTAGCAGGATACAAGCTAAACATACAAATACCAGTTGGATATCTATACACCAATAAAGAGAATGACAAAAAGGAAATCAGGAAAATAATACCATTTATAATAGCCCCTAAAAAACTAAAATTCTTAGGAATAAATCTAACCAGTGATGTAAAAGATCTATACAAAGAAAACTACAAAACATTACTGCAAGAAACCAAAAGAGACCTACATAAATGGCAAGACATACAATGCTCATGGATCAGTAGACTCAACATTGTGAAAATGTCAATTCTACCGAAAGCAATCTACAAATACAATGCAATCCCAATCCAAATACCAAAAGTATTCTTTAGAGATGGAAAAAATAATCATTAATTTTATATGGAAAGGGAAGAGACCCCAGATAAGTAAAGCATTGTTGTAGAAGAAGAAGAAAGTAGGAGGACTCACACTACCTGACCTCAGAACCTACGGTACAGCTACGGTAGTCAAAACAGCCTAGTACTGGTACAACAACAGGTACATTGACCAATGGAATAGAATTGAGAACCCAGATGTAAGTTCATCCACCTGCAGTCACCTGATCTTCAACAAGGGCCCAAAGTCCATCAAATGGGGAAAAGATGGTCTTTTTAACAAATGATGCTAGCACAATTGGATGTCCATCTGTAAAAAAATGAAACAGGATCCATACCTCACACCATACCCAAAACTAATTCTAAATGGATCAAAGACCTAAATCTAAAACCAAAAACTATAAAGTTCATAGAACAAAAAATAGAGTCAATCTTAGACGCCCTAATACATGGCATTAACAGGGTACAAACCATATCTAACAACACATAAACTCCAGAAGATAAGCTAGATAACTGGAGTCTTCTAAATATTAAACACTTAACGCTCATCAAAAGACTTCACCAAAAGACTAGAAAGAGAACCCACAGACTGGGGAAAAAAATGTTTGGCTATAACAAGTCCAACAACAGTCTAATCTCTGAAATCTACAGGAAAATCCAACACCTCTACAACATAAAGACATAATCTAATTAAAAAATGGGCAAAAGATATGAACAAACATTTCACCAAAGAAGACATTCGGGTGGCTAACAGACACATGAGGAAAAGCTTGTGATCATTAGCCAATTGTTAGAGAAATGCAAATCAAAACCACAATGAGATACAATCTGACCCCAACATTACTGGCAGGAATAAATAATAATAACAAATATTGGAGAGGCTGTGGTGAGATTGGAAGTCTTATGCACTGTTGGTGGGAATGCAGAATGGTACAACCATTTTGGAAAACCATGTTGTTGTTGTTAGGTGCTGTTGAGTTGGTTCCCACTTGTAGAGATCCTGTGCACCACAGAAGGAAACACTGCCCGGTCCTGGACCATACTGACAATTGTTGTTATGCTTGAGCCGATTGTTACAGCCACTGCGTCAATCCATCTTGTTGAGAGTCTTCCTCTTTTTCACTGACCCTGTACTTTACCAAGCATGATGTCCTTCTCAAGGGACTGATCCTTCCTGACAGCATGTCCAAATTATGTGAGATGTAGTCTTGCCATCCTTGCTTTTAAGGAGCATTCTGGTTCGACTCCTTCCAAAACAGATTTGTTCATTCTTTTGGCAGTCCGTGCTATGTTCATTATTCTTCACCAGCACCACAGTTCAAAGGTGTCAATTTTTCTTCGGTCTTCCTTACTCATCGTCCAGCTTTCGCATGCATATGATGTGATTGAAAATACTTTGGCTTGGGTCAGGTGCACCTTAGTCTTCAAGGTGACATCTTTGCTTTTCAACACTTTAAAGAGGTCTTTTGCAGCAGATTTGCCCAATGCAATGCATCTTTATATTTCTCGACTGCTGCTTCCATGGGTGTTGATTGTGGATCCAAGTAAAATGAAATCCTTGACAACTTCAGTCTTTTTTCCATTTATCATGATGTTGCTTACTGGTCCAGTTGTGAACATTTTTGTTTTCTTTATATTGAGGTGTAATTCATACTGAAGGCTGTAGTCTTTGATCTTCATCAGTAAGTGCTTCAAGTCCTCTCCACTTTCAGCAAGCAAGATTGTGTCATCTGCATATCGCAGGTTAATAATGAGTCCTCCTCCAATCCTGATGCCCCATTCTTCTTCTTATAGTCCAGCTTCTCAGAAAACCATATGATGCTTCCTTAAAAAGCTAGAAGTAGAAATACCGTAGGATCCAGCAATCCCACTGCAAGGAATATATCCTGGAGAAATAAGAGCCGTCACACAAATAGACATACACATCCCCATGTTCAATGTAGCATTGTTCACAATAGCAAAAAATGGAAACAACCTAGATGCCCCTGAACAGATGAATAGATAAACTATGGTACACCCTGTGGAATACTACGCAACAATAAAGAACAATGATGAATCTGCAAAGCATGTCACAACATGGATGAATCTGGAGGGCATTATGCTGAGTGAAATAAGTCAATCACAAGGACAAATATTGTATGAGACCACTGGTATAAAAACTCATGAAAAAGAAATTATCTTTGATGGTTATGAGGGAGGGGAGAGATGGAGATGGAAAAACACTAAATGGACAATAGATAAGTGGTAACTTTGGTGAAGGGTAAGACAGCCACACAATACTGGGGAATCGAGTATGACTTGTCCAAGGCAAGGTCATGGAAGCTTCATAGACAGTTCCAGACTCCCTAAGGGACCTAATTATTGGGCTGAGGGCTGTGGGGACCATGGTGCCAGGGGACGTCTAGCTCAATTGGCCTAACGTAATTTATAAAGAAAGTATTCTACATTTTGCTTTGGTGAATAGCGTCTGGTGTCTTAAAAGCTTGTGAGTGGCCGTCTAAGATACTCCACTTGTCTTACCTCACCTGGAACAAGGGAAAATGAAGAATACCTAAGACAAGGGAAAGATTAGTCCAAAGGACTAATGGACCACAACCCCCACAGCCTCCATCAGACTGATTCCAGCACAACTAGATGGTACCCCACCGACTGCTCTGACAGGGATCACAGTGGAGGGTCCCAGACACAGCTGGACTAAAATGTAGTAGAAAATTCTAACTCACCACGAAAAAAAAAAAAAAAGACCAAACTTACTTGTCTGACAGACTGGAGAAACCCTGAAATTATGACCCCCAGACATCCTTTTAACTCAGTGATGAAGTCACTTCTTAGGTTCACCCTTCACCAAAGATTTGGCAGGTCCATAAAACAAAACGAGGCTAAATGGGCACACCAGCCCAGGGGCAAGGACGAGAAGGAAGGAGAGGACAGGAAAGCTGGTAATAGGGAACTCAAGGTTGAGAAGGGGAGAGTGGTGACATGTCATGTGGTTGGCAACCAATGTCATAAAATGATATGTGTACTAATTGTTTAATCAGAAGCTAGTTCTGTACACCTTCATATAAAGTACAATAAAGAAGAAGAAAAAGACTTCAGGGAATATTTTTGGTTTAAGTTTTAAAGATTATATCATGGCAGTAGTTTTGGGGGTTCATCCAGCCTCCATGGCTCCACAAAGACTGGATTCCATGAGAACTTGAATTCTGTTGTGTATTCCCCCCATTTTGATCAGGGGTCTTCTATAATATCTTTGGTCAAAATGTTCAGTAATGGTAGCTGGGCACCATCCAGTTCTTCTGGTCTCATGGCAAAGGGGACAGCTATTCATGGAGGTAATTAGCCACACATTCTATTTTCTCCCCCTGGTCCTAACTCTTCTCCTTCCTCTGTTACTTCAGGTGAATAGAGACCAATTGTTGTTCCTTGGATGGCCGGTTGCAAGCTTTTAAGACCCCAGGCACTATGCAACAAACTAGGAGATAGAACAGAAATGCTAAGCACGTTATTAGACCAATTAACTGGGACATGCCATGAGACCGTGACCCTAAACCTCCAAGGAGCCAAATATCATGAGATGTTTGGTTGTACCATAAGCAGCCTCAGCAGTTACTCTCCCTTTTTTTTTTTTTTTTTGTCATTGTTAATATAGCACACAACTTTTGGCAGTTTATCTTTTTACTAGTGTATAACATTGACAGCAATTACATTGACTGGCTGTGCAATCCTATCCTTAATTAATACAATTTTTCCATCAACATAAATAGAAACTCAATACTGCATAAGCAGTAACCTCCCTCTTTCCTTCTCCCTCCTGCCCCTGGTAACCACTAAGAAACTTCAGTCTTTATACATTTGTCTGTGTTTTTATATAAGTGGGGTCATAGGTCATACTACATTTGTTCTATTGTGATTGTCTTATTTCACTCAGCATAATGTCTTCAAGCTCCCTCCATATTGTAGCATGTATGGAGACTTCATTTCTCTTACTGGCCGAGTAGTATTCCATTGTATGTAGGTACAACATTTTATTTTTCTAGTTATCTGTTGATGGGCATTTAGGTTGTTTTCACTTTTTGGCTATTGTGAATAGTGCTGCAGTGAACATTGGTGTACAAGTATCTGTTTGAGTCTCTGCTTTCAGTTCTTTTGGGTATATACTTAGGAATGAAATTGCTGGGTCATAATGGTAGTTTTATTTTTAGTTTTTTGAAGAACTGCCACACGTTTTCTACAACAGCTGTACCATTTTGCATTCCTACCAGCAATGGATAAGGGTTCCAATATGACCTTTTTTTTTTTTTCAAAGAACAGCTATTTTATCTTCCTCTGAATTGTTAATTCTAAGAAGTCCTTTAAACATTGTAAATAAATTTTACAGGACATTTGTTTGAGTTCTGAAAGTAAGAATTTGTATCTTTTTTTTCTGATTTGTAAAGTCATAAAATCACTGTGATGTTTGATCTTAGGCTGTCTTTAATACTTCACGTATTGCTTTACATACTAATATATATTTATCTTATTTTCGTACAACAAAAAACATTCTTAAAATAACTTTGTTGTTGTTAGCTGCCACTGAATTGGCCTTCAACTTTTGTACCCCATGCTCAATGGGATTGGACTGTGGTGATCCATAGGATTTTCATTAGCTGATTTTTTGGAAGTAGATTACCAGGCCTTTCTTCATAGTCTTAGTTTAGAAGCTCTGCTGAAACCTGTTCAGCATCATAGCAATCTGAAAGCCTCCACGGACAGACAAGTGTTGGCTGCACTTCAGGTACATTGGCCAGAAATTGAACCCGTTTACTCCCACATGGAAGATGAGAATTCTACCACTGAACCAACAGAAGAACATATTACTAATATTAACATCCACCAAAAGACCCTTTGCCATCAAGTAGATTCTGACTCATAGCAGCCCTATAGGACAGAGTAGAACTGCCCCATAGGGTTTCCAACAAGGAACTGGTTGATTTGAACTGCTGACCTTTTGGTTAGCAGCCATAGCTCTTAACCACTGCGCCACCAGGGCCCCAATATTAGCATCAGTTGTCATCAAAATATATTTTAATTTAAAATTCTATGAAATACATTTTGCTATGGTTAGATTTCAATAGTTTGATTTTCTTAGCTCTCCTGGAAAAGAGGGCGTTCAGTATTCTCATTTACTAAACATGATACCTTATGCAGTATTGTAGCTAATTTTAAAATCCATATCAGATTTGGAAACCCTGGTGGCATGGTGGTTAAGAGCTATGGCTGCTAACTATAAAAGGTCAGCAGTTCAAATCCACCAGCCACTGCTTGGAAACCCTACGGGGCAGTTCTTTTTTTTAAATTATTTATCTTATTGTTGTATTTTAAGTGAAAGTTTGTAATTCAAGTTAGTCTCTCATACAAAAATTTATACACACATTGTTATGTGACCCTAATTGCTCTCCCTGTACTGTGACAGCACCCTCCTCCTTTCCATCCCTGATTTCCCATGTCCATTCATCCAGCTCCTGATCCTCTCTGCCTTCTCATCTCACCTCCAGCCAGGAGGTGCCCATTTAGTCTCATGTATCTACTTGAGCTAAGACACACACTCTTCACAAGTATCATTTTATGTCCCATAGTCTAGTCTAATCTTTGTCCGAAGAGTTGGCCTTGGGAATGGTTTTAGTCCTGTGTTGACAGAGTCCGGGGGCCATGCTTTCTGGAGTTCCTCCAGTCTCAGTCAGAGCATTAAGTCTGGTCTTTTTACTAGAATTTGAATTCTGCACCCCGCTTTTGTCGTGCTCTATCAGGGACTCTGTTGTGTTCCCTGTCAGGGCAGTCATGGTGGTAGCCAGGCACCATCTAGTTCTGGTCTCAGGCTGATGGAGTCTCTGGTTTATGTGGCCCTTTCTGTCTCTTGGGCTAATACTTCCTTTGGGGCAGTTCTACTCTCTCCTATAGGGTCGCTATGAGTTGGAATCAACTCAACGGCAACAGGTTACAGTTTATATCAGATTTAAAATTAAACCCATGAAAAAAGTTTTTAATTAAAAAACAGATTATTGAGATTTTAGCTAAATTATTTAAAAATCTGCCTCTCACTTTAGGGCATCTATTCTTTAGTTTGCATACTCTGACAATCTCTTGAATTTTTTTTTCAATAAAGTGACCGTTTAATTGCTAAGAACTCAAGAAAGTATGTGAAGAAACCTAGGAATTGTTTTAATTTTTTACATTGTTGGCGAACTCTACTTTTAGAACCAAATGGGTTATACAATAGATGGAAAATTTTTGGTTGGTATGGTAGTGTCTTTAACTGTGGCCTAAGAAAACAGATTAACAATTCTAAAAATTTAGTTTGTTTTATGTTTTAGCATGATACTAATTTAGCTTCGTTGTTAAATAATAAGTTTTTCCCCTAAGTAATCAGGTTAAGTATTGGTGGATTAAAAGATGTTAAATTATATGTAATTGGTTTTATGCACTATTTTTTGTTGCTTTTAAACATTATAGTATTTTTTTTTTTCCTCTCTTTCCTAATCTGACAAAGATTCCTACATTAAAAATTATGTTGGGACATTTCTAAAACAGTCAGGAATCAGGCAGTTTTCTCAGGACTTAGGAGATAAAATTGAATAATTGTTATTTGTTTATTTTTTTAATTTCCTACAGGTGAACTGGCACAGAGGTTGATCTCAACATGCCATTAGTAAAAAGAAACATCGATCCAAGGCACTTGTGCCACACGGCACTGCCTAGAGGTATTAAGAATGAACTGGAATGTGTAACCAATATTTCCTTGGCAAATATAATTAGACAACTAAGTAGCCTAAGTAAGTATTCGTATACTAATAAAAATATTACTCTCAAACTGGAATGTTATACCTTAAGAGTATTAAGAAGATGTTCTTGGAATTAATTTTTTGGGGGGGTGCAGTATTTGGTATGACAAACACAAAAGTATCCTGAAAATGTAGTCATTTTTAAGTAAAATCATGAGTTTTAGAATTATTTTTGAAATTAGCAGAAAGCATGGGATACTTGTTGTTAGTTACTGTTGAGTTGATTCCTACTTGTGGCAACCGGATGTGTGCAGAGTAGAACTGCTCCACAGGGTTTTCAAAGCTGTGACCTTTCAGAAGCACATCACCAGGCCTGTCTTCCGAATCGCCTCTGGGTGGGTTCTCACTGCCAGCCTTTAGGCTAGTAGTCAAGCGCTTAACTGTGCCACCCAGGGAAGTGACATACTTAAAGAAGTGAAATTCCAATGATCTCTTAATTTAAATACTTCTTCAAACCTTTCTTTTAACTCCTTGTAAACCCTGGTGCCGTAGTGGTTAAGAGCTATGGCTGCTAAACAAAAGGTCAGCAGTTTGAATCTACCAGGTGCTCCTTGGAAACCTTAGGGGGCAGTTCTACACTGTCCTATAGGGTCACTATGAGTTGGAATCAACTTGACAGCAACGGGTTTGTTTTTTGTTGTTGTTGTTGTTCTTAGGTGATAAGACTCCTTATATATGAAAATATTTTATTCATGTATTATGTAGTGTTTATGTAGGGATTTGTCAAAAGTAATAAATACAGGAGTTAGATCCATTTAAGTATAAATGTTTTGTTTGATGTATGTGTTAAAGAATACATGTAGTCATATAAATGTATGTGCATATATGGTACAGATTTGATATACACCCCATTCATGTGTTTTCAGTAGTATTTGAACACCCATTGTGTTGTACAGGAGCCCTGATGGCGCAGTGATTAAGCATTCGGCTGCTAACCAAAAGAACTGCAGCTTCAGTCCACCAGCTGTTCCTTGGAAACCCTATGGGACAGTTCTACTCTGTTTCCTGTGGGGTCGCTATGAGTCAGAATTGACTCGATGGCAGCAGGTTTGGCTCTTGTGTATATGTGTGTTGTTCAAAGCACTTTGAAACAATAAAAAAAAAATTGAAAATGTCAAGAAGATCCTGATCTTAGCATAGGACTGTTTCCGTTTCTGAATTTTATCACCTCTGTTTTACCTATTGTTGTGATACCAAAAACCCGTTGCCATCGAGTCGATTCTGACTCATAGCGACCCTATAGAATAGAGTAGAATTGCCCCATAGGGTTTCCAAGAAGCAGCTGGTGGATTCAAACTACTGACCTTTTGGTTAAAAGCAATATCTCTTAACCACTGCGCCACCAGGGCTGTTTTTATGATACAGATCTCAAATGCAGTATAACTACACAACTCTACTTGTTTCCTCTTAAGAATTTCTGGCTTATATGGACCTTTTTGCTACTAAAGCAGGGCCTTGCTCAACTTCTTTAAGGGATGCTTAAACAATTCTCCTTATCATCACATCTATTTGTTTTTTTTTTTTTTCCCATCCTAAGAGAAAGAGATAAATAGACAAACAGACATACAAATACCTGAAACATTGTTTTAATAGCACTTTGTAGAAAAGGTTATAGAACTTATTTTAAGAACAGGATTCGCCTTCAGTTCCCTGAGGAAAAAGATAATGAAGCCTTTAAAATGCTTATTGTTTCATTTAAGTACCTTCTGAGTGATCAGGAGATGAGAACATAAAATTCTGATACTGGTAACCCTGGAGGCCTAATAACTAGAAAAGTTCCATAACTTCTAAGCAGACTTTATTCTTCTTGAATTTACTCTCCAAACTTCGTTTCTTTTCTCTCTCTTGGCAACCTACCTCATTCTATTTAGTGCCCAGGACAACTGATTGAGGCAAAGAAGCTGATTCCCACTGGGTGTTTTCTTTGGGAAGGCTTACTATTTGCGAAATAGTGCTCCAAATATACTGAGAAATAGATTAAATCCCTAAAAATTAGTAGGCCTGTTTATCAAGATTTGAGGAGAAACACAGAACCTATATCATCAGTCACATCAATTAGTGAAACATTTTTTAAGGAGTACCTACCTGGGTGATGCATACAGTTAACGTGCTTGGCTGCTAATCAAAAGGCTGGTGATTCAAGTCTACCCAGAGCTACCTTGGAAGAAAGTCCTGGCTATCTATTTCTAAAAAAAACAGTTATTAAAAACCTTATGGAGCACAGTTCTACTCTGACACACATGGGTTCAGAATCAACTCAACAGCAACTAGTGGTTTTTGTAAAAAGTAGGCAAACATTTGTACCCTGAAGACTGATTTGTTTAAGGTTTGGCTTGCCCCAGCAGGTTTAACTAGTATTCTGAAGGGTAATTTCAGAGAGATTTTGTTAAAGATGGTGACCATTTCTAATCTTATTTCTTCTTGAGGCTTTGGAACAGAATGTCCTGTCCAAGTCTAACAGAATAAAGTGAGAATCAACTAGAATTTTATCAGCTTCCCAGAAATGTCAGAAGAATGAGTGTGGTCAGGTAGATGGCAGCAGCACAACTACCAGTGAGCAAATAGGTGTGTGGTGGCAACAGATGAAAAGGTGGAGTGGTATCTGGGCAGCAGTCTCAGGTCAACCTAAGTACCCTAAGTAGAGAAGAAAGCATTTTTTCAAGAACTTATTTGCAGAGAATTTCAAAGGGAAAGAAGGGCTCGAGGCAATTCAAGAATGGTGATGTTGTTTTAGGTTTTTTTTTTTAATACCAAACCAAAAATCAAACCCATTGCCATCAAGTCTATTCCGTCTTATAGTGACCCTATAGAACAGAGTAAAACTGCCCCATAGGGTTTCCAAGGAGCGGCTGGCTGATAGATTCAGACTGGTGACCTTTTGGTTAGCAGTTGAGCTCTTAATCACTGCACCACCAGGACTGTTACATGTATATATGTGTGTATATATATATATATATATATATATATATATATATACGGTCTTTGAAAATCTGAAGCAGGACAATATTTAACTGGTAAAAATATAGTAAAAGTAGATTCTCTTCTTCCCTTCAATCTATCCTACACTGTAAATAGATTTTTTGTTCTCAGGCCCAGATAGGATCACATCACTTCCATGTTTGAATGCTTCAAAAGGCTGTCCATTGCCTACCAAGTAAAATAAGGTCTCTGGGATTGAGCCACCATTTGCCATGCCAACTACCGTAGGTCTCCCTCTATTTGATTTTACACAGTATGTTGCAGCCAAACTGCTCATGGACTTCTGTGCATCTGTGCCTTTATATAGCTTCCTCTGCCTGGAATAGATTCTCTGTCATCTTTGTATGTTAAAATTTTACCATCTTTCAAGTTTCAGTGTCACTTAACAATTACTGTCTCTCTTCCCCTCCATCCAGATGTATTTTCTTTCTTCTCTGAGTTTACATAGCACTTTTATCCATACCTGTATTATGAAACCTCTTTATACCTTATATTTTATTTATTTGTATAAATAATATCTCCTTATTAAATTGTGTGTAACTTCATGGCAGAGACATTGATCAAGCTTGTATTTTTCAGAATACCTAGCACAAACTCTTGCACACTGAAGGTACTTATAAATATTTATTTACTGAATTAAGGAAGAAACAGTGAACCTGACATGTCTAATCAAACTTATTTTTCTTTTTTAAAACAAAATACTAATAATAAGTATGATTTAGAAAATAAAAATATATTCCACTATTAAGTGAAACTTGCAGTTAAGACTTGGAGAATGTTACTTTATAGAATGTTTAAGGAGTTCATCTTTTGCTGAGGGATATTTAATAGAAATATTTAGGGTGGCTATTTGGGGCAAAGCTTAGTAAAGTAGTCAAAAAATAAATAAATAAAAGTAGAATTAAGCAAATACCTCTTTCCTTGTGTGTTCCTTCTGGAAAAGGAAAATAAGGACATAATCTTTATGAACAGAATCACATGATAGATAACTATTGAGATTATTTTTAAAATATGGTTTCATATATGAAAGGTAGGACCACAAGAGTTGTACTTTTGCTTACTTGTTATAACTACTTACTCTTTTTAGAGGCTTCAGTTATTTTGTGTTTTGGGACAGACTTAATATTTATATATTTTAGTCTAGGGAAATATTTTTATGTTATCGAAGGTCTAAAGTGAGAGGTGTGGAGCGGTCACTAGTCGGGGAATTAAGTCGTCAAACAAGCTGTCTGAAGGACATAAGGGTATCAGCCAGGAGTCTAATATGCATCATGATTGAAAGCAGCAGGTGAACAGAACCTGGCCTTTGACAGACAGAAGGCAAGTGGGTTGGACAGAGATTAAAGACCAGTGGAAGGGGTGATTAGAGGAGAAGCTGACAAGCAGTATGTTCCTGTTATAAAATTATAACAGAGCTACTTAAAGAATTGAGTAAATTATTCCCCATTATTCCAAATTTAATCATTAAATTTTTTTTTTTTTATTCCAGTTCATCTTTTGAATTGAGGGGTTAGCTTTTTAATAAGACATCTATATCCATTTTAAGAATGGTTACTTTTTTCAGGTTAAGTATTGGTAGTAAATCAATAACAAAATATTACATTGTTTACTTGTGTACTTGTTTCCTCCTTGGGAAAGCCAATACAGAATTGTACTTTCACAAAGAGTCAAAAGAAGAGTCTTAAATTTCCTACGTATCGTATTAACCATATTGTTTGAAGACATTTTGCTGATTTTCTTTTTTGTGTATGTGTGTGTAGTCTAGCACTGATTGTATCTAATGTAACATAACTTCATGTAAAACTTACTAGAGTACATCAATAAAACATGTTAAAACAGAAATAACATTAATAACTTTGGAAACACTTCTTAAAATTAAAATGAATTTTGGATTTAATACAGACATCTGGTTTTAGGTATATTCCCAATATAGGATTTAGAATCAATATAATTGATTAAGGGTATTAATTTGCAGTATTAACCCATTTTTTTACATAAACTGAGATGAAAATTTAAGGAATTCTTAAGTCTGTTATAGTCCATATAAGCAACATCTGTCAGCAACATCTTGTAGCCAAATTGAAAATATAAATACATTGTAAAGTAACACTAAACTAGGTTACAGAGAGTTGAAATCTGAGCCATGTAGGCATTTTCTAAGCAATTTGTAGAGATTCAAAAGAAAAGAGAAGACCCACAAAAATATTGTAGCAAGGTGTTACAATAGTTTGTTGTTGCTGGGTACCATCAAGTCAATTCTGACTCATAGTCACCTATTGTGACAGAGTAGAACTGCTCCATAGGGTTTTCTTGGCTGTAATCTTTACAGAAGCAGATTACCAGGTCTTTTCTCCTATAGAACCAGTGGGTGGATTCTAACCACCGACGTTTCAGTTAGCAAGTGCTTCACTGTTTTGCCCCCAGGGCTCCTTAACAATAGTTTGTTGTTGTTGTGTGCCTTGGCGTAAATTCTGACTCATAGCAACCCTATATGACAGGGTAAGAACTCGTTTCCTAGGCTGTAATATTTTTATGGGAGTAGATTGCCAGGTCTTTTCACCCACCGAGTGGCTGGTGGGTTCAAACTGCCAACCTTTCGGTTAGCAGTGAAGCGCTTAACCGTTGCACCACCAAGGATCCTTAACAATAGTTTGCTTTGTTGTTAGGTGCTGTCAAGTCAGTTCCGACTCACAGTGACCCTGTGTACAACAGAACGAAACACTGCGCGGTTCTGCGCCATCCTCACAGTTGTTGTTATGCTTGAGCCCATTGTTACGGCCACTGTGTCAGTCCATCTCATTGAGGGTCTTCCTCTTTTTTGGTGACCCTCTACCAAGCATGATGCCCTTCTCCAAGGACTGGTCCCTCTTGATACCGTGTCCAAAGTACATGAGACAAAGTCTTAACATCCTTGCTTCTAAGGAGCATTCTGGCTGTACTTCTTCACAACTTGTTCGTTCTTCTCCCAGTCCATGGTTTATTCAGTATTCTTCATTAACACCATAATTCAGAGACATCAGTTCTTCTTCAGTTGTCCTTATTCGTTGTCCAGATCTTGCCTGCATATGAGGCGATTGAAAATATCACGGCTTGGGTCAGGCGCACCTTTGTCTTCAAAGTGACATCTTTGCTTTTCAACACTTAAAAGAGATCTTTTACAACAGATTTGCCCAATGCAAATAGATCATGTGATTTCTTAACTGCTGCTTCTGTGGACATTGATTGTGGATCCAAGTAAAATGAAATCCTTGGCAACTTCAGTCTTTTCTCCATTTATCATGATGATGCTTACTGGTCCAGTTGTGAGGATTTTTGTTTTCTTTATGTTGAGGTGGAATCTATACTGAAGGCTGTAGTCTTTGATCTACCTCAGTAAGTGCTTCAAGTCCTCTTTGCTTTCAGCAAGCATGGTTGTATCATCTGCATATTGCAGGTTGTTAATGTGTGTGCCACCCATCCTGATTCCGCGTTCTTTATATAGTCCAACTTCTCGGATTATTTGCTTAGCATACATATTGAATAAGCACAGTGAAAGGATACAACCCTGACGTACACCTTTCCCAGTTTTTAAACCACACAGTATCCCCTTGTTCTGTTCGAACAACTGCCTCTTGGTTTATGTACATGTTCCTCATGAGCACAATTAAGTGCTCTGGAATTCCCATTCTTCACAATGTTATCCATAATTTGTTGTGATCCACACAGTTGAATGTCTTTGTATAGTCAATAAAACACAGGCAAACATCTTTCTGGTATTCTCTGCTTTCAGCCAAGATCCATCTGACATCAGCAATGATATCCCTCGTTCCACGTCATCTTCTGAATCTGGCTTGAATTTCTGGTAGTTCCCTGTTGATGTGGAGCAATAGTTTACCTCCTTGGAATTAAGCTCTCTGGCATCTTTCCCACTTGACATCGTTAGAACCTGGAATTAAATGTAAAAGGCCTCCAGACAGCCAGAATAACTAAGTCCATGCACTAAAGATCATGCACAAAAAATTATCAATTGTTACCTCTCTCAGAGGTGGTTTACTTTTACTTTGATAGTTCAAATAGGTTTGATTATGTTGTTTCCAAACATTTATGTTTCAGAGAGCTAAAGAGAGGGTAGAGGGGGAGATAATAGATGCAGGCATACACGGAAGGCAGCCAGAAGAGGTAGTTTATAGCAAAGGTAGAAATGATATAAGGCAAGAAGAACATAAAAACTAGAGAATGGCCATTTGATGTAAAAGCTAATATTCTTAAACATTTCAGGGCTGTTTTCTATCTTGGGATAATAATTGATTTTCATAATAACTGCGAGTTCTTAAGAAAAGATTAAATTATGTTTCACTTTGTATTCCACTTAAGAAGACAGGGAAGTTTACAATGCATTTTACAACAGTTTCCATTCAGAATGTTTAAAATAATAACTGATACATTAAATAATCTCTGAATTACATAGGAAACTTGGCTATTCAAATGGTTCTAAATAATTGAGGTTTTCGGTTTGGTACTATTAATAACACTAAAACTGCTAGAGAACATAGCAGTGAAGGTACACTGCAGAGCTCAGCCTGGCTTGTGGTTGAACATCTTCCTAACCTCTTCACAAAAATGTACATCCAGTTTTTTATGAGATTTCTCCCGGTTGAACACAATTCTGTTTTGTAACAGATAATCACTGAAAACCTGGAATTCACTTTATATCCTATTCTGCTATACTGAAATTTTTTCCCATTTCATCATTGTCTTTCTCAACAACCATTGGAGGTCTGATTACCTGAGGGATGTTTCGCCATTCTCTTCCCAAGGTCTTCGTCTTGTTAAATATAGTCAGTTTATTGCCAGGAAGAACTGATAGGGCCTATTTCTTGCTCTTAAGCATAGACAGATAATTTGACAGACAGACAGATAGATAGCAAGCTAAATGAGTAGGGGGGTAGATAGATATATTGGATCAATAAGAGAAATAGACAACAGATATCATTGAATACTTTGCTGTATGATAAAGCTACATGGTTCTTGCCCAAAAAAAACATACTTCACTTAGCTGAAGAGTCTCCAATATGATTAATACACAAACAGTTATGAATAGTGTAAGCATGTATATAATTAAAGTTTTGCATTTTAGATTGCAGGAGCTGAGAGAAGAGAGATAAGCGTAAACTGAAGTCACTAGAGAAGACTTGCTAAATGAAATGTATTTAAATACTTCTCTGTCACAGAAACTGTCTTGATAGAACTTACATTGGAACTAGATTTAACCTAGAAACTATCCTTGGATCTAAAATGTCTCAATTTAGGAAGATCATTGATTAAAAAAAAAAATTAAAGATACAGGTAGTAGTTGATTCATCTTTGTGGTGTATAGTCATTAATGTCACATTCATTACTTTATATGTTCTAAATACACTTGAATATTTTTCATTATAGATTTTCTGAAACTTCTCCCTAGCTCATTTATTATGTAGAAATGTCTCTTTTTCTCCTTTTAAAATATGTTTATTTTGGCATCTCCTTTTCAGTAATGGGAATTTACATGGTTAGAGAAATACAGTGATTTTAGATTATGATGATTTTTTAAATAAATTGGAACAAGGGAGAATATAAAATATCTCATAAATTTTCAGAATCTCTTGTTTCGGGCATACCTGAGATGGATCATGTATTAGGTCTATGAAGAATCTTGTACTCTGCCACCTGTCCTGAAATTCAGTTCTAGTGTAGAGTCTGTGTATGAATGCTAATTTTGAATTAAAAGACATGTTATTTGTATGTACTTTTACATGTTCATCTTCCCTAACCCTCAACAAATGGGTACATATGTATAGAGCAGGTAAAGTATTTCTATCTTAGATAAAAGTCACCCAGAAGGAAATAACAGAGCTTGGATTTCAAACCAGCTTTCCCAGGGTTTGTGCTTTTTTCCCCACTCTGTCACAACTTGGGGATGGGGGGGGCTGCCGTTGAGTCGATTCTGACTCATAGCGACCCTGTAGGGTTTCCAAGGCTGTAAATCTTTACAGAAGCATACTGCCACATCTTTCTCCCGCAGAGCAGCTGGTGGGTTTGAACAGCTGACCTTTTGGTTAGCTGCCGAGTACTTTAACCACTGAGCCACCAGGGCGTGGTACAACTGGGTAGCTTTTTGAAGTTTAAACTAGTTCCAAATAAATACCAAATTAAGTAGGACAGCATTTTTAAATGTTAATTTTTTTTTGTATTTATCTCTGATCCCATTAAATGTTAGGGTATATATGTCATTTTTGCTTAGGTAAATATGCTGAAGATATATTTGGAGAATTATTCAATGAAGCACATAGTTTTTCCTTCAGAGTTAACTCACTGCAAGAACGTGTGGACCGTTTATCTGTCAGTGTTACACAGCTTGATCCAAAAGAAGAAGAATGTAAGTTTATTCTGTATTTTTAAAATATATATACTTTTTATTAGGTGAGATGAAAGATATCTTTAAGAATAGTATTAAACATGATTTTTATTGTGAATCTTTTTACCCATGACCTTTGGAGTACATATTGTAATAAATCAGTGAGTCATCTATAAATAGTATCAGTATGACTCATCTGGCTTTTCTTGTCTGCTATTTTTCTTTTTTACTTCTTCTTTTTGTACACTAAATAGCTCTTAATCTTTTGACATAAAGAAAACATTTTAGCCAGACTTTTTCCTCCATTCTCTTGTTCTTTTCTCCTTTATAATTTCTTTATATACTTTTGTCTTAGATATAAAAATGATCTGAAAATTACCTGAAATCCTTTGATTCTGTAAGAATGTAATTCCTCTTAATATGCTTTTGTATGTGTGTAAAATTGCTGAAGTCTGATTTAGTTATTTAATTGAGTGTTACTTCCTACTTGAAGTGAATGTTCCCAAAAAACCAAAATTCTCAATGTAGTACAGAAAAGTTCTATGCCAAGATATTAAGCCGGAGATAACAGGTTCAAAAGCCACACTCTAAAACAGTGGTAGAAACTTTAGTAGTGAAAGCACAGTTCATGTCTTGATAGAGTATATCAAATGCTGATGTTTCCCAAATGCCTCTTTTTGTTTTACACAGAGAAGTGGAACTACTAAGAACGTATTTTTCACTTATCTACCCTAGGGAATTGCTTAATGTGAATCTCTTACAACCCTCTCTTCAAAATATATTTTTGTTGAATAACATTTTTAGCATAAATGCAAGTTATGTAATAAATCTAAATTTGAACAATAAAACTATTAAAGAATATCACTGGAAAAAGCAAAAAGGAGAATGTAATGATGGATGTCTTAGGATTGAATCAAATTCATTTGACGTAATCTAATTTAATGTATAAGGAGAGGCAAATACTTTCCATGCTAAGTTTCTACTGTTCGCAAAGATAAGAAATCATAGCAGTGCGTATTTTTAAAACAGCTTTCAAACCCAAAACTCTGCTGCCGTCTAGTCGATTCCTACTCACAGTGACCATAAAGGACAGAGTAGAACTGCCCCGAATGCTTCAGAGAAGCAGACTGCCACATCTTTCTCCCATGGAGTGGCTGGTGGGTTCGAACTGCCAACCTTTTGGTTAGCAGGCCACGCTTAACCACCGCACCACCAGGGCTCCTTAAACAGCTTTATTGAGATAAAATTGATATACTGTTCAATTCACCCATTTGAAATTGAAGTGTATAATTCAATGGTTTTTAGTATATTCACGGTTTGCCACTATCACCACAATCAATTTTAGAACATTCTCATCACCCCAAAGAGAAACCTTGTACTCATTAGCGTCCTCTCCATTTTCCCTTACACCTATCCCCTGGCAATCACTAATCTACTTTCTTTCTCTGGATTTGCCTGTATGGACATTTCATATAAATGGAATCATATAATATGTGATCTTCTGTGACTATCTTCTTTCGCTTAGCATTATGTTTCAAAGTTCATCTATGTATCAGTACTTTATTCCTTGTTATATTCCGGTGTATATGTATATCACATCTGGTTTATCCATTAACTCGTTGATGGACATTTGGGTTTCCATTTTGTATCTATTATGAATCATGGTGCTATGAATACATGTATACAAGTTTTATGTGGACATATGTTTTCCTTTCACTTGGGTATATACCTAGGAGTAGAATTGCTGGGTCATATGGTTAACTCTATGTTTAACCTTTTGAGGAACTGCCAGACTGTTTCCAAAGCAGATGCAAAATTTTGTATTCCCACCAGATAGTTCCTATTTCTCCACATCCTCACCAACCCTTGTTTTTGTCTGTCTTTTTTTATTATAGCCATTCTAGTGAGTGTGAAGTGGTATCTCTTTGTGGTTTTGATTTGCATTTTCTTGATAACTAATGGTCTTCAACGTCTTTTCATGGGCTTATTGGCCATTTGTTTATCTTCTTTGGAGAAATGTCCATTCAGATCCTTTGCCCATTTTTAAATTGGGTTATTTGTCTTATTATTGAGTTGTAAGAGTTCTGTATATTTTTCTGGATCCAAGTCCCTTATCAGATGTATAATTTGCAAATATTTTCTCCCATTCTGTGGGTTGTTTTTCTTGGTAATATCCTTTGAAGCATAAAAGTTTTTAGTTTTTGTAAAATCCAATTTACTATTTTTATTTTGTCATTTGTGTTTTTGGTTTCATACCGAAGAAGACTTTGCCTAACCCAAAGTTACAAAGATTTATTCTCCTATATTTTCTCCTACGATGTTTATACTTTTAGCTCTTACATGTAAGTCTGTGATCCATTTTGAGTTAATTTTTGCATTTTGTGAGGAAGAGGTCCAACTTCATTTTTATGTGGACTTTCAGTTGCTATAGTACTATTTGTTGAATAGTACTACATGGCACCCTTTTAAAAAACCTTAGTACTTTTTTTAATAAATTTTTTTAAAATATTTTATTGAGTTTTTAACGAAAGTTTACACAGCAAGCTAGTTTCCCATTTAACAATTTCTATACATATTGTTCAGTGACATTGGCTAGGTTTTCCACATTGTGTCAATATTCTCATTATTTCCACTCTGATTGTTCCACTTCCATTAATCCAGCTTCCCTGTCCCCCCGTCCTTCTCATGTACTTTTTAAACTAATAAAATTTGACTTTAAAAGTCCTTAATTTTAAATACAAATTATTTTATTCCCTTCTGTTTTCCTTATTCCACTGATTTTAGTACATATCCAGACAGTTAATCTAACAAGGAAATAAAACAGTAAAAAATTTTTTTTAGAAACTATATGTAGTTTGCCACATATCAAATAATATCAAGTAAATAAATAGATATCAAAACATTCTGGAAGTAACTTTCCTTGTCTAACCCTTAAGCTCTCAACAAATTAAATTTGTTATATGGCCTAAATTTCTTTTGTTAAACCTGCTTATCCATCTAGCCATTCTTTGTCAGTCATCTCAAGATTTATGCTTTTTATCTCTGAAGACTCATTGTTGAAGAGAAAATATATAACCTCAAAACAGAATTAAAAATAAGTGTCTCATTTCCCATACTTCTCTTTAGTTATTGTGAGAAGAAACTTTTTTTCTTCTTTGGATTTTATTTTGGTGCTTTGAGCGTGTTACAAGTCATGCAGCAGTAGAGTTTCTGGGAATGCAGTCGTGGTATGGCCATTGATTGCAGAGCAGCCTCGTTGCTCCACCAATTCCATAGGTCCAAACTTTCATCTTGAATGAGCTTTTACTTGTGAGAATGATAAAGGTACTATTTTAGGAAGAAGAATAATTTAAGAATTGTTATGACTTCAAAACTGACCTTGCTATGGTATAAAATATTTATTTTTGTATACTTAAGGCCATATTAAATATGTAAGAAGTTGGCTAATTTTTTTGTATCAGGAAATCACTTTAAGAATTAAGAGTGCATTTTTTTGTACATTTCTTATTTTAACATGCTATACAGTCCAAAAGAAAATGAATAAATGGAGTTATTTTTAATCTTACATATATGATGAGACTTCAGTAGTTACTAGGGATACTAGTGTACAAGACAGTCTTGGTCTTCAAGAGCTTATAGTCTAGGTAGAAATCCTTATAGTACAAGATAAAAAGATAAGTGAAATAGTAATATAGATTACCAATACTTGAGAATATTTTCTTTACAGTAGTTTTTTGTAGTATATTATATAGGCATACTTACTGTATGTATATATAACAGAAATCAATAGTGTGTTTAGCCTAGAATGCTAATTCCTTCTGTGTTACTGGTATAAGAAAAAGAGAAGGAATAAAGTGAGATGGAAAAAAGGATTATAGAACAGAGGGAGAAAAGAATCTAAGTTGGTTGGGCCTGGGGATGTCAGGTAGAGAAAAGAAAAAGGTATATTTGGTGGGAAATGTAGATATGCTTCAGGTATCGTTTAGGGCCTTCAGAGCCTTAGAAATCGAAGGATGCATTAATATCAATGTGATTGGAAAAATTAGGCACAAAATGATATGGAATATGATAAAACATTTAAAGTATGGTTTCTGATTCATAAGCCACTAAGATCATAACCTCTTTATCCATGCTGATTTTTAAACATTTGTGTTTATGTTAAATCATTTTTATAAAAATAAAACAAATACATTTTTTATTTTTGTTTTAGTGTCTTTGCAAGATATAACAATGAGAAAAGCTTTCCGAAGTTCTACAGTTCAAGATCAGCAGCTTTTCGACCGCAAGACTTTGCCAATTCCATTACAGGAGACATATGATGTTTGTGAACAGCCTCCTCCTCTCAATATACTCACTCCTTATAGGTTAGTAGCTTAATGTCATTTATCTCAGTTCACGTAGGTAGTGGTCTACATTTAAACACTAAACCCCAAATGTTCTTTATTTCACTGAGCTTCTGGCCAACACAGAGAGCTCTCCCTAGCCACTGCATTTAGAAAACTTTCTATAAAAATGGCAGCCACCTGACCTCCTGTAACTTCCTTCAGGAAGGGGAGAGAGAATCACCATCAACATTTACAGTCCAAGGATGATTGCTATGAGGCTGGGGTCAGACATACCTCCTTTCTCCATCCTTTTTACCAATTCTGACACCAGCCATTCTTCCCACAGCACTTCTGTGCTGAATTCCATAATTCGTTGCTATGGCCACACAGAACTCACAGACCATACTCACATTTACATGGTTTATTAGGGGGAAAAAAAAAAGCAAAAAGCTCATTGCCGCTGAGTCAATTCTGACTCATAGGGACCCTATAGTACAGAGTATAAATGCCCCATAGGGTTTCCAAGGAGTGGCTGGTGGATTCAAACTGCCAACCTTTTGGTTAGCAGCCAAGCTCTTAACCTTTGCGCCACCAGGAAAGTAATAGGTTACAATTCAGGATACAGTTCTTTGATCAAGAGAGCCTCTTCTGAGCCATGCCTGCAAACAAGCCTCTCTCTGGCCCTCTACCCCTAAGCCCAGCCTCTGCCCTGCTCAGACGAGTGTTACAAAACTCTTTAGCTCCGCCAGTTAAGTGCCCAGAGGCACCCTACTCCACCAGTAAGCCTTGGCCTGAAGGCGCTCAGCTCTCTCACCGCTTGGGTTGACAAGCCTAGCTCCAAAGACAAGTGCATGGAGTTACCCCCACTCCACCAGGAAGCTTCCTGCCTGAAGGCAGTCAGCTCTCTCCATGGGTCAGCGAGCCTAGCTCTGCCAAGTGCCCAAAGGCACCCCACTTCACCAGCAAGCCTCCCACCCAAAGGTGCTCAGCTTTCTCGCTCTGTGGGCCAGGAAGCTCACTGCACCATCCCCTACCAGTCTTTTGGTTCTGCTGCCTCTGGTGCTGCCATTTCTCTGCCACTGCTTCTTGACATCTTGCCATCTCTGGTGTTACAGCTCTCTGTCTCCTGAATCTAGGGGGGATCTCAGCACAGGGATCCTGAGTCCAAAGGATGCACTCTGCTCCTGGCTCTTCTTTCTTGGTGGTAGTGAGACTCTCCCCCCCGCCCCCCACTCTGTGATTGGCTTTCTTTTAAGCCTGGCAGGATGGCAAAACTGACCAATCCCCTTGTTAGAGTTCCATACACCTTATTTGCATAGTCCCACCCCCACAAGTGTGCCGTGCGCTTTATTTCCATCATTAGCAAGCTATCCAATCCCCTTGGTGGGCCACAGGCTCCTCAGTTTCATAGCCCTACCCAGTCATTTGGTGGTAGTTAGACAAAGAGTATGGGTAGAAGGGCCATATTAAGTAATTCACTGCACCGCACCTTTGCTTTATTCATTACATGAGTTCAGCAAGGCTCTGGCATAGAACAGACAAGACCTGTTCAAGGGAGTTGTTTTAACAAGTTTTATTTTAAAAAACTACTGGCAAACTTATTAATATCAAGCAACAAGGAGTTGTTGTCTTTTTAACTTTTAATTAAATGGAAAATAGAAAAAATAAATAGCTCAAAATTCCACCACACTAACAAAATAAATATTATCATTTTTGCTTATTCTCATCTACTCTTGATCTATATGCATTAAATTTTTTTAATGAACATGTACAGTTACAAAAATTTTTTCTACCATTTAATGTAAAATTTGGAATTATTCAGGCTTTCTTCAAAGTGCTTTACATGATGTGTTAAATAGGTAATTTAAGATGCACAGTACATATCCTGAACAAAATAATATTCAAGCAGGTATTTGAAACTGTAAGTCAGCATGCAGGTCATTGGATATAACTGGTACTACTAGAATGCTGTTAAATGATATCTTCTCGATTTGGAAGGCTAATAAATAAGTTAGAATATTGGCAGAGAATCTAAAATGTTTCTATTCTAAATGATGTTATTTTCCTTTCAGGTTTCATCTTTCGCAGAACTATTTGTAATTATTGGACTTTCCAAAAAGACTTAATAGAAAATTTAGTATTCAGCAAGAGAAGTTAAGGATGAAAATCATCCAGCTATACTTTAAATTATTAATGCCAGCTCTCAAAAGTGTCTGGCTTTCCATTTTCCTAAGTTTTCTGTCTGATTTGTGAGAAATTTTTTATTAGTGTAGTGTTCTAATTTATTTTGGTAGTATTTTTATACATGCTGTATTTTATTAACGTAAGAAAAATTTTTTCAGTAAAACTGCTATTTTGATTGCCTGTCTAAGTCTTACTGTTATGTTTTAATTGGTGTTTTATATTTCAGAGATGATGGTAAAGAAGGTTTGAAGTTTTATACCAATCCTTCATATTTCTTTGATCTATGGAAAGAAAAAATGTTGCAAGATACAGAGGATAAGAGGAAGGAAAAAAGGAAACAGAAGGTAACACAAGAGATTCAAAAAATTGAAGTTATTTTTGGTGTATTTATGTTTTGCTGCATTATGGAACCTTAATCCTGTACTTTGATGGTTTTATTTCATTGAGTCAGTTTAGTCAAATACTAAAGTCTTTATAACCACACAGAAAGATCACAATCTAATGGGGAGCCAGATGAGCTATAAGATAATTATAATGTGGTACAATAAGAGCCATAACAGATATACCCATGGAGAGTTTTGGCACACAAAATAGTAGCTGCTTTAGCCAGGGGACAGGGTTGGTGAACACTTCCAACAAGGCTTATAATGAATCTTGAGGAACAAATAGGAATTAAGTGGACCAGGGAAGAGAAGGGCATTCAGTAAAAGAACAAAGGAAAATTGTGCAGATATTGGTAAAGTAGGTTAAGCCAATATTTTCTTACCACAGAACATACCCTAAAGGTTTGGAGAGGTTATTTTATTCTCACTAAATTCCTGTTATCTGTCTGTTGTGTTGTAATTTTCTGCTTTCTAATAAAATTAGCTTGCATCTGCTTTATTCCATGTTAATGAGAACTGAAAATATAGAAGGGAAGCAAAGTTGGATTTAGGCAAAATTATGGAGGCAAACTGTGTCTTCATTATCCCTTTGTTTCTCCTTTAGCTGTCCCCACTTTCCCTCTTGTTTCCCATAATGCCCTCCTGTTATTATATTCTGTGCTAGACAGGATCCAGTGTTATTGCCAGTTTTTTAAAAAATGACTGGCAGGCCAGATTACTCTGGTAGGCAGTGTTGTGTTTGACAAACATGGTGGTTTTAAAATTTTTGAACTGGAATGCCTCAGATGGGCGTACCTGTCTAGTTCACTGCAGGTTCCATCTTATACCTGACTGGCTTCATTGATGTATGGTATCTTCTCGGCCCCTTTGGGCATTTGAATTTGTTACACCTCCTCTAGACCTTTCTATACTTTCTCTCCCAATAAGAATCACTTTTTGTTGTTTTTTAAAGACCTTGTTTTCTGTTGAGTGACACAATTATTATGGGTTAATTGGATAATGATTTTTTCCAATGTCTTTGGTAGCTAATTGATCACTTCCTAGATCACATAACCTTAGTAAATATTCAAGTTTTGGTTAGAGGTTAACAGTGCTATTAATGGTAGAAATTTTCTTCATCACAAAAGACTACTAGATATAGACCAAAATTGGTGAATATTTTTTCATCTGGAAGGACTTTTTGACTTCAGATTTTGCTGTTTAGGCATACTGTTTGCATTTGGTACATCAGCTTGAATTAGGGGTTAAAAAAATGGCAAGACATTGGAGTTACAGACTAGCTAAGATTTAACTCTGAATCTACCAATGAACTGTGTGTTAATTTTACTATATTATGGTGACATTGTCTTTTTTAATATTGATGTTAGAATTTTGATTATTATAAACTTAGCACTTCAGCTTGGCTTTGTTTCAATACATCTGTTATAGCAGAAAAATCTAGATCGTCCTCATGAACCAGAAAAAGTGCCGAGAGCACCTCATGACAGGCGGAGAGAATGGCAGAAGCTGGCCCAAGGTCCAGAGCTGGCTGAAGACGATGCTAATCTCTTACATAAGCATATTGAAGTTGCTAATGGCCCAGCTTCTCATTTTGAAACAAGGTTTCTTTTCTTTTTTTTTTTTTTAAATTAATGATAAAACGTTGACTTTATTTTTAATATCTGTTATAAGTATAGAGATGATTTTGAAACCCTGACCACTGTGAGCCTACCAAAGTCTGACTTTGGACAGGTCATTTTCTTACCTGGACCTTAGTTTTGTCATCTGTTGAAAGAGTGGGTTGGAATAGATGATCTTTAAGATTGTTTTTAGCTTTTATATGAAGTCTTAATTTCCTCTTGGTATTTCAGGCAGAGTATGCTAGAATTTCATAAGAGAAGAATGGGGTATGGAAATTTTTTTAAGTACTATTGATTCACTGCACGTAAAATAGAAGTTGAGAAGGGGCTATATTTTGTTTCTTTTTCTTTCCCCTGACTTCCTTTCTGTGTCACATTCCCTACCTCAGATGCATCAGGGCTTTCAAACAAACAAAAATTCTCATCCCCTTTTGCAGAAATGTAGAATAGACCCTTTTCCTTTCTTGGTAACTAGGAGTTCTATCTAAGTAACATGCTATCATTCAAAGCACAAACCGGCATCTTTCTGAGAATAAATGTGTGTATAGTTATATTGATTTTTGAATGGAAAAGAGCTTAAGGTTTTCTTTTGAATAACGTATGTAAACTATTAGGCCATAAGTATGAAATAAAGCACTTGGCTGCTAACTGAAAGGTCATTGGTTCAAACCCACCAGCTACACCGTGGGAGAAAGTTGTGGCAGTCTGCTTCCGTAAAGATTTATAGCTTTGGAAACCCTATAGGGCAGTTCTGCTCCGTCCTCTAGAGTTGCTAGGAGTTGGAATCAACTCAGTGGCAATGGGTTTGGTTTTTTGGTTTTATTTTAGGAAAAAATTACACATGAGGGATACTATTTATGTACATTACTGAAAGAGAAGACTGAAAGAATTGAATTTTTTTTTTAAATTTGTAATCTATGGACAAACATCTTATTTCTACTTCTGTTAAGTAATTAAAGTTTTTCTCTGACCTAGTAGTCTAAATACAATTGTTTTTAACTTGCTCTGTGCAATCTGTTAAATTCAACTTACACCCCAGAATGTACTACAATCAATAAGCACTTACAAATCTTCATATACTCAAGGTATCTAAAGTTTTGCTTATATCTGATCGTAAGTCACATGTTGCTATGTTACTCAGTTATTTCCTGAGTACCCTAGCATCTTTGAAAATACCAAAAAGACAAAAACAATATAGCTAGCCATCTCTGTGGTGCTAGTATCAGGGAAGACTTTTTCCCTGAGTACAAGACTTTTGGAAGTTTTTCAGGTTTAAGAATGCAGCAAGATACCCTAGTGTAGTGGTAGAAGATTCCAATTTTTATATTCCCCAGCTTTCTGTTATTAGTATCTTCTCGTAAAGAAAAAAATGAAATAGAGACAAATAGCTTTGAACATAGTTGGTTAAAAATTAATTTTCTTTTCTTTTTTATAAGATTATATGTGTAGTATTTTCCTTGTTATGAGTTTAGTTAGTACTCCATTATAAAATAATAAAATAATGATTATCTTAGTAAATTAAATTAGTAAGGAAAGGTTACACTATAAGCAGCATTCTGTTTCAAGAGCAGAATTTATATAATATTTTTCTGAAAGAAATTTCTTGAAAGTGGTTAAAATATTGGCATTCAAAGGATGACCCTTAAATATCTCATACAGAACACTTCATTTCACCAGTAAGTCAAGAAAAATGCACTGATTTCGTGTATGTTTTTTAGACCTCAGACATATGTGGATCATATGGATGGATCTTATTCACTTTCTGCCTTGCCATTTAGTCAGATGAGTGAACTTCTGACTAGAGCTGAGGAGAGAGTCTTAGTGAGACCACACGAACCACCTCCACCTCCACCAGTGCACGGAGCAGGAGATGCGAAACCCATACCCACCTGTATCAGGTATGTTGAGACAAGCACATGATGTTTTCTCTCAGGAATCAGCAACCTTTTTCTTTAAAGGACCAGATAGTAAATATTTTAGAATTTGTGGGCCGTATAATTTCTGTCTCAACTACTCAAATTCTGCTGTTGTTACATGAAAGTAGCCATAAACTATGCAGAAACAAATGAACCTGACTGTGTTTGAGAAAAACTTTACAAAAGCAGGGAGTGGGTCAGATTTGGCCTGTAGGCGATAATTTGCCAGACTGTAGTAAGAGCTGACATATTCTCCTGAGAAAATTCAGCTAATAAGAATTTACTTTAAAGATTAAATTGTGTTTCATTTTGTTATAGCTTTGGTATCAAGCACATGATGTGTAGTATAGTATAGTAATCAGATTATGGAGAAATTTTTGGAATGTGGTAAAAAGGATAGATCTAAGGTGCTAAGAAACAAAAACCAAAGATGTGGCTGTGAATGCTAATTTGATGTTAGGGGAAGTACTCTAAAAATTTGAGATAGAATAGACAGTGCTTCTAATAATTTTTTGGTAAGGATATTTTACAGTTTAATTTTGTCAGTTAACCAAATTATAAATTTTGTAATAGAGAACTTTTAGAGAAATTTTTCTAATAGAGAAATAGAGATCAGCTTTATAATTTTTAGTTAAAAAAATTAACCTTCTGTCACTGACTCATTTGATGTTCCTCACTCAGGAGGGAAGAGGACCATAAATTTCCTTTTGTGGTTTTTAATTCATTGTTATTGATTTAACTGAAATGACTTAATAGTTTCAATATAAATACAGCATTGTATTGGCCACAAGTACTGCTACAAATATTATAACGTGATAAATGGTGAGTCGTTACAGAAACTCGTATCACAGTGTAGAATTGAGTTTTTTATTTATCATTTTAAGCATACAGTACTTGAGCCATATATGACAGTTGGATGAGAGGATGAGACCGGTTAGAATATTACAAACAAAAGCACCACCTCTTAATTTTCTTGTTGGTATAATTTTAGTTCTGAATTCATTTTAAATACTGCTGAAGAATTTAAAATTTCTGTAGGAACTTATTAATGCATCTACTTTGATATAGTTACTGATAGTCATTTATATTTGTGCAGTTAGGTTTTCTCTAGGTTCTTCTCTTAATAACTTGCTAGGATCTCTTTGTCATTTCAGTTCTGCTACAGGTTTGATAGAAAATCGTCCTCAGTCACCAGCTACAGGCAGAACACCTGTGTTTGTGAGCCCCACCCCCCCACCTCCTCCACCACCTCTTCCATCTGCCTTGTCAACTTCTTCATTAAGAGCTTCGATGACTTCAACTCCTCCCCCACCAGTACCTCCCCCACCTCCACCTCCAAGCACTGCTTTGCAAGCTCCAGCAGTACCACCACCGCCAGCTCCTCTTCAGATTGCCCCTGGAGTTCTTCACCCAGCTCCTCCTCCAGTTGCACCTCCTTTAGTGCAGCCCTCTCCTCCAGTAGCTAGAGCTGCCCCAGTATGTGAGACTGTACCAGTTCATCCACTCCCACAAGGTGAAGTTCAGGGGCTGCCTCCTCCCCCACCACCGCCTCCTCTGCCTCCTCCTGGCGTTCGACCATCATCACCTGTCACAGTTGCAGCTCTTGCTCATCCTCCCTCTGGGCTACATCCAACTCCACCTACTGCTCCAGGTCCCCATGTTCCATTAATGCCTCCATCTCCTCCATCACAAGTTATACCTGCTTCTGAGCCAAAGCGTCATCCATCAACCCTACCTGTAATCAGTGATGCCAGGAGTGTACTTCTGGAAGCAATACGAAAAGGTAATTTTCTCAGAGCTGTTAATAACATTACTGTAGTAGCATTAGAAATATTCTAAATATTTGAGACAATATTGTATTCCCCATTTGTAAAATTTTAGATCATTATGCTTTTGCACAATTAGACTTTCAAAAGCAAAACTATGTCCAGTTTGTATTTTAAAATCATTTTTAGGAAAATATATCACATTTAATCACTTTATTTTCATACTTAATTAGGGATTCTTAAAATGTTTCTCGAGTAAATGAGAAACTGAAAATACCAGGCTTAAATGTTATAGAATATTTAGTTAAAATCCTTTATATTATTTCTGATAGGTATATTAACTCCTTTAAAATGGTGTTTTCTTCAGTATTAAGGTTGTTCATTTGGTGTATCATTGACACTGGTGCTCTACCAGATGGCCTTTAAAGGACTTAAGTTCCTCCCTTAGTAACAAAAGAAAGACTTCTCATATTCGTTCATTGATTCCCTTAGCATTTCTAAATAACTACTGTATGCCAGGCAGTAAAGACTATCGAATGAATAATAGTTTCTTTCCTTGAAGTACTGAAGGGAATAAAGCTGCAGAAAATGTACTCCAACAGTTTTTAATTTATTTGACTATAGAGGTAATAGAAGAACTGTATCACCTGGTTAAGTTTTTAGGCGGTGGTAAACAGGGAGGTACAGTAGGCCATAATAGATAAATAAACTGTAGATATTCACTGAAATATCTGATATCTCACGAGCTAATATCACAGAGGATAAGATAATGAAAGAGTTGATGCCTCTCTAAATGATTCCTTCTAATTCTTTCTAATAGATCCGGCTTTATATTTTACTTTTAGTATTTCTTATGTGTAATTTTATTCCAGATGATTAATAGTGTCTAGCATCTAGTATTTTGGTTTAAAATACTTAATGGTTTGGATTTATTATTATCAGGTATTCAGCTACGCAAAGTAGAAGAACAGCGTGAACAGGAAGCTAAACATGAACGCATTGAAAATGATGTTGCCACCATCTTGTCTCGCCGTATTGCTGTGGAATATAGTGATTCAGAAGATGATTCAGAATTTGATGAAGTAGATTGGTTGGAGTAAGAAAAATGCATCGATAAATATTACAAAACTGAATGCAAATGTCCTTTGTGGTGCTTGTTCTTTGAAAATGTTCGGTCATTCTAGTGTTCTGGTTTCTTTTCCTTGTTAAATAACCCTTTCCTCCATGATCTTTGATTTCTAAGAAAAAAATTTCAACTAAATGTTTTATAGTGGCTACTAAATGTTTTATAGTGGCTTATCATATTTTTTCCCCAGAAAAGACATAATTCGATCAAATAAACCACTAAGTATTAAGCATGGATAGCTGTTGTTAGAGTAGCAGATTCAGTTTTTCTGTATATATTAATTGTGCACTTTGTGAATTTTAATTTAAAGAAAGCAACTGAGATTGAATCTTGAGGGCAGCTGCATCTATTAATGAGCCTTATTACATTGCCATATGTTTTACAAGAAGAAACACTGCCTTGGTTTTATGAGTACATTCAGAAAGTACATTTAGCTTGTAGTGTTGAATTCTCTTAAAGGAATGCTTGAATTCTTGTTTAATTATTGTTTTATTGTTTTTAAATACTTATTTGAATGTTTAGCAGTGCCCCTTTCCCACTTATATATTGTGTGGTACAATTTTGCTTGCCTGTAAGAGTTTAAAATTTTTCCATGTGAAATACTCTGACTTAAACATACATGTAACTTCCATAACTGTTAAGAATAACAGTCTGATTTAATAAATGGTTCATTTTAAAGGTTCATGGGCATTTCTCTTTCAATAAAATTTTCTGATAATTTATCAAATACTATAAAGTAGGCTCTAAATATATAGCTAGTAAACTAAAATTTAAAAAAAAAACTTAAGCTATATAATTCTCTCTTATTTATACAGATTCATATTGTCTAGTATGTAAGGTCGCTTTTATATCATTTTTTTCCTAAGCTTACAAAATCAATATATCTCAACTCCTTCTGCTCTTAAATTAAAATCTCAACCTGCCATCTAATTTCAGTACACCTTGACTTCAGTGTATCAACGGTTTTCTTGAAGTTATATTTCGCCATGAGAAAATGAGTTGTTAGTATTTCCAGAGTCCAGATGGGAGGAGAGAAAAGCACCATTCATATCAGATTACTTAGTCTGAAGAGAAGACTATATGAGATTTTGGTAGCTTGATTGCAGAAGCGAATGCAATGTTCATCCTTCCCTGTGTCTACCCCTTTTGTAATGCAGTTTTTAGCTGTTCCCATCAAGAGATGGGTTTTATCCTATGTCCTTGAATCTGGGTGTCCCTGAGATTTGTTTTGGCCAATAGCATGGGGCAAAAGTGAGCTGTGCCAGTTCTAAGTCAAGGTTTCAAGCAACCTTGCAAACTCCAGCTTCCTCCTTCTCTCTTGGAACTGCCTCTGCCATGGGCATAAGCTTGGGCTAGTCTGCTGGAAGAGCGGAAACCACATAGGGTAGAGCTATTCTAGTTGAGGCTATCTTTGATTAGTCTAGCCCAGCCGAATCCAGAAGAACTGCTCACTGACCCATAAACTCATAAGCAAAATTAAATTGTCTTACACCTAAGGTGGAGCCCTGGTGGCACAGTGGTTAAGAGCTCAGCTGCTAACCAAAAGGTCAGCAGTTCGAATCCACCAGCCACTCCTTAGAAACCCTATGGGGCAGTTCTAGTCTATCCTATAGGGTTACTATGAGTTGGAATTGACTTGACGGCAGCGGGTTTGGTTTTTTGTGGGGGTTTTTTGGTAAGCCTAAGATTATTTTTTTTAATATACTTTTTATGCCTAAATTTTGAGATACATTATTTCACACAGCGTTGTTGTGACAATAAACAGCTGATACATGAGGTCACTTGGTAACTTGATAATTTGGAGATTTAGGCAGATAATTAATGACCTGTAGTGTTTGTAGAACAGAAACAATGAACAAGTTCAATTGTAGCAGTTCAGTTTGGACATAAAACACATTTTCTAATGCTCTTTTGGGTAGTTTTACCGAGAGGAAGACTTCAGATAGCCATCTTGACCCCATCTTTTTAAAAAACCACCTCCCTAAATGGAAACAAGCATAAAATAATTTAAAGCTCCTAAACAGTTCAAGAAATTCCTTTTAGAATCCATGATCTCTGTAATATCTACTTAGTAAAAAAAAAAAAAAAAAAAGGAATAGAAATGCAATGCAAGATATAAATTATGCAATATCATGATTTAAAGATGGCTTTGCTACATTGAACTAATGAAAATAGAATATCAAATTATGGTATTTCTAAGTTGTGTCATATAACTGTACCAAACCCACTGCTGTCGAGTCAATTCCAACTCTTAGCAATCCTACAGGACAGAGTAGAACTGTCCCATGGGGTTTCCAAGGCTGTAAATCTTTTTTTTTTTTTTAATTGTACTTCAGGTGAAGGCTTACAGAACAAATAGTTTCTCATGAAACAGTAGTACACATAGATTGTTTTATGACATAGGTTAACAACCCCACAACATGTCAACCCTATCCCTTCTCGACCTTTTTTTTTTTTTCTTTTTTGGTGACAATATACATAGCCAAAGATACACCATTTCAAAGATTTCTACATACACAGTTCAGTGACATTGACTGCGCTCTTCCAATTGTGCTGCTATTCTCACTTTAGATGAAGGCTTACAGAACAAAATAGTTTCTCATTTAACAGTTAGTACACATGTTGCCCTATGACAATGGTTAACAACCTCACAACACATCAACACTATCCTTACTCAACCTGGGGTTCCCTATCACCAGCTTTCCTGTCCCCTTCTGCCTTCTGGCCCTTGTCCCTGAACTGCTGTCCAAGGCTGTAAATCTTTACAGCAGTAGACTGCCACATCTTTCTCACACGGAGCGGCTGTTGGGTTCGAACTGCTGACCTTTTGATTAGCAGCCAAGCAGTTTAACCACCACACCACCAGAGCTCCTTTATATAACTCTAATTAATAGAAATCATCTTAATGAAGCCAAATGGAATGCATAGGACCCTTGTAATACAAAGAATAAGCCTTTTCCTCCCTTTATTCACTGCTGTACTAAGAACAAATTTATGTTCTCCATGACTCGTCTGTAGAATGCATCAGTAATCTCTTGCTTTTCAAGCCTGACAACCAGCCTCTGAATAAAGAATGAATACCAGCCTTGAATGAACATTTCAGAGACTTTTTTTTTTAAAAGACTAGTTATCAGTACCTTTTCTCATTATTGTAAGGCCAGCTGCTCTGCCTTTTTTTCCCCTCAGAAAAAAAATTTTCTAAGCACAACTGAGCATGTATTGAAGTCATCCTTCTCAAGATATTTATAGTATCTTCTCTTTTCTGTAATAGATAAATTAGTTTAATGGTAATAATTTTGAATATTTTTATAGTATCTATATAAATGTGTTCCTTGTGTATGTGTGTGTTGTACTCAAAGACTTTCTGATAAATTTCTTATTTAGGGACCTATCCTGCCTTTAGGCTATCTTTTTTAATACTGCTGCTTTTGATATAGGATACTGATGTCTCCAGAAGTAATAAAATTTCCCATTCACCTTTCTGGCCTGCACACAATATAAGAGACGCAAGAGCCGTCAAATCACAGTAGTTGTTGTAACAGTTTCCAATATTACTTAAAGGGTCTGTTTTATTCTTATCTATGAGATTCATGAAATGTTACACTTTTAATTTAAAGAAAGTTTATATGAACTATTTATCTAGACCATTTTAGATAAAGGAGCACTTATCCTTAGTGGTTTATTTTTATTATTTATTTATTTGTTAATTTATTTTGATGCCTGCAGAGTTTTGAGACCACTGGGTATTGGGGCCACAGCAGTGAATAGACAGAGCCCTACTTTCTGAGCATACAGATAAATTAACAAAGAACAATGAATGTTATGTTAGGGAAACTCAGCACAGAGACCAAACCTAGTCTGGGGAGCCAGGAAAGACCTCCAAAAAGAAATGGCATTTCAGTGGAGACCTAAGGTTTGAGGTGGACCTAAGCAGACAAATTGAAAGTGAGGGTAGACAATCTCCCAGGCAAGGGGAACAGGTGTGCTTGGATATGAGCTATGAGAGAGATGCTTTGAAGGAATTGAAATATCATTGGTACAAAGTATGCAAGTAGTGGAGTGGCTAGAAATAGAAAAGTAGACAGGAGCAAATTATGAGAAAATCTTAGGAACCATATTAAGAAGTTTGTATTTTATCACATAAAATACAATAAAATTGAGAAAATGGCGTAATCATCAATATCATTTTGGAAAGCTAACTGTGACTGCAAGAGGGTAAATGAATTAGAAGTAAGATTGGAGGTCGGCAGACCAGTCAAGTTTTTATAGCAGGTGACAGATGATAGTAAGAAATGGTGGTGGCAGAGGAGATAGATTCAAGAGATATTTAGGATGTGGAATACACTGGACTTAGTGATTAGAGAGGAAGGAGTTGAGGATGACTCCCAGAATCCTGGTTTACTAATACAGTCACGTGTTGCTTAACATCCACGATTTGTTCTATGAAATACGATGTTACATGATTTGGACATTGTGCGAACACCATATTATAGACTTAGCAAAGCTATATGGGATACCTTTTGTTTCACTTCCAAATCGATACTTCTTTGCCACTTGCACTGGTTTTGCTGCCTTTGGGAGTCATGATGCACTTTACAGTCATATTTTTTAAAGAAAGTTAATCAGATAACGCTGTAACACTGAAGAGACACGTGATACACAAGATTGGATGCTGCTGCCTACGAGTCAAAGCATACACTTATACGGTAAACTTTTTATTTGTAAGTAGGGAACGTGTACATTAAAATAACAATAGAAAGTACAGTACATACATAAGCCAGTAACAGGAGTTTATTATGACTATCAAGACAAATGTATTATAGGTTATATATGTACCGTACCATTATACTCCTGGCAGTGCAATCGCTTTATATTCCAGAGACATGAGATACGCATGTTGCGTGTGGGAAGCTGTTGGGTTCACTACGTTATGTCTATTACATCCCATTCTCCAATTGGGATTTCAGAACTCCATCACATGCATACTTTGTTTTGTTGCTCCTTTGCTTTATTGTGCTTCACAGGTCTGCATTTTTTTACAAATTGAAGGTTTGTGGCAATCCTGCGTCAAGCAAGTCTGTCGGCACCAGTTTTCCAAAGCATGTTCTTACTTCATGTCTCTGTCATATTTTGGTAATTCCCACAATATTTCAAACTTTTTCATTATTATATCTGTTCTGGTGATCTGTGATAGTGATCTTTGATGTTACTATTGCGATTGTTTTGGGGCATCAAAACCACGCCCATGTAAGACAGCAAACTTAATCGGTAAATGTTGTGTGTGTTCTGACTGCTGCACCAACCGGTCGTTCCCCTGTCTCCCTCTGCTTGGGCTTCCCTATTCCCTGAGACACGACTGGAATTAGGCCAATTAATAACCCTACAATGGCCTCTTTAAGTGTTCTAATGAAAGTAAGAGTCACACATCTCTCATCTTAAATCAAAAGCTAGAAATGATTAAGCTTAGTGAGAAAGGCATGTGGAAAGCCAAGAGAGGCCAAAAGCTAGGCCTCTTGCGCCAAACAGTAAGCCAAGTTGTGAACGCAAAGGAAAAGTTCTTGAAGGAAATTAAAAGTGCTACTGCAGTGAACGCATGAATGATAAGAAAGCGGAACAGCCTTATTGCTGATATGGAGGGGGTTTTAGTGATCCGGATAGAAGATGAAGCCAGCCTCAACATTCCCTTAAATCAAAGCCTAATCTAGAGCAAGACCCTAACTCTTCAATTCTGTGAAGGCTGAGAGAGGTGAGGAAGCTGCAGAAGAAACGTTTGAAGCTAGCAGAGGTTTGTTCATGAGGTTTAAGGAGAGAAAGCATCTCCATAACGTAAATGTGGAAAGTGAAACAGCAAGTGCCTATGTAGAAGCTGCAGCAAGGCATCCAGAACATCTAGCTAAGATAACTGATGAAGGTGGCTACAGTAAACAGATTCTCAGTGTAGACAAAACAGCCTTATATTGGAAGAAGATGCCATCTGGGACTTTCATAGCTAGAGGGGAGAAGTCAATGCCTGGCCTTAAAACTTCAAAGGACAGGCTGACTCTATTGTTAGGGGCTAATGTAGCTGGTGACTTTTAAGTTGAAGCCAATGCTCTTTTACCATTCTGAAAATCCTAGAGCCCTTAAGAATTGTGCTAATTCTACTATGCCTGTGCTCTATAAATGGAACAACAAAGCCTGGATGACAGCACATTTGTTTACAACATGGTTTACTGAATATTTTAAGCCCACTATTGAGACCTCCTGCTCAGGAAAAAAAAAAAAAAAAAAAGATTCCTTTCAAACTATTACTGCTCATTGACAATGCACCTGGTCACCAAAGAGCTCTGATGGAGATATACAAAGATATTAGTGTTGTTTTCATGTCTGCTAACACAACATCCATTCTGCAGCCCATGGATCAAGGAGTGATTTTGACTTTTGAGCCTTATTATATAAGAAATACATTTTGTAAGGCTATAGCTGCCTTAGTGATTCCTCTGATGGATCTGGGCAAAGTAAATCGCAAACCTTCTGGAAAGGATTCACCATTTTAGATGCCATTAAGAACATTTGTGATTCATGGGAGGAGGTTAAAATACCAACATTAACAGGAGTTTGGAAGAAGTTGATTCCAACCCTGATGGATGACTTTGAGGGGTTCAAGACTTCAGTGGAGGAAGTGACTGCAGATGTGGTAGAAATAGCAAGAGCACTAGAATTAGAAGTGGAGCCTGAAGATGTGTCTAAATTGCTACAATCTCATGATAAAACTTTAACGGATGAGGAGTTGCTTCTTATGGATGAGCAAAGAGAAGTTTCTTGAGATGGAATCTACTGTGAAGATGCTGTGAACATTGTTGAAACGACAACAAAGGATTTAGAATATTACATAAACTTGGTTGAGAGCAGTGGCAGGGTTTGAGAAAATTGACTGCAAGTTTGAAAGCAGTTCCACTGTGGGTAAAATGCTATCAAACAGCATTGCATGCTACAGAGAAATTTTTTGTAAAAGGAAATGTCAGTCGATGCAGCAAACTTCATTGTTGTCTTATTTTAAGAAATTGCCACAGCCACCGCAACCTTCAGCAGCCACCACCACCCTGATCAGTCAGCAGTCATCAACATCGAGGCAACACCCTCCACCAGCAAAAAGATTACAACTCACTCAAGGTGCAGATAATGATTAGCATGTTTTAGCAATAAAGTATTTTTTAATTAAGGTATGTACATTGTTTTTTTAGACAATGCTATTGCACACTTAATAGACTACAGTGTAGTATAAACATAACTTTTATGTGCACTGGGAAACCAAATAATTCATATGACTTGCTTTATTGCAGTGATCTAGAACCGAACCCACAATATCTCCAAGGTATGCCTGTATAACCTTACGGGACCATGGACGTATATGCAGTCGGACATTGCTCAAATGGACGTTATATGGTGCATGATTGTGTAAGGAACCAAACAGGGAGACAGGATCACTGACATGGTTAGAGGGAGGAATAAATCTTAACATTCGTGGAAGGAAGCTGCCTCTTCAGAAAAGAGAAAGGGATGGATGTGTAAACAGATTTGAAAATCTAGTGACAAAAAGTTGAGGATGTTTTCTTCTAATGGTAACTTTGAAGTAGATGACCATGCTGCTCAGGGTGGTTGGGGAGTAGGAGTCTCAACAGTTTTAAGAAAAGTAGAAAAGGTTTGAAATAGTCATTGTGAAAAATGAGAGCATTTTCTAGGGAAATAAATTGTCAGACAATATTGAAGGCTTTGTTGAGGTTGGTCACCATGAATTTATAGTGGCTCCATTATGTAAAGTATGTTTTGTTTTGTTTTTTCCCTAGCAATCTGAGGACAGTTGCCAGAAAGAACCAGTTGAATTCACCCAGAGTTGGGGTTTTGACTGTGTGGTGGAATGGAAGGACTATCTCTCTAAGGAAGGAGATCGATCCATCTCCTTAATATCCTAATCCTGTGATTAAACTTCCATGTGGAAGTCCTTCTCATCTAATTAGCCGTAATGCTGGCTAAATCTCCTTTTCTCTTCATTTTTTAAGTACATTCACAGACTACTGGATTGTCGAATCATGCAGATGAATCTTCCTGTCCTTTTAAGACTTTACATTCCTCCTCCCACAGGCTGTCATCATCTTGGTTTTCTTTCTACCTAGGTTTCTTATGCAAGTCCTCCTCCCCCCACGCCTTACACCTGTAGAATTTCTGTCTTACTCCCCATTTTAACATGCTCAACTAGCCTTTATTCTGTTATATTTCAAATCTAGAACTCTTACCTTTTTAAAGGATTCTTTCAAAGCTAATTCTGCCATGATGGTTATGTAATTTCAAAGAATCAACCTCAATAAAATCCTAGCCAATAGAATCCAAGACTATATCAAAAATAATAATAATAATAATGCATTATGACCAAGCGGGATTCATACCAGGCATGCAGGGATTGTTCAACATTAGAAAATCAATCAATGTAATCCACCATATAAATAAAACAAAGGAAAAGAACCACATGATCGTATCAATTGACACAGAAAAGGCATTTGATAAAATCCAACACCCATTCCTGATAAAAATTCTCAGCACAATAGGAGTAGAAGGGGAAATTCCTCAGCATGATTAAGGGCATATATACAAAACCAATGGCCAACATTCTCAACAGAGAGAGACTGAAAGCATTCCCCTTGAGAATGGGAACCAGACAAGGATGCCCTTTATCAGCAGTCTTAAAATTCGATATTGTACTGGAAGTCTTACCCAGAGCAATAAGGCAAGACAAGAAAGGGAAGTAAAACGCATCCAAATTGGTAAAGAAGAAACAAAACAATTCCTATTTGCAGATGATATGATCGTACACATAGAAAATCCCAGAGATTCTACAAGAAAGCTACTGGAACTAATAGCAGGATTCAGCAAAGTGGCAGAGTACAAGATCAACATACAAAAATCAGTTGGATTCTTCTACACTAACAAAGAGGACTCCAAAAAGGAAATCGGGAAAATGATACATTTACAGTAGCCCCCAAAAGATAAAATACTTAGGAATAAACGTAACCAGGAATGTAAAATACAAAGAAAACTATAAAACACTATTGTAAGAAACCAAAAGAGACCTACATAAATGGAAGTATATACTATGCTCATGGATAGAAGACTTAACATTGTGAAAACATCAATACAACCCATAGTGATCTATAGATATAATGCAATCCCGATCCAGATTCCATCAGCATTCTTTAAAGAGATGGAAAAAGTAATCATCAACTTTGTATGGAAAGGAAAAACAAAACGAAACTCTTGTTGAGTCGATTCCAGCTCACAGCAACCAGCAAAAGCACTTCTGAAGAAGAAGAACAAAGTAGGAGACCTCACACTTCTCAGTCTCAGAACCTACTGTACAGCCACAGTGGTCAGAACAGGCCCGGTACTGGTACGATGACAGACACATAGACCAATGGAACAGAATTGAGAACCCAGAAATAAATCCATCCACCATGGACAGCTGATCTTTGACAAAGGGCCAAAATCCATTAAATGGGCAAGAGACAGTCTCTTTAACAAATGGTGCTGGCACAACTGGATATCCATTTGCGGAAAAATGACACGGGATCCATACCCCACACTATATACAAAAACTAACTCAAGATGAATCAAAGACCTAAATGTAAAACCTAAAACTATAAAGATCATGGAAGAAAAAATAGGGACAAACCTATGGGCCCTGATTTATGGCATAAATAGACCATCAAACATAACTAAAAATGCACAGACGGGAAAATAAACTAGATGACTGTGACCTCCTAAAAATTAAACACTTGTGCTCATCAAAAGACCTCTAAAAGAGTAAAAAGAGAACCTACAGACTGGGAAAAAATTTTTGGCAACAACACATCTGACAAGGGACTAATCTCTAAAATTTATAGAAAACTTCAACATCTCAACAACAAGAAGACAATCCAATTAAAACGTGGGCAAAGGACATGAACAGAAACTTCACCAAAAAGACATTCAGGCGGCCAACAAATACATGAAGAGATGCTTGAGATCATTAGCCATTAGAGAGATGCAAATTGAAACAACAATGAGATATCATCTCACTCTAGCAAAATTGGCAATGATCAAAAAAACAGAAAATAAATGCTGGCAAGGGTGTGGGGAGACTGGAACTTTCATACCCTGCTGGTGGGATTGTAAAGTGGTACAACCACTGTGGAAAATGGATGAAGCTTCCTTAAAAAGTTAGAAATAGAGATACCTTGTTGTTGTTGTTGTTGTTAGGTGCTGTCAAGTCGGTTCCGATTCACAGCGACCCTATGCACCACAGAATGAAAAACTGCCCAGTCTTGCGCCATGCTCACAGTCATCGTTATGCTTGAGCGTATTGTTGCAGCCACTGTGTCAATCCATCTCGTTGAGAAGCTTCCTCTTTTTCACTGACCCTGTACTTTACCAAGCATGATGTCCTTCTGCAGGGACTGATCCCTCTTGACAACATATCCAAAGTATGTAAGACATAGTCTCGCCATCCAAACTGACAGACATGTGGAGGAGAAATACCTTATGATCCAGAAATCCCACTACTAGGTATGTATCCTAGAGAAATAAGAGCCATGACACGAATAGACATATGCACACCCATGTTTATCGCAGCATTATTCACAATAGCAAAAAGATAGAAACAACCTAAGTGCCCAACAACAGATGAATGGATAAACAAACATGTACATACACACAATGGAATACTATGCAACATTAAAGAATAAAGACGAATCCATGAAACATCTCACAACATAGATGAACCTGGAGGACATTATGCTGAGTGAAATAAGTCAATCACAAAAGGACAAATATTGCATGAGACCACTATTATAAAAAGTCAAGAAAAGAAAAGGTTTACGCATAGAAAGAAACATTCTTTGATGATTATCAGGGATGTGGGTGGAAGGAGGGAAAATCACTTACTAGATGGTAGACACGTGTTAACTTGGGTGAAGGGAAAGGCAATGCACAATAAGGAGGATGTCAGAACAACATGACCAAGGCAAAGGAAGACACTGGGAGGAATGCAAGAGTAAAAGTAAAACAATGGTAAATACTGTTAATGCAATCGCAGTAATAAACAATAATTTATGAGTAGATACATAGGTAGATAAGTAACCTGAACAGATGTAGGATGGTGTATGGGAGTATACCCACAAGCATATATAGGTTTGGCAGAGGATATTTCTACATACGCATTTGTATGTGCTGCAAGTATATCCATGTATATAGTTGAGCACACAGGGGGCAAAGTTGAAAACATCTTAGCCATAACCAAACACCTTGAGGGACTGGATCACCAGGCTTAAGGCTTAGGACCATAGTCTCTGGGGACATCTAGGTCAATTGACATAACATAGTCCATAAAGACAATGTTCTACATTTTACTTTGGCAACATCTGGGGTCTTAAAAGCTTTTGAGTGGCCATCTAAGATACATCTAATGGTCTCTTGCTGTCTGGAGCAAAGAAAATCAAAGACTCAAGGAAACAATTAGCCCAAAGGACTCATGGACCACACGAACCACAGCCTCCGCTAGCCTGAGACCAGAAGAAATAGATGGTGCCTGGCTACCACTACTGACTGCTGTGATCAGGAGCACAACAGAAGGTCCAGGACAGAGTGGGAGAAAAATGCAGAGCAAAATTCAAATTTATAAAAAAGACCAGACTTATTGCTCTGATAGAAACTGGTGGAACCCCCAAGACTATGGCGCTTAGACACGCTTCAAACCTGGAAGAGAACCCACTCCTGGAGATCACCTTTCAGCCAAACAATAGACAGGCCTGTAAAGTGAACAATAACACCAGTGAGGAGTATGCTCCTCAGAACAATCAACCATCTAAGACCAAAAGGGCAGCATTGCCCAAAAACAAAGTTCAGAAGGCAGGAAGGGGCTGGAAAGGTGGACGAATGGAAATGGGGAACTTAGGGAGAAAGTGGGTAGAGTCCTGTCACACTGAAGGGATTGCACAAGTGTTGCAGAACAAAACATGTATAAATTGTTGTAAAAAAGGGAGGCTCTTTTTGAGATTTGACATTTGCCCATCCCTTTCATGTCTGAGTTATCTCATCTGCCTCATTTACTTTCTCAGCTAGAATCATTTTTCTTTTGAAGACAAAAAATACTTATGTTTGATTCTATTAATTTTATTTTTTAGAGCATATTAAAATGTGGCCAAGGTTTTAGGTTTGATTCCTATATGGACTGGTTCCTATGTGGACTGCTTTTTGGCAATAGACTGTTTCTTTACCCTTAGCCAGCCATCTCAGAAATGTCTGGCATATGGTCTCAGTAAAAGAATCTGGATAATTTAATGTGAACTCCTTACCACTATTTAAATCAAATAACTCAAAGAGGAGGGCCTACTAGCCTAGTACTAGGCTTTTCATCTTGATATCAAAGACCAGTCTATTATTTTTGTTTGGTCGTTTAATCTTTTTATTGTGAGACATACGTAAAGAAAAGGGCATAAAATTTTCAGTTCAGTGATCAGTCACAGTGTGAATACCAGTGTAACCGCTATCCAGGTCAAGATATAAAATGTTGCCATTACTCCAGAAAGGACCTCTCATGCCCTTCCAGTCACCATCCCTTCCCTCAACTCCAAACCTCAGTGTAACCACTTTCCCGATTTATGGTTATCAGTTCCTTGCTTCTATCTAGAATTTTATCAGTTAAACATACGTTTCTGAATACTACAGTTTAATTTTGGCTATTTTTTAACTTTATATAAATGGAATCTTCCAGTATGTGTTTTTTACGTCTGACTCTTGCATAAAATTTGTGAGATGCAACCATGTTTTTACATGTAACTGAGGGTCATGGATTGAACTGTGTCCTCCAGAAATATGTGTCAACTTGGCTAGGCCATGATTCCCACTATTGTGTGGTTGTGTCCTCCATTTTGTGATCTGATGTAATTATCCTATGTGTTGTAAATCCTAGCCTCTATGCCTGTGGTTATGATCCTACTGGGGAGTGAGCTATATGTTATGTTAATGAGGCAGGACATAATCTACAGGATTAGGTTGTTCCTTGAGTCAATCTCTTTTGAGATATAGAAGAAAGAAGTGAGCAGAGACAAGAGGGACCTCATTACCACCAAGGAAGAAGAGCCAGGAGTGTAGTGCGTCCTTTGGACCCAGGATCCCTGCGCAGAGAAGCTTCTAGACCAGGGGAAGATTGATGACCAGGATCTTCCCCTAGAGCCAACAAAGAGAGGAAGCCTCCCCCTGGTGCCCTGAATTCGGACTTCTGGCCTCCTAAACTGTGAGAGAATAAATTTTTGTCTGTTAAAGCCATCCACTTGTGATATTTCTGTTACAGCAGCCCTAGATAACTACGACACTGTGCTTTGTCCATTTTACTGCTGTATAATATTCCATGCCATAAATATACCACAATTTATATGTTCTACTATCGATGGATATTTTACTTTGCAGTTTGGAGATTTTACAAATAATACAGCTGTGAACATTTTTGCATGTGTTTCTTACTCATGTGCATGCATTTCTCTTAAATATATACCTAGAAATGGAATTACTACATCACAGGTTATACACCTCTCAACTTTACTAGATAATGCCAAACTATTTTTCAAAGAAAGTGTACGATTTATACTCCCACCAGCAGTTGAAAATTTTTGTTGGTCCACATCTTTACCAGACTCTGGTATTATTCTATTTAATTTTTACTCCTTCTAGTGGGTATGTGGAGCCCTGGTGGCATAGTGGTTAAGCGTTTGGCTGCTAACCAAAAGATTGGCAGTTCAAATCCACCAGCTGCTCCTTGGAAACCCTGAGGGGCAGTTCTCCTCTGTCCTATAGGGTCACTATGAGTCAGAATCAACTCAATGGCAACAGATTTGGTGTTTTGTTTTGTTTTTTTGGTTAGTGGGTATGTGGCATTATCTCCTCATGGTTTAAATTTTCTTTTCCCTGATTACTAATTAGGTTGAGCATCTTTTCATGTGTTTATTAACCATATAGTCTCCCTCTGTGGCTTACCTTCTCACTTTAGGGTACTCTTTGAAAAGAGGTTACTAATTTTAACATACTCCGTGTATCAATCTGATTTTATGGTTGGCGTTTTTTGTGTCCTATTTAAAAAGTACTTCCCTATGCCAAGGTTATAAATAATTCTTATATAGGGTCTTCTACAGGATTGGCTGTTTTGCTTTCTCTGCTCTGCAGGGCCAACTCATGAAAAATATATACACATAAATAAAGTATATAAATAGGTATATATGTTGATATATGACTGTATAAACCTGTTGCAATCAAATCGATTCAGTCTTATGGTGACCCACATGTTTTGGAGTAGAGCTACACTCCATAAGGTTTTTAATGGCTGTGATCTTTCAGAAGTAGATCTCCAGACCTTTCTTCCTTGGTGCCACTGGGTAGGTTTGAACCACCAGCCTTTTGGTTAGTTGAGCACAAACCATTTGCACTGCCCAGGGATGTCTGGTGACGGTATAGACATACACAAATACGTGAGTCTGTTTATAGACTTTATCCTGTTTCACTGATCAGTCTTTGCACCAATATCACAGTTGTTTTAACTGATATAGTCTTAAGTGTTGATATCCAGTAAAGCAAGTCCATCTACTTTGTTTTTTTTTTTTTCTTTATGATTATCTTTACTACTCTTGGCCCTTTGCATTTTTATATAAATTTTAGAATCCTCTTGGTGGTTTACAGGTTGGACATTGAAAGGCAGTAGTAGCTAGTCTGGCCTTGGTAAGTGGGAGCCCATTACACAGTTTTCATGTCTACCACAGTGGCCATGCTGTCCATGTGCCCTTTTGCAAGTTTTCCTGACCTTAGCATGGCAGACCTGCCTTAGCTGACCATTTAATGTCTCTAGAGCTCCACAACTCTAATGATCAGATCTTCAGTCTGCTGCTCAGCTATATCTGCCCTTCCACAGCAAGAAATAAGAGCCTCTGTTCTCACACTTAGGCTATAACTGCTTGTTAACAGCCCTCACTTTCTCATTATCCTTTTGCAGTGCATTACAGCAATTTAGCAATAATCAGCCAACCCCACTGTCCTTGTAGGCATTGTTCTTTTATTATTTAAAGGCCTGAATCACTGCACAAGCAAGGGCAGTATTCTCCCCAGGATGCTTTCCCAGGTCACCACTGGTGAAATCTTCAGCAGTTTGTCCACCACCTTGTGCCAGGGACTATCTATGCCCTACATACCACTCAGGGTGGTGTCCTCTTTGCTCACCAGGCAGTCAGTGAGCTGGTCCAAAATCCCATCCTACCGCTTGTGTTCTCAGACCACTTCTGTCACCACCTTGTGTTAGTTTAGCTTCTCTGAGAAGCATATGCCAAAGCTGGATTAGATGTGCAAGAAATTTATTTGGGGGCAACACTTATGAAGGACAAAGGGGAGAAAGCCAGAGAAGGTATGCGGAGGGCCTTCAGATAGCAAAGGAGATGAGAGAAAAAGGATTGGGGTTCAGAAGTGTCATAGACTGCAGTGCAATTCTAAAGTTTTGGCCAGGACTATGGGAAGTCCTCAAGCCAAAGTTGCCTGTTAGAGGAATGGGCTCTCTGTACTCAACCATTGGCTGAAAGTAGCACAAGGTAAGTTTTGCCTGCCATGAACGTGGTGAATAGATCCAGAAGGGCAAAAACAGGGGCCATCAGTCAGCTGTGATTTGCCCAGCAGATCTGAATGGTGCATTTTCATGACTACCATAGATTGCTTTGGCACTTTTATAAAAAATCGAATAACTACATGAGTGTGAGTCTATTTCTGGGCTCTCTACTCTTGCATTGATTTATTTCTCCTCTGCCAGTACCACACAGTTTTGATTACCGGTACCTTTTCTGAGTCTTAGAGCAGATACTGTAAACTCTTCTACTTTATTCTTTTTCAAGATTGCTTTAGATTTTCTAGGTCCTTTCTGTGTAAATTTTAAAATAAGCTTGTCAATTTGTACACAAAAAAATGCTGATATTTTGACCAGAATTGCATTGAATCTATAGCTCAGTTTGGGGAATTGGCAGCTTAACAATATTGACTCGTCCAATCAGTGAGCAATGAGCATGTTCTATCTATTTAAGTCTTCTTGAATTCTTTCTAGTGGTGTTTTATAGTTTTCAGTGTAGGGTTTTGCATGTCTTCTGTCAAATTTATTCCTAAAATATTTTGGTTTTGACATTATTTTAAATGTATTTTTTTTTTTAATATTTTATTGTACTTCAGGTGAAGGCTTACAGAACAGATAGTTTCTCATGTAACA